>NC_141076.1:24113494-24713494 GCF_041138505.1 Cibotium barometz | reverse complement strand
GAAAAAACTAATTATAGGGGATACAAGGTCTATAAAGTTTACCCCATACAGCAAACGGCCAAGGATTGGATGGGTAAGAGGATACCAAACCCTCTTGCTCGTGCTAGCCTCTTGGGCTCTTGCCTTTGTAATAGAATTCTTCTCAAACTATCATTAAACTCCTCTTTGAATTGAGACTCATCGCATGCACATAGCGTACTTATATGGAACAAGTAATGGGTGAAACCATGATAAGGTGGTATGCTTTCTACCAGTTGTATTGGTTGCTACCTTACTTGAAGACAATTAATATTAGTGGATTTAGTATCATCATTAGATGTATTTAGCAATTTATCTAGTGTCTCTTAGATATAATAAATGTGAAACAAGATTAAAAAACCATGTTTTAATTCTCTGACTCTGCTGCATAAAAGTGTTTCACAAACCAGTTGTAAACCATTGTCCACAACATAGGTTTTCAGTCCACTTTATCATGCTTTCACCCTGGCCGTCCACTTCCAAGCCAGTAATGCTAGAAGTGATTGAAGAAGAAGAAGATGATGAAAAAGATCATACTCCACCTGCGAGATGAGGACATATCGCGTTTTTTAAGTGGGGTAGAATTTAAGATTCCTCCCCTAGTCCTTCATGATGTCCAGTATCTTCCCCTGTAATCAATTCCCTCTTCAAAAATATAAAAGATCTTGTTTCTATCAGTTTTGGATTAGAGAGAGAAAATCTTCTAGAGAGTGATTATTTAGATTTTAAATATTTTTGGATAGAAAAATACCTCATCTTATCAAAATAAGTTCCCCTGAAATAGAAGTTCAAAAAGATTTTCAGAAGGTGCATTAGAAATTAAGTATAATCTGTTCAAGAGGCATTATCCTCCTGGGAGTGAAGATTTTTTTGAAATTTTAAATTAAGGTTCCTATGGACCAATAAGATTCATCCAAATGTAGGGAGGAGATAAATAGAAGAATGAAATAAAAATCCCCCAAAAATGAGTAAATACTCACATAAGATGAAGAGTTGACTAAGGACAATGTTAATAGTTAAAAAAGAGAGATATTTAGGTGAAATGATGCATTTTTGACACCTCTGCATGGGGGAATTCCTCTCATGAAGAGGGCGTCTATTTCACATGCTTGAATGAGTTTTAAACTCCCAAATAATAAGATATTTTTATCTCTCCTCTCTCCTATTTCAACTAAAAAGTGAGCAAAACTGACCTAAAAATGGTCAAAAATTGACCAAACTGATCTGGAAAATTCTAGAATCAGTTTGCTTGGTTAGAGGCTCACTTTTTCCTATAAATAGAAGCCCTCCCCTTTGTTGAAACTTAATAGTGTTTTATGCACTGTTACTCTGCTCCTCCCAAGCCAAGAACTGTGAATTTATTAATAATTCACTCTTCCAAAGACTGGTGGGGCCACTCTCGTTACAAACAAGAGTTGAACCCTCAAACCATCAAGCCAAAGGACAGCTCCAAGAAATTATGTAAGTAGAGATTCTTGTAATTTTCTTTATTGATTCTATGTTTTTCTAATGTTTATGATTGTTTGAAGTGATAAATGGATGTTATGCCTTGATCAAAAGGCTTTCCCCCTCTCTCTTCTTAGAATCAACCCTTCTTTATCCTAGTTAATTGTTTGAAGTGATAAATGGATGTTATGCCTTGATCAAAAGGCTTTCCCCCTCTCTCTTCTTAGAATCAACCCTTCTTTATCCTAGTTAAGTGATAATTGTTGGAATTAAACTTTTTATAATGTTTTCTCTTTTATATGTGTGGATGTAGATATGGAATGTGGATGTGGATGTATATGAATGTTGATGTGGATGTGGATGTGTGGATGTAGATATGGAATGTGGATGTGGATGTGGATGTATGTGAATGTTGATGTGGATGTGTTGATGTGGATATGGATATATATATGGGGATATGGATGTATGAATGTGTAATGTGGATATGGATGTATGGATGTGAATGTGAATGAATGTATGAATGTGAATGTGGATGTGGATGTATGAATGTGGAATGTGGATATAGATGTATGAATGTGGATATAGATGTATGAATGTGGAATGTGGATATGGATGTATGGATGTGAATGTGAATGAATGTATGAATGTGAATGTGGAAGTGGATGTATGAATGTGAATGTGGATGTGGATGTATGAATGTGGAATGGGGATATAGATGTATGAATGTGGAATGTGGATATGGATGTATGGATGTGAATGTGAATGAATGTATGAATGTGAATGTGGATGTGGATGTATGAATGTGGAATGTGAATGTGGATGTGGATGTATGAATGTGGAATGTGGATATATATGTATGAATGTGGAATGTGGATATGGATGTATGGATGTGAATGTGAATGAATGTATGAAAGTGACTGTGGAAGTGGATGTATGAATGTGGATGTGGATGTGGATGTATGAATGTGGAATGGGGATATAGATGTATGAATGTGGAATGTGGATATGGATGTATGGATGTGAATGTGAATGTGGATGTATGAATGTAGATGTGAATGTGGATGTGGATGTGGATGTGGATGTGGATGTGAAAATGGATGTATGGATGTAGATGTACGAATGTGGATGTGTATGTGGAAAAATGAATGCAAATATGAAAGTGAATGGATATGAAGTCGATATGAGCGAATGGATGAGATGAGATGTCATGTGAATCAGAATGTGAATGAATAATATAAGATCTCAACGAATGAGATGTAATGAGAAATGGAAGTGATGAGACGTAATGTAAATTAAGAAAGATAGAAATGGATGTTATGCGAAATGAATGAATCTGATGTGATGGGATGGAAAATGATGTATCTGGTCAAGAATGGATACACATATGATTTGGAATTGGATTAAGTAATATGGATTGATGTGGAACAATCTGGAAAGATGTGAGTTCATTATAGAAACTGTATTTGTGAACTGTTTGTAAATGACTGTTTTATGTCAAGAATGCTGGGGAAGCATTTTGACTGTCTTGAGAATGTGGTCATGGAGACCTACCTAATAAAGTTGCAACAGTTGACGGAGAGTCAACGGAAGACGTCTTGCGTAGCAAGGTCGACCGAGATCTTGACCAGCCTCGGTTTGATTTAAATGGTGAGCTTCCGGTACGGTGGATGAGGGACCAAGGAAGCGGCCTATGAGTGAAGCGCTAGGTGACTTGCGAAGGATCCTAGAGGGTGCTGACCATACGGTGCTCGGGCTCTAGGTCATCGAAGATACCCACATGTGCATCGTGGAAGATATTGGAACAAGGAGTAAGAGATGTTTTTTGAAACCGAGTATGGATCTGGTTGATTGACCTTGCTGGTCCTTAACTGATGAGTCCATAGCTCTCTTATATGGATTTGTTGGTTTATCTTGCTGATCTTCAACAAGGATTCCATTTTGATTTTTATATGTGAATATATTGTTGGGTACTATGAGCTAGGAACTATTGAAAAGGCCCCTGAACAGGTGGTGAGCGTTTTGGTTGCCAATGATGTCATAAGTACACCGATGAATGAATGATTGGGAATATGGATTCAAGAGAGATTTTGAGGACTATGATCAGTGACACAATGGTTTCATTAAAGGATTGTTTTAAAGCTGAGAAAAAGGCAATTTCATATTGGGTGTGTAAGTGGTGTGACTAGTTTATGTTTGCATGAACATCCAGTTAGAGGGCCTGGGAACTCTTTTCCCTGGTACCCGGGACAAAACCTAACCAAATTCTAAATTGGATCCCATCACTACAGTGGTTGGGTGGTTGGTTAACCCATGGGACTAGATGGGGTCAGGCTGGACTGATGGATCTGTAAATCGAGACTCAATTTCTGTTTAGTTCGATAGATGAAGTAAATCCCGGACAAAAATTGTTCTATGGAAAAAGGATCAATGGGCTGTGCCTCTCTCTCGATGAGGAAAAAAGCGTTGGTCTCTATGATCCAAGTGCAATCTGTCCCTTGGTCTGACTATGGAACTTCCGAGTTCGGTCAGATCAGTTCAGTTAAGTAAGGCTTTTAGAATAGCCCCCATACCACCGCCAATCTCCAAAACAGTACGTGGTTGTTGGACACAATGCTTCTAAAAACAATAACATAAGAGAGATGCTTCTCTCAAGGGGACCTCGCAATCCTCCAAGCTTATGACGTGCCCTCATGGATGAAGGCATGTAATGGGTAAGTATCTTTGCATCAAGATTTTTTTGAAGTAGTTGTTCCACCTATACACATAGTACCAAATAACTATTGGTTTCTTATAGCAAAAAACCCATGCAAAGAAAGGATGAATATTAATGCACATTTTTTTCCCTGTCATGCCCATAAGGGGGACACATGGTAGCCTTGTGCAAAGACAATGCAAAGAATGTAGTCATATACAAGAAATTTCAAAAATTAATACATGGCAAAAAAATAACGTATACCTAAACAACATGGTACATAGCATACCTTGAACACACGAGTATACTTTGTAGATGTTCCATATGGCTCTCAGCAATCCAAGACCCATCTAAGGCCAACCATCAACCGTGCATGTGAAGCCATGCACTCCACCAATGTGATAGATGAAAATGGACAAAATATAAGAATCCAACCCGTGTCATCCATGACAGTGGAATGCACCAAAAGTGAACTTGATATGGTCCTCTCACTGAGTTGATTCCATGCCGTTATGCCTTCTACCCCCATACAAGGGCATGCTTCTTAAATATGCAAAGAGATGAATGTGATGAATTACAAGAACAATTTACAAAGAGTACTTGTTGAAGATCTATAATGCTTAAATCAACACTCCAAGCGCAAGGTTTTGAGTTATGCAAATTTTTTAAACTTCTCAAAATTGCTAAAAACACACAATGACCAGAACTTCCCAAATAATACATATGCAACCAGAACTTCTCGAAACTGCTAAAAACACCTTACAATGACCAAATGGAGATTGAGACATGGCCGAAACATGATTTTGGCTCCAAAATTTGGTACAAAGTACTACATACCACACAAAAACCTCCACGCCCATGAAGAACGCTACTCAATCAGAGATGCATAGCTCTCGGAGCTACTCAAGGGGTGTTGTACCTAAACAAGAAGGGGAAGAGATGATGATGCTCTTACCCATGTACACCACATCCTTTGCTTTTTTCTTATATCCTTAGCTTGAACCAGGCTTTGATACCATAAAGAGAATGCGGGGGAGAGGGAGAGCTTGAGCTCCTTGAAAAGCAAACAGATAAGAAGGGGGAGAGATGATGATGCTCCTACCCATTTACACCGCTTCCTTTGCTTTTTTCCCATATCCTTAGCTTCAACCAGGCTCTGATACCATAAAGAGAATGCAGGGGAGAGGGAGAGCTTGAGTTCCTTGCAAAGCAAACACACACACACACAAGAGAGAGCAAGACATAAAAGAGAAATGGATGGCTGAATTTTCCTCTATCTTCTTCTCTTCTCTACCACACACACCTAAAAATACAAGAGTGTATATTATAAGGGAAATTACTATGCTACAATAACATACAATGTTCAGTCCATAGTGTGACTCGACTATATGAGCTGGTGTTATAAGGAAAATTACTATCCTAAAATAACATACACTGGTCAGTCTCTATAGTGTGAACTCGACTATATGAGTTGGTGCTATAACTATGCCATAACTCTAAAACTTCAAAGTGGCTGTCACACAGCCTGTCCTCCACTAGCAGCATATTAATTATAATCTCACCAACCATGCAAGTGGCATAAGTGCATAAGATATCAACTAGGTGGGTCATTAATGTTTGTAGCACTATTTAAGCTCGATACCTCAACATCACCTACTGATATTGTCACACTTACCTCAAGAAATTTGAAGTTGACATTTGTTTATTCTCTAATTTCCTCAACATTTGACAACTTCTTAAGCCTACCCTGACTCTTCTTTGGTTTATTACTTTTTGAACATCAACATATAGCTCTTTGGAATTAAAAAAATCTTCATGTCCCATAGCTAAAATGTCATTTAACACCAGAAAGTCACACAAAACCATGCCATAAAATGATCAAACATCTGTTTCAAAAAATCTATAAAACTTGATGCAACTAGGGAAATCCAAAATGTCTCTCAAGGTCTATGTGAGGCCCGTATCCATGCTAGTATCTACACAATTTCCACCTTATCATCAACATGCATCCTTTTCCATCCTGTCGCTCCACTAGCATACGATCATATGAAGGATCCAAGATCATATGCCTTGCCATTTTATCTGCATAACAAGTAAACTCACTATAATTGGGTAAGGCATAAGAGAAAGCACTACACGTATCTAAAGTCAAGATAGTCTACTTACTAGTCAAGATGTGCATCATCCACAACAAATTGATCTTCATCTCATCAATGGCAAAAGTCACCTCCATGCTAGCAGCCACTTGCGTAGTACCACAATAATTCTCTACAAAAGGAGTAAGATAGCCCTCACATATCTCTAATCTCCAAAACAGTACTTGTTTGCTAGACACAATGCTTCCAAAAACAATAACATAAAGAGGCGCTTCTCTCAAGGGGACCTCGCAATCCTCCAAGCTTATGCCGTGCCCTCATGGATGAAGGCATGTAATGGGTAAGTATCTTTGCATCAAGATTTTTTTGCCAACTATACACATAATAGTACCAAATAACTATTGGTTTCTTATAGCAAAAAACCCATGCAAAGAAAGAATGAATATTAATGCACCTTTTTTTCCCTCTCATGCCCATAAGGGGGACACATGGTAGCCTTGTGCAAAGACAATGCAAAGAATGTAGTCATATACAAGAAATTTCAAAAATTAATACATGGCAAGAAAATAACGTATACCTAAACAACATGGTACTACATAGCATACCTTGAACACATGAGTATACTTTGTAGATGTTCCATATGGCTCTCAGCAATCCAAGACCCATCTAAGGCCAACCATCAACCCTGCATGTGAAGCCATGCACTCCACCAATTTGATAGATGAAAATGGACAAAATATAAGAATCCAATCCATGTCATCCTCCATGACTGTGGAATGCACCAAAAGTGAACTTGATATGGTCCTCTCACTGAGTTGATTCCATGCCGTTATGCCTTCTACCCCCATACAAGGGCATGCTTCTTAAATATGCAGAGAGATGAATGTGATGAATTACAAGAACAATTTACAAATACTTGTTGGAAGATCTATAATGCTGAAATCAACACTCCAAGTGCAAGGTTTTGAGTTACGCAAATTTTTCGAACTTCTCGAAATTGCTAAAAACACCTTACAATGACCAAAACTTCCCAAATAATACATATGCAACCAGAACTTCCCGAAACTGCTAAAAACACCTTACAATGACCAAATGGAGATTGAGACATGGCCAAAACATGATTTTGGCTGTAAAATTTGGTACAAAGTACTACATACCACACAAAAACCTCCATGTCCATGAAGAACACTACTGAATCAGAGATGCATAGAGCTACTCAAGGAGTGTTGTACCTAAACAAGAAGGGGAAGAGATGATGATGCTCTTACCCATGTACACCACATCCTTTGCTTTTTTCTCATATCCTTAGCTTGGATCCAGGCTTTGATACCATAAAGAGAATGGGGGAGAGGGAGAGGGAGAGCTTGAGCTCCTTGCAAAGTAAACAGATAAGAAGGGGGAGAGATGATGATGCTCCTACCCATGCACACCGCTTCCTTTGCTTTTTTCCCATATCCTTAGCTTCAACCAGGCTTTGATACCATAAAGAGAATGCGGGGGAGAGGGAGAGCTTGTTGAGAAAACATGGTGCTCATGCTAGATCAAGTGTGTGGAGGAAAAGAGCTCACAAAATACAAGAACAATCTCTTGCTTATTAAGTTGTTTACAACTAGGCCTTGCTCTCAATACAAAATGCCTCCTCATAGCTCCACCTTTAAATAGGTGAGCTAGTGGACCTTAAGTCCATTCACACTCACACCCTTCTCTCACCCTTCTACATAACCTTAGCCTCTTAATACCCCCCCTAAATACCAACTATGAAAGAATGGAATGGGTGGTATTGGACATAGGATGCCTTTATAACATTAGGCATACAAGGTTTGGAATATAGGTGTGATTACATTGAGCTTTAAAATAAATGCTCAGAAGAGGTGGAGGCTGATACAAAGTTGGCCTCTGATTCTTTGGTAGGACATTTTGAAGTGATATGTCCCGTTTGTTTACACTTGTTACATTTCATTTTGTTGGGATATTTGACCCAACAATTATTTGCCAAATGACCCACCTTTTTACAAATGGGCACATCTTACTTTGACCACTTGATGTGACAAAACTTGTTCGATAGTTGATGAAGTGGTTGCATGTGAAGATTTAGCTGGTCCCTTTGGCCTCTTTTCTTTGTCAAGACATGATTGAATGACTCCTTCGAGGGTGGGATTAGGTATGTTCTTTAGGGTGGTGACTAAAGTGGGGTACACCTTTTTGACCGCTTTGAGCAAAATAACCACTGCATCATCTTCATCCATTCTCGCATTTACTGATGCAAGTTGAGCCATAAGGCTCCAATGCCTTCTCCCTCTTTGAGTTTCCAAGCTGAAAAATTCAATTTTGAGTGAGATCTTGGAATTCTTACCACAAGCTCCATAGAGCTTATCAAGCTCATCCCATTTCTCCTTTTGCAGTCGGAAGTTGGTCCACATGGTGGATGAGTGCCTCATCAAGATGAATCATGATGATGGCTTGTGCCCTCTCATCATCTTCAACATCTTCAGCCTTTGCTCGATCAATTACCTTGGTGCAAGAGATGAATGGCCAAAAGGCTTTGGACATCATCTTATACTTGACAAGGACTTGCCAAGTGTGGAAGCCCTCTCCCGAGAACTTCTTGATTTGAGTGTCCTTTGACATTGGGTATTGAAAGAGATTATGAGAGAGTAAGGGGCTGATTATGAAGAAGAAAAGACTAAAAATTTATGATATTTAGGTTTAATTAGTCAGAGAGAGGCTTATGAGAGTGCAACAACCCTAATGAAGTTGAGAATGTTGCATAAATAGGAGATTAAAATAGTAATTTTTATGGTTTAACACTTAGGGTTTGTGCTTAATTACTAATTTTGATGAGGATTGGCTTCATTAGTGTTAACGAACACTTTGGTTGGTGATTAAGATCACCATTAGTGTGTATAAAACATAATTAGTACTAAAAAGCATATTTTTAGTGTCAAAAGACACTCATTTTGGTGATTAACTCACCATTAGTATTTAATAACACTATTAGTATTTAAGAACACTTTCCCTTTGTTGGATTAACATATTAATTAGTGTTAAATAATATAATTAGTGCTTAAAAGCATACTTTGAAAGCTTTGAAAGCTTGAAAGTTGATGTTGATGAGATGAAGCTTGTTGAGCATGAGGCTTATGGATACCTCATGTGAATGGAACCTCTTCAAAATCAAGAGAAAACTCAGCAACAAACATTCACTACACCATTTGATTGATTAGAGCAAGGGAGTAGGTGATTAGAGCAAGAAAACCTTCACACTTGAAGCTTTAATGGAAGCTTGAAGGAGAAAGTGAAGAGGCGCCTGGTCTTTTTCTTCTAGCTGGCGCATCCGTGGATGGAATGGGCTCAGATTTGAGCTGTAGAGTCCTTACACAATGGGATACTAAAGCCCTCAAACACCATTGCTTATGGTGGCTCACAGGCATCGAATGATTGTACGACCAGCGCAGCAGAGCAACAGCGCACACAGTCAGCAATGCCGCAGCGATGCAGGGAGGAATCACACAATTACCCATACGAAATGATGCACCCGGGTGTCCTTTACATCTTCCATGTTGAAGTCTTAGAGAGATATGCCCTCTACATGCTGTTGGAAGTCCTCCACCATGAGAGGGTTGAGCTCCACACAAGAAAGATAACGGAAAATTGGAGAAAAATGACCTAATCTACACCACAAGTGATTCTAATCATCCAAGCTCTAGATACCATGTTGAGAAAATGTGGTGCTCATGCTAGATCAAGTGTGTGGAGTAAAAGAGCTCACAAAATACAAGAACAATCTCTTGCTTATTAAGTTGTTTATGAATACACCTAGGCCTTGCTCCATCAATACAAAATGCCTCATAGCTCCACCTTTAAATAGGTGAGCTAGTGGACCTTAAGTCCATTCACACTCACACCCTTCTCTCACCCTTCTAAATAACCTTAGTCTCTTAATAGATCTTGATTTCCTTGCAAAGCAAACACACACACACACACACAAGAGAGAGCAAGACATAACAGAGAGATGGATGGCTGAATTTTCCTCTATCTTCTTCTCTTCTCTACCACACACCTAAAAATAGAAGAGTATATTATAAGGGAAATTACTATGCTACAATAACATACAATGGTCAGTCCATAGTGTGACTAGTGTTACTGACTATATGAGCTAGTGCTATAAGGAAAATTACTATCCAAAAATAATATTCTGTAGTCAATCTCTATAGTGTGAACTCGACTATATGAGTTGGTGCTATAACTATGCCATAACTCTAAAACTTCAAAGTGGCTGTCACACAGCCTGTCCTCCACTATAACTTTGCCATAACTTGACTATAACTATGCCATAACTCGACTATAACTATGAAGTGGCTATCACACAGCCTGTCCTCCACTAGCAGCATATCAATTATAATCTCACCAACCATGCCAGTGGCATAAGTGCATAAGATATCAACTAGGTGGGTCATTAATGTTTGTAGCACTATTTGAGCTCGATATCTCAACATCACCCTACTGATATTGTCACACTTACCTCAAGAAATTTGAAGTTGACATTTGTTTATTCTCTAATTTCCTCAACATTTGACTTCTTAAGCCTACCGTGACTCTTCTTTGGTTCATTACTTTTTGAACATCGACATTTGGCTCTTTGGAATTAAAAAAATCTTCATGTCTCATAGCATGGTATAAAATAAGTCATTTCACTCCAGAAAGTCACACAAAACCATGCCATAAAATGATCAAACATCTGTTTCAAAAAATCTATAAAACTTGATGCAACTAGGGAAATCCAAAATGTCTCTCAAGGTCTATATGAGGCACGTATCCACGGTAGTATCTACACAACTTCCACCTTATCATCAATAAACATGCATCCTTTTCCATCCTGTCGCTCCACTAGCATACGAACATATGAAGGATCCAAGATCATATGCCTTGCCATTTTATCTGCATAACAAGTAAACTCACTATAATTGGGTAAGGCATAAGAGAAAGCACTACACGTATCTAAAGTCAAGATAGTCTACTTACTAGTCAAGATGTGCATCATCCACAACAAATTGATCTTCATCTCATCAATGGCAAAAGTCACCTCCATGCTAGCAACCACTTGCGTAGTACCACAATAATTCTCTACAAAAGGAGTAAGATAGCCCTCACATATCTCTTTGTCATTGTCAATGAGCATACAACCACTCCTTGTGTGTATAGAGGCTTTTAGCATAGCCCCCATGCCACTTCCAATCTCCAAAACAATACTTGTTTGTTGGACACAATGCTTCCAAAAACAATAACATAAGAGAGGCGCTTCTCTCAAGGGGACCTCGCAATCCTCCAAGCTTATGACGTGCCCTCATGGATGAAGGCATGTAATGGGTAAGTATCTTTGCATCAAGATTTTTTTGAAGTAGTTGTTCCACCTATACACATAGTACCTTCTTATAGAAAAACCCATGCAAAGAAAGAATGAATATTAATGCACCTAAACAACATGGTACATAGCATACCTTAAACAAACGAGTATACTTTGTAGATGTTCCATATGGCTCTGAGCAATCCAAGACCCATCTAAGACCAACAATCAACCCTGCATGTGAAGCCATGCACTTCACCAATGTGATAGATGAAAATGGACAAAATATAAGAATCCAACCCATGTCATCCATGACTGTGGAATCCACCAAAAGTGAACTTCATATGGTCCTCTCACTGAGTTGATTCAATGCCAGTATGTATGCCTTCTACCCCCATACAAGGGCATGCTTCTTACATATGCAAAGAGATGAATGTGATGAATTACAAGAACAATTTACAAAGAGTACTTGATGGAAGATCTAGCATGCTTAAATCAACACTCAATGCCGGTATGTATGCCTTCTACCCCCATACAAGGGCATGCTTCTTACATATGCAAAGAGATGAATGTGATGAATTACAAGAACAATTTACAAAGAGTACTTGATGGAAGATCTAGCATGCTTAAATCAACACTCCAAGCGCAAGGTTTTGAGTTGTGCAAATTTTCTCACCCTTGCCTAAGCTCATGTAGAACTCTCACATCACCGTCCACAAATCCCTCTTTGAAATTTATGTCCATAATTTCTTTTCTTAGTAGAATAAAATCATAGTTCCACACCTTCACCTCTTGCGATTGTGGTATTCTTATCTAGTGCACCAAAGGTAGCCAATGGAGGATAGATATTTAGAGCCCTGTCAAATTTTTTTATGTGAAAGAGAAAGGTCACGAGAGGATCTTGTGTGTAGAGAAGATAAAGTAGTCATTCAACACTAAAAGAAAATTGAAACATGCCATGATACAACAAATAGGACATATTATTAGGAACTGGTAGTAAACTTACCCTTCATATAGAAACATCTTTTGTGCCTGATGGTGGTGAATGGTCGGACCCCCCCGGGGTTCTTGCCTTGCTCCTTGGCATCTTGATCTTCTTTCCCCTTGAGAGATTTTAGTTTATCCTCCATTTTCTTCCTTTGCTCCTCGGTCATCTCTCCAACAGAAGAACCCGACTCTGACTTGCATTCACCTTGAGGTGCCTAAGATAATTCTCTTCCTCCTCTTCCAAGCACTACTCCCCTTTCTTCATATCAATCCGCTAAGAGTAGTGCTTCCACTCCCAATCGGTAAGCAAGAAGGCTCCATGGACTGCATTATTCTCCCTAAATATGACTAAAATGTGCATATAATATGTAGGGGGCGAGATCAGTATCCATGCTTTGTAAATATCTAGCAAGCATGGAATTATCTTTGATGATATGAGATACATCAAGAACCTATCATAATAAAGCAAAAAGAAAAGTTCCACCAAAAGTAACATATGAGACTATCGACATAAATAATTTTAGCATATTTACATACACCAATCAGCAATTGATAGTTACCTATAGACGAATAGACAAGATGAGTTCTTCAAATCCACATGCTTGGTAGGTGGAGTTCCCACATTCATCTCCTTTTGCAATGCATATAAAACAAGATACCCCTGTATCTACTCATCACCACCACATCACTCAAATATGCCTCCAAACTTGCACCAATAGGTAGCTCCACTTTATTGGCACCCCTTGTAGAATCTAAGACTTGTTGTAAAAGCCTTTTTTCATCTTCCAATAGTTGATCCATCCATACCTCCTTTGCCAACCAAGGAATATAGTGATGGTTCGCAAGTGGCATACCATAGCTCAACCAAAAATTCTTATCTTGCCCCAAAATTTTTAATACCCTTAGTTTTAGCTCCATTGAACAACAAGTCAAAGAAATAGATTACAACTTTTCGAGGACGGTGATCTTTAAACCTATCATCCTCGAATGGAAGCTTCCATAAAATCTCAAACCACTCCAATCCATTTGCAGGATTAACTATGGAGAGATTCTAGCATTGAAATAATAAAAACAAATACTAGTTAATACAAAAAAGTCTCCAAAGAAGAGATCACATATAATAGTTTACAAATATGGTGAAACATGACAATTATAACTTAATCTTTTCGATTGTAAGTCTTGATGACATTTCTCCTTGCATTATTTGTTGCCTGGATGAGCTCATCTTCGGCTAAATTGGGAGGTATCTTACTACAAGAAAACTTTAAATCCTTCTTCCACTTTCCCTATAATGCAAAGAAACACATAAAGACACATGCTTATGAAAAAACTAATTATAGGGGATACAAGGTCTATAAAGTTTACCCCATACACCAAACAGCCAAGGATTGGATGGGTAAGAGGATACCGAACCCCCTTGCTTGTGCTAGCCTCTTGGGCTCTTTCCTTTGTAATAGAGTTCTTCTCACTGTCATTAAACTCCTCTTTGAATTGAGACTCATCGCATGCACATAGCGTACTTGTATTGCACAGTAATGGGTGAAACCATGATAAGGTGGTATGCTTTCTACCAGTTGTATTGGTTGCTACCACACTTGAAGACAACAAATATTAGTGGATTGAGTATCATCATTAGATGTATTTAGCAATTTATCTAGTGTCTCTTAGATATAATAAATGTGAAACAAGATTAAAAAACCATGTTTTAATTGTCTAACTCTGCATAAAAGTGTTTCAGAACCAGTTGTAAACCATTATCCACAACATAGGTTTTCAGTCCACCTTATCATGCTTTCACACTAATCCTTCAAGTTTGTTTTCACTATTGCCTCCTCATTCATTCTTGAAAAACAAACAAAAGTAAACACAAGAAAAGTTCAATAAAAGTCAATATTTTTCACATGCAAAAATTTTCAACATATCATTTGGAGAGTTGAATAACTTACATGTTCAATCGTTGCAAAGTAGCAACCAACTTTAGTTCCTCTTATTGAGTGGGAACTATGAACTAAGCTTGGACCCTTATGTGCATCTTCTTGTTATTTTGAAATATCTCTTGTATGCATTCCATCCATGATGCAGTCCTATGATTGCTCTCCCAAACAAAAAAATATCTCTTGTATGCATTCCATCCATGATGCAGTCCTATGATTGCTCTCCCAAACAAAAAAATATCTTAGTTTGGAGGGCAAACCATCTCTTATTGTTACTTAAGTCCTCTTCAAACTCTTTGTCAACCAATTGCCAATTCTTATACCATGATTTCTTAGTAGTCTAATTCATGTCTTTTGCTGGTCCCATCAGGCATGTTGATGGACAAGATAAAGCTACCTTTCATCATCACATAGTATCCATCATCCTGCAATATCCTTTTCAACAAAGATAAGTCTTGTCTCAGCTCCCTAACCCTCTCATTGATCATAAGTCTGCATAGTGGAACAAGGAGTATGATAATGCCCTTGTTCATTGCTATGCTCTCTAAGAACTCTGAGCCCTATGGTTGAGAGACCAACAAAGGAATGACATCATCTGCATCCTCCTCTTTTTCTTTTTTCTTCGCATCTTTGTTCACACTAACCTTGTCTTCTTTTGCGTCTGCATTTATTTCTTTACTCACCCCAGGTGCATCTACCTCATGTTTCTTTAACATCAAAATCATCTGTGTCTATTGCTCTACTCATCACCAAGAGGTGCTTCTACCTCATGCTCCTTTGAAATCTTTTTTTTTTCGCAACCCCTAGTTGTGGAATGTGTCTTTTTCCTCCTTCCTACTTGAGACGACTGTAAGGAAAACTTTTTCCTTACATAAAAAGCATGATAAATGTTCACAAAATCATAAACGAAAAAGACCATGACAACCATACATATCCATTTCCCTTAATAACTTTATAAAATAAAGAATCTGGTAAATTAAAAGCTTCATCCCCATACTTGGCCTCTCTCTTCATGGCTATGGGAGCTTGTTGTAGACCATAAAACAAGCAAGAAAATTTGCCAGCACCTACAAGGGTGTGAACCAACACCTATAGTCACAACCTATAATAAAAATGAGTCAACTATGCTAATGGAGGGAAAGAGATGAAGGGGAAAAGAGATGGAGGGAAAGCAAGGGATTGGGCTCCACAAGATGATTTCATTGAAAAAACCATCTAGGAGAGGAGAAACTGCAAATGAGACCTTGGTTGGGTTGATTGATCGCCTATGATATTTGGGGTTTCAAATATTTGAAATAGAGCAAGTATATAGTGCTAGTGTGGCAATAGCTTTGGTTATATTGTCATTATTGTTCAAAAATGATTTATTGCACTAAGAAAAATCATATTATGGGATTATAAGTTTTTATGAAAGTCTAACGCTTTAATGCGTAGACGTTGCAACAATTAAGTATGCTTTTACATGAGCTTTTCTCAAGCTACTTATGCACTTATTTTCTTTTTCCCAGGGTGATGAAAATTTGTCTCTATTGTGCAGCACCTCTATTGGAAATATTGGTTGTGGTGCATAGCAGATTGACACAGTGTTCTACATCTTTATGTTGCGAGAACAGGTTGTGTGATAAACAAGTCAAGGGGTTGCAAAATCATCTATATTTCACCCAATGTTTCTCTAGAGATCTTTCGCCATAATTCCTCTCTCTGTTCTTGCACATGATTAAATATTTTCGCTTATTAAGTACTACCCTACAAAAAATATTCACGCCTTCTCACTCTCTCTCTTGTACACAAACAACAATCTCTATCTGTACCTGTGGTGCATAAGTACTTGTGCCACAAGGTAGATATAGGGAGAATTAGGGTTACATAGACCATTGTGAACCCTCACAGGGTACTTCGGTGCATGCGAAGGATGGATTAATAACCATTGCCCCGAGGAAACAGGCCTATGAGAATGTTGTTAGTCTCACAGATGGAAAGCGCAGAGGGCGCTACCTTAGGGAATTCTTAAAAAAGGCCAAAGAGAACTTTTGATTTAGCCTCCTCACCTTCATGAGGCATGGGTTGCAGCATTGTGTCTGAACTTAGGAAATACCCTTCATCCTTAATTTGTGTATTCAACCTCCTAAGATTATGCTCAACATCATGCATGACCTCCTTGAGGGTGATAATCATCTCGCACAACAAACTCATCCACAATGTGGAGACATGGGTTGCAGCATTGTGTCTGAACTTAGGAAATACCCTTCATCCTTAATTTGTGTATTCAACCTCCTAAGATTATGCTCAACATCATGCATGACCTCCTTGAGGGTGATAATCATCTCGCACAACAAACTCATCCACAATGTGGAGACAGGAAAACGATGCTTTGATCTCACTGGGTTGTAAGGGATGGTAAGAATGCAGCTAGATATCTTCTTATGTCCAACATATATGCAAGTGCAGGCATGTGGGAAGTAGCAAAAAAGCTAAGAAAATGAGAAAATTCATGGAAGAAGTCGAGAAAGACTTTTGTTGTGAGGTGGAGGATAGGTGCAAGGTGGACTATCTCTGATTTTATGCATTTGTGTGCTTCTCCCTAGACCGTTTGCTAGTCGTAGCTTGAACTGCTTCTATGTGTTTGTGTGTTTGAGCACCTATAGTATGACAGCTGTTGGCACCTCTTTGCTGAGACAAACTTTTGTGTGCACTCCTTCCCTAGATGGTTTGGGGACTGAAACCGTCTAGGGAGAGGACCCTCTTTTGCAAAATCGCAGCCCCCATACATCTTTGCAAGCATAAAAGCTACCTCTCTCTCAATTGTATGTCTGCTCACCTTGTGTTCTTGAATCCACATACTGTACCCGCAAGTGGCGAAACCGTCTTCCCATACCTGTTTGCAAACACGCAAGCCTACACTCCGTTGATTTCGCTAGCTTGCAAACATGTTGCCCATACCTTTTTGCAAACAGGCATTTTTTATGTGTCCTATCATTGTGTCTATGACACTAATTGAAAGACAATATATGACTTTCCTTACACCTTGGTTCTAGTCCTTGAATTCCTTTACATATGCTGGAGTGACATTCTCTTTAGGCAACTCTAGAGGCTCCTCATTGTCTCCTTCGATGTAATCTCAAAATCCTTTTAGCAATCACAAAATTGTTCATTCAAAACTTCCAAGCATGGAAGTTGTTCTTGTCTAGCTTTTCTAAAGACAATTTGAGTCAGTCTATCATACATGTTTTTCTCTACAACAAGCGAAACTCACAAACAAAGAATTTTTGTATGCAGCCTATAACACAAGAGCGGTACTTATTTAAAACCTGTATGTCACTAGATGTGACCAAAATATATGTACATACACCCAAGATTAGCAATGCATATGTATTTTGGTCATACCAGATGTGACCAAAATACATGTACATACACCCAAGATTAGCAATGCATATGCAAACATTATCTGCACTCTCAAAAAAGCACTATTGCACTATAATAACCACATTTCCACCAGAGATAGTTCTCAACCAGAACTTTTCGAAACTGCAAAAAACACCTTACAGTGACCAAATGGAGATTGAGACATGCCCGCGATTTCGGCTGCAAAATTTGGTACAAAGTAGTAGCCTACATACCACACAAAAACCTCCACGCCCATGAAGAACCCTACTCAATCAGAGATGCGTAGCTCTCGGAGCTACTCAAGGGGTGTTGTACCTAAACAAGAAGGGGGAGAGATGATGATGCTCTTACCCATGTACACCACTTCCTTTGCTTTTTTCTCATATCCTTAGCTTGAACCAGGCTTTGATACCATAAAGAGACTGTGGGGGAGAGGGAGAGCTTGAGTTCCTTGGCAAAGCAAAGACATCAAGAAGGGGGAGAGATGATGATGCTCTTACCCATGTACACTGCTTCCTTTACTTTTTTCTCATATCCTTAGCTTGAACCAGGCTGCTTTGATACCATAAAGTGAATGCGGGGGAGAGGGAGAGCTTGAGCTCCTTGCAAAGCAAACACACCACACACACAACAGAGAGTAAGACATAACAGAGAGATGGATGGCTGAATTTTCTTCTATCTTCTTCTCTTCTTTACCACACACCTAAAAATACAAGAGTATATATTATAAGGGAAATTACTATCCTACAATGACATACAATGGTCAGTCCATAGTGTGACTTGACTATATGAGCTAGTGCTATAAAGGAAATTACTATCCTACCATAACATACACTGGTCAGTCTACAGTGTGAACTCGACTATATAAGCTGGAGCTATAACTATGCCATAACTCTAGAACTTCAAAGTGATTGTCACATAGCCTATCGTCCACCAGAAGCATATCGATTATAATCTCACCAACCATGCCAGTGGCATAAGTGCATAAGATATCACCTAGGCGGGTCATTAATGTTTGTAGCACTATTTGAGCTCGATATCTCAACATCACCTCAAGAAATTTTAAGTTGACATTTGTTTATTCTCTAATCTCCTCAACATTTGACAACTTCTTAAGCCTACCCTGACTCTTCTTTGGTTCATTACTTTTTGAACATCAATATCTAGCTCTTTGGAATTAAAAAAAGCTTCATGTCCCATAGCATGGTATAAAATAAGTCATGCAACTCCAAAAAGTTACACAAAACCATGCCATAAAATGATCAAACATATGTTTCAAAAAATCTATAAAACTTGATGCAACTAGGGAAATCCAAAATGTCTCTCCAGGTCTATGTGAGGCATGTGTCCACGCTAGTATCTAAACAACTTGCACCTTATCATCAATAAACATGCATCCTTTTCCATCCTGTCACTCCGGTAGTAACATACGACCATATGAAGGATCCAAGATCATATCCCTTGCCATTTTCTCTACATAAGAAGTAAACTCACTATAATTGGGTAAGGCATAAGAAAAAGCACTACACATATCTAAAGTCAAGATAGTCTACTTACTAGTTAAGATGTGCATCATCCACAACAAATTGATCTTCATCATCAATGGTAAAAGTCACCTCCATGCTAGCAGCCACTTGCGTACTACCACAATATGTAATGGGTAAGTATCTTTGCATCAAGATTTTTTTGAAGTAGTTGTTCCACCTATACACATAGTACCAAATAACTATTGGTTTCTTATAGCAAAAAACCCATGCAAAGAAAGAATGAATATTAATGCACCTTTTTTTCCCTCTCATGCCCATAAGGGGGACACATGGTAGCCTTGTGCAAAGACAATGCAAATAATGTGGTCATATACAAGAAATTTCAAAAATTAATACATGACAAGAAAATAATGTATACCTAAACAACATGGTACATAGCATACCTTGAACACACGAGTATACTTTGTAGATGTTCCATATGGCTCTCAGCAATCAAAGACCCATCTAAGGCCAACCATCAACCCTGCATGTGAAGCCATGCACTCCACCAATGTGATAGATGAAAATGGACAAAATATAAGAATCCAACCCATGTCATGACTGTGGAATGCACCAAAAGTGAACTTGATATGGTCCTCTCACTGAGTTGATTCCATGCCGTTATGCCTTCTACCCCCATACAAGGGCATGCTTCTTAAATATGCAAAGAGATGAATGTGATGAATTACAAGAACAATTTACAAAGAGCACTTGTTGGAAGACCTATAATGCTTAAATCAACACTCCAAGCGCAAGTTTTTGAGTTACGTGAATTTTTTGAACTTCTCGAAACTGCTATAAACACCTTACAATGACCAAAACTTCCCAAATAATACATATGCAACTAGAACTTCCCAAAACTGAAAAACACCTTACAAATGACCAAATGGAGATTGAGACATGGCCGAAACATAATTTCGGCTACAAAATTTGGTACAAAGCACTACATACCACACAAAAACCTCCACGCACATGAAGAACGCTACTCAATCAGAGATGCAAAGCTCTCGGAGCTACTCAAGGGGTGCTGTACCTAAACAAGAAGGGGAAGAGATGATGATGCTCCTACCCATGTACACCACATCCTTTGCTTTTTTCTCATATCCTTACCTTGAACCAGGCTTTGATACCATAAAGAGAATGCGGGGGAGAGGGAGAGGGAGAGCTTGAGCTCCTTGCAAAGCAAATAGATAAGAAGGGGGAGAGATGATGATGCTCCTACCCATGTACACCGCTTCGTTTGCTTTTTTCCCATATCCTTAGCTTCAACCAGGCTTTGATACCATAAAGAGAATCTGGGGGAGAGGGAGAGCTTGAGTTCTTTGCAAAGCAAACACACATACACACAAGAGAGAGTAAGACATAACAGAAAGATGGATGGCTGAATTGTCCTCTATCTTCTTGTCTTCTCTACCACACGCCTAAAAATACAAGAGTGTATATTATAAGGGAAATTACTATGCTACAATAACATACAATGGTTAGTCCATAGTGTGACTTGACTATATGAGCTAGTGCTATAAGGAAAATTACTATCCTAAAATAACATACACTGGTTAGTCTATATAGTGTGAACTCGACTATATGAGTTGGTGCTATAGCTATGCCATACTTCTAAAACTTCAAAGTGGCTGTCACACAGCCTGTCCTCCACTAGTAGCATATCAATTATAATCTCACCAACCATGCCAGTGGCATAAGTGCATAAGATATCAACTAGGTGGGTCATTAATGTCTGTAGCACTATTTGAGCTCAATATCTCAACATCACCTACTGATATTGTCACACTTACCTCAAGAGATTTGAAGTTGACATTTGTTTATTCTCTAATTTCCTCAACATTTGACAACTTCTTAAGCCTACCCTGACTCTTCTTTGGTTCATTACTTTTTGAACATCAACATTGTAAGATTCCTCCCCCACCCCCTTTTTGATGTCTAGTATCTTTCCCTGTAATCAATCCCTCTTCAGAAATATAAAGACCTTGTTTCTATACCCTAGAGAGAGAAAAATATTCTAGAGAGAGAATATTCAGATTTTGAATATTTTTGGATAGAAAAATATCTCTTCTAATTCATATGAGTTCCCCTGAAACAGAAATTCAAAAAGAATTTTCCAATGTGCAATTGGAATTAATTGAAAATAGGTATAAAGAACCTTAGCCTAAGGGTCTAGATTTTCAGAAATCTTTAGACTATGGTCCAATTAAGGTTCCTATGGACCAATAGCATCAATCCATGTGTAGGGAGGAGATAAATCCAACTTGTAAAAAGAAAATACCCAAAAATGAGTAAATGCTCACATGAGGTGAAGAGTTGAAAATGTACAAGGTTTATTAGTAAAAAAAACTATGTGCAATATTAAAAATATGAGATATTTTGGGTATAATGATTTTATTATGACACATATGTAAGGAAGGGGAGTCCCTTAAATGCTCACATAAGATGAAGAATTGAAAATGTACAAGGTTTATTAATAAAAAACTATGAGCAATATTAAAACGATTCCATTATGACACATATGTAAGGAAGGGGAGTTCTTTAAAGGAGGTGCATATTTCACATGAGGTGAAGAGTTGAAAATGTACAAGGTTTATTAGTAAAAAAACTATGAGCAATATTAAAATGATTCCATTATGACACATATGTAAGGAAGGGGAGTTCTTTAAAGGAGGTGCATATTTCACATGCTTGAATGAGTTTTAAACTCATAAAAATTGAGATATTTCATCTCTCCTCTCTCCTCATTCAAGTCTAGTTCCAAAAAGTTAGCTTAACTGACCTAAAAATGGTCAAAAATTGACCAAACTGATTTGGAAAATTCTAGAATCAGTTTGTTTGGTTAGGAGCTCAATTTTTCCTATAAATAGAAGCCTCCCTCTTGTTGAAAAATATATAGTGTTTATGCATCGTTACTCTACTCCACCTAAGCCAAGAACTGTGAATTCATTTAATAATTCACTAGTTTTTGGAGCTTCTCTCTTTCTTCAATCCCCATTAGTGGCTCCATCAACATACTTAACCAATTGATTGGTTGGGGGCCTCTACCGTGAGCAAAGAATCAAGCAATTTGTAAGGTAATTAGTGAATATTGATCTTTCTATAATTTCTCAATGTTTCTCTCTTCTCAACCCCTCTCAAGCTTGAGAAGCTTAATTGGTATGATTTTTTTAAATGCTATTAAAGTTAATTGGTGAATAGTAGTGAAGAGTTACATAATTTAATAAATGCTATTGAAGTTAATTTTTATTTATGTTTAAATTCTAATGGTTTTTATGTAATTTCTCTCTCTCACTCAAGAAATGGTCATACTCATGACCCATTCTCAATCCACATGAAGCTTTTCATAAAGCTTTTCCTTAATCTAAGATTAAGCTATGCTTGAGGCCAAATTAATGGCTTTTTCCTATGCTTTTAGTTTATGCATATTGATGATTCAATCCATTATAGATTAATGATCCAATTAGAGATCATTTTAATTATTTCCTTAATGATAAGCTTTATCCCTTAGAAAAAATTGAGATTTATCAGTCATAGCAGCGGAGCTATGGCAAAATTTTTATAAAAATTATGCATAAAATAATTTCATTCAAAGCATAAAAAGAGGACTTCCTACCATATTCTAGGAATTATCATCCTAGATTAATTGAAAGAATTTCATTATAATCATGGAGAAATTAAATTTTAATATCATGCATAAAGGATAAATTCTTTATATTAAAAGTGTTACTTTTATCATTTTTAATTTTCATACATAGAAGTATGCATAAAGGAAAATTTTTTATATCAAAAGTGTTACTTTTATCATTTTTAATTTTCATGCATAGAAGTATGCATAAAGGATAATTTTTTTTATATTAAAAGTGTTACTTTTATCATTTTTAATTTTCATGCATAGAAGTATGCATAAAGGAAAATTTTTATATCAAAAGTGTTACTTTTATCATTTTAATTTTCATGCATAGAAGTATGCATAAAGGATAATTTTTTAATATCAAAAGTGTTACTTTTATCATATTGGATTTCATGCATAGAGGTATGCATAAAAGTTGAATATTTTATTATAAAAGTGTTACTTTTAGCATAATTGAATTTCATGCATAGAGGTATGCATAAAAGATATGGGAAGTGATAAGATATGATAAGATGCATGTGGATATGGATATGGATGTGTATGTATGAATGTGGATATGGGAAGTGGATGTATAAATGAGGATGTGAAAATGGAGATAAGCATGTAGATGTGGATGTATGGATGTGAATGTGGATGTATGGATGTGAATGTGGATGTGGATGTGGATGTATGGATGTATGAATGTGGATGTATGGATGTGAATGAGGATGTAGGTGTGGATGCATGGATGTAAATGTGGATGTGGATGTATGGATGTATGCATGTAGATGTGGATGCATGAATGTGGATGTATGGATGTGAATGAGCATATAGATGTGGATGTATGGATGTGAATGTGCATGTAGATATGGATGTATATATGTGAATGGGAATGTGGATGCGGATGTATGTATACATGTGGATGTGGATATGGATGTGTATGTATGAATGTGGATATGGGATGTGGATGTATAAATGAGGATGTGAAAATGGAGATAAGCATGTAGATGTGGATGCATGAATGTGGATGTATGGATGTGAATGAGGATATAGATGTGGACGTATGGATGTGAATGTGCATGTAGATATGGATGTATATATGTGAATGGGAATGTGGATGTGGATGTATGTATGCATGTGGATGTGGATATGGATGTGTATGTATGAATGTGGATATGGGATGTGGATGTATAAATGAGGATGTGAAAATGGAGATAAGCATGTAGATGTGGATGTATGGATGTGAATGTGGATGTGGATGAGGATGTATGAATGTGGATGTATGGATGTGAATGAGGATGTGGATGTGGATGCATGGATGTAAATGTGGATGTGTATGTATGGATGTATGCATGTAGATGTGGATACATGAATGTGGATGTATGGATGTGAATGAGGATATAGATGTGATGTATGGATGTGAATGTGCATGTAGATATGGATGTATAGATGTGAATGGGAATGTGGATGTGGATGTATGTATGTATGTGGATGTGGATGTATGAATGAGGACGTGATAATGAATGTATGCATGTGGATGTGGATATGGATGTGTATGTATGAATGCGGATATGGATGTGTATGTATGAATGTGGATATGGGATGTGGATGTATAAATGAGGATGTGAAAATGGAGATAAGCATGTAGATGTGGATGTATGGATGTGAATGTGGATGTGGATGTGGATGTATGGATGTGGATATGGATGTGAATATATGATATGTGACGTGAAGGAATCTGAAGTGAAGAGATAGAAAATGATGTGATTGAATGAGTACACATATAAGTGAAATGTGGAATAAGTAATGTGGATTGTATGAGGGATAATGTGGAAAAATGAGAGTTAACATAGAAATTGTATTTGTAAACTGTTTATAAATGCTGTTTGTAAATGGCTGTTTTATGTCAAGAATGCTGGGAAAGCATTTTGACCGTCTTGTGATTAAGGTCGTGGAGACCTAACTGATAAAGTTGCAACTGCTGACGGAGAGTCAATGGAGGACATCTCACGTAGCAAGGTCGGCCGAGGTCTTGACCAGCCTCGGTTCGATTAAAATGGTGAGCTTCCGGTACGGTGGATGAGGGACCAAGGAAGCGGCCTATGAGTGAAGCGCTAGGTCACCTGCGAAGGATCCTAGAGGGTGCTGACCATACGGTGCTCGGGCTCTGGGTCGCCTAGGATACCCACGCGTGCGTCGAGGAAGATATTGGAACAAGGAGTAAGAGTTGTTTTCTGGAACCGGGCATGGATCTGGTTGACTGACCTTGCTGGTCCTCAACGGATGAGTCCATGGCTCTTTTATATGGATCTGTTGGTTGATCTTGCTGATCTTCAACGAGAGTCCATCTTGATAAGTGATTATATTGTTGAGTATTATGGGCTAGGAACTATTGAAACGGCCCCTGTGTGGACAGGTGGTGAGCGTTCTAGTTGCCAATGATGCCATAGATACTCTGATGAAGGAATGATGGGAAATTATGAATCAACTGGATAAATTGGGAGATTGTGATCAGTGGTACTATGGTTTCATTAAAGGATTGTTTTAAAGTTAGTTGATGCTAAGAAAAAGGCAATTTTCATATTGGGTGTGTAAGTGGTGTGGCTAGTTTTATGTTTGCATGAAATTCCGGCTAGGGGGCCTTGGAACTCTTTTCCTTGGTACCCGGGACAAAACCTAACCAAATTCCAAATTGGATCCCATCACTACAGTGGTTGGGCGGTTGGCTAACCCATGGGATCGGATGGGGTTAGGCTGGACTGATGGATCCGTAAATCGAGATTTAATTTTTATTATTACGATAGATGAAGTAAATCCCGGATAGAAATTGTTCTATGGATAGGAACCAACGACTGTGCCTCTTGATGGGGAAAAAAGCATTGATCCCAATGATCCAAGTGCAAGTTTCTTCCTTGATTTGACCAAGTACCATTAAAGGTGCATTCAGATCAGTTGATCCGTAATGATCTTGACTACGTTAGAGTAAAGAGTTATCCTGGTGGAATCGCCCATGCTTTCCAGGTAAAGGAAGTTTTTCCGGTTTCGGTTTTGGACAAACCGACGGATTAGTCTCTTGTCCGGATATCCGTGGGTGAGGCCCCGAATGTGGGATCCCTGTCCCGCGCGAGAAGTGCTACTTCCGCTGCTAGTACCCCAAATCCGTTGCGCGGTGGAGACCGGGATCTTACAGTTGGTATCAGAACATTTGGTTAATAAAGATCAACTGAGAAGACAAATATGTCAAACATTTATCAAGAAACACAAAAAGGTTGTAATTGTGTGATATAAGTCATACAATTTGATATTCAAACTAAAATTTGTAAATTGGTAATTGGGTCTTCAGATGGAAGTACCGCAATTATATAGAATCCCTGACTTGCTTGAGGCCTAGACATGATGGTATTTACCTTATAATTCCAAGGGCCGTGACTACCCGTATATACCGAGAGTATACTGCAGCTCTTTACTGATAGTATATACGAGTAAATCTAAGACTTGAAATTTTAAGCGTTAATGCTATCCAGATGATGAATTCGAATGTGGTTGATATGATTTTTAATTCTGTTTGAGAACTGATGAAATTGATTTGGATTCTGATTGAAAAATGATGATTTTTGAAATTTAGTTGAAATGTAATAAGCTGAGCGAAACCACATGAGGATGAATGGGACGAGTCCCTGTGATGATATTCATAACTGGAATGATGATAATGATTTCAACAAATCACTATGAGATTAGTGGATTGTGCTGTCAAAGCGCTACTGTTAACACTTGGTGACTCGGTATATCAAGTTAAGGGATGACAAATTGAAAACTTGCTTGACTGAAATTCCCGTGGAGGAATGTTCAGAAAGAAAAAAAAATTTCGATCTGATGGACCATTATCGTATTAAGGATATGAATGATATGATCTAAAATGAATTGTTATTTAATGATGAGTTCTATATAAGGGATATTTATCCCCGTATTCTGTTGGGTTGACCAGAATACAAGGAACCCTAGAATAAATTAGATCTTAAGAAAAAGAGTTGTCCTCTACTTGGCCAGATGAGGACATCTCGTACTTTTTTAAGTGGGGTAGAATGTAAGATTCCTCCCCAGCCTTCGAGGTATACAGGAGTAAGAATCTCCATTTTTGATCTCTAAAATAAAAGAACGATTCTGTTTAAGAAAGAAAGACCCTTTCCCTAGAATACTTCTCAGGAGTTCCACCTGTTTTAAGGATTCAGAACAATGAGTTCAGAAGTAAAAATCGGTGTTTTGGATACCAAGGTTTTGGTCTTCATTCGAGTACGGCCCAAAAGAAGTTCTTTATCTATTGGGGAGTTTAAGAAGTTATCCCCCAGATATTGTGAGCCTTATCTGAATTCAAAGAAAGTAAGCGACTTAGCTTACGAGCTTCTTTTATCTCCTCATCTCAAAGTTCTTAATGTATTTCATAGAAATATGTGCCAAACCCAAATCATGGAAAGACGGTAAAACTTCAGTGGCAAGATACCGTTGGCTTCTAAGTTACGCTAGCTCCTTCCTTTATATAAGTCGTAACTTTTACTTATCGCTCACAGTAATCTTACTTCCATCAATCTCCCTTCTTCTTAATCTCCTTCATGGCTTGGCAACAGGAATTAGTTTTATCCATAATGATTCCTCACCTTCAAGACGCAAGTGAGTCTGTGAAGAAGGATTTTATAGAACAGTATGAGCGCTCACTTTTCCCTCACTTGGGAACTTCTGTAGCTCAGACCAAATGGCGGACCTATCAAGACATAACTAGGGTAACACCCTGGGGTCAGCAGCACTTTCGTAACAATGTCCGCTTGGCCATGGTTATCGAAGCCTTGGGTTTGGGTCCCCGATACTACTGCGTCATGAGATCAAGACATCTTGGGTTTTCGGAGCGGGTCTTCTTACTAGCATGTTTTCTTCCTCATGAGAAGATATGCCTTTATCCCGTTTTTGGCTTGCCTCTCAGAGGTCCTTTTGTTAGATCACCTCATACCACTGAGATAGGTGCAACAATAACCAACAGAATTATTCCCATAGATGAGTTACCTTATACTTGTGCAGCTTGTGAGGACTGCTTTTGTGATCATATGATGGACGGGCTTATGGAAGTGTAAAGAGTTCTTCTATCTTTACTGTATAAGTTCCGAGAATGAATAAAGTTTAAATCTTGTTCTTATTTTGAATCTTGCTCTCTTTAAGACGTTTCTTGGTGGTTAATCTTGATTAAAATTTTTCTCTAAGTCTCATATTCGTGCATCTTGAGAAATTATCCCAGTTTGCGAGATGAGGACATCTCGCATTTTTTAAGTGGGGTAGAATGTAAGATTCCTCCCCCACCCCCTTTTTGATGTCTAGTATCTTTCCCTGTAATCAATCCCTCTTCAGAAATATAAAGACCTTGTTTCTATACCCTAGAGAGAGAAAAATATTCTAGAGAGAGAATATTCAGATTTTGAATATTTTTGGATAGAAAAATATCTCTTCTAATTCATATGAGTTCCCCTGAAACAGAAATTCAAAAAGAATTTTCCAATGTGCAATTGGAATTAATTGAAAATAGGTATAAAGAACCTTAGCCTAAGGGTCTAGATTTTCAGAAATCTTTAGACTATGGTCCAATTAAGGTTCCTATGGACCAATAGCATCAATCCATGTGTAGGGAGGAGATAAATCCAACTTGTAAAAAGAAAATACCCAAAAATGAGTAAATGCTCACATGAGGTGAAGAGTTGAAAATGTACAAGGTTTATTAGTAAAAAAAACTATGTGCAATATTAAAAATATGAGATATTTTGGGTATAATGATTTTATTATGACACATATGTAAGGAAGGGGAGTCCCTTAAATGCTCACATAAGATGAAGAGTTGAAAATGTACAAGGTTTATTAATAAAAAACTATGAGCAATATTAAAACGATTCCATTATGACACATATGTAAGGAAGGGGAGTTCTTTAAAGGAGGTGCATATTTCACATGAGGTGAAGAGTTGAAAATGTACAAGGTTTATTAGTAAAAAAACTATGAGCAATATTAAAATGATTCCATTATGACACATATGTAAGGAAGGGGAGTTCTTTAAAGGAGGTGCATATTTCACATGCTTGAATGAGTTTTAAACTCATAAAAATTGAGATATTTCATCTCTCCTCTCTCCTCATTCAAGTCTAGTTCCAAAAAGTTAGCTTAACTGACCTAAAAATGGTCAAAAATTGACCAAACTGATTTGGAAAATTCTAGAATCAGTTTGTTTGGTTAGGAGCTCAATTTTTCCTATAAATAGAAGCCTCCCTCTTGTTGAAAAATATATAGTGTTTATGCATCGTTACTCTACTCCACCTAAGCCAAGAACTGTGAATTCATTTAATAATTCACTAGTTTTTGGAGCTTCTCTCTTTCTTCAATCCCCATTAGTGGCTCCATCAACATACTTAACCAATTGATTGGTTGGGGGCCTCTACCGTGAGCAAAGAATCAAGCAATTTGTAAGGTAATTAGTGAATATTGATCTTTCTATAATTTCTCAATGTTTCTCTCTTCTCAACCCCTCTCAAGCTTGAGAAGCTTAATTGGTATGATTTTTTTAAATGCTATTAAAGTTAATTGGTGAATAGTAGTGAAGAGTTACATAATTTAATAAATGCTATTGAAGTTAATTTTTATTTATGTTTAAATTCTAATGGTTTTTATGTAATTTCTCTCTCTCACTCAAGAAATGGTCATACTCATGACCCATTCTCAATCCACATGAAGCTTTTCATAAAGCTTTTCCTTAATCTAAGATTAAGCTATGCTTGAGGCCAAATTAATGGCTTTTTCCTATGCTTTTAGTTTATGCATATTGATGATTCAATCCATTATAGATTAATGATCCAATTAGAGATCATTTTAATTATTTCCTTAATGATAAGCTTTATCCCTTAGAAAAAATTGAGATTTATCAGTCATAGCAGCGGAGCTATGGCAAAATTTTTATAAAAATTATGCATAAAATAATTTCATTCAAAGCATAAAAAGAGGACTTCCTACCATATTCTAGGAATTATCATCCTAGATTAATTGAAAGAATTTCATTATAATCATGGAGAAATTGAATTTTAATATCATGCATAAAGGATAAATTCTTTATATTAAAAGTGTTACTTTTATCATTTTTAATTTTCATACATAGAAGTATGCATAAAGGAAAATTTTTTATATCAAAAGTGTTACTTTTATCATTTTTAATTTTCATGCATAGAAGTATGCATAAAGGATAATTTTTTTATATTAAAAGTGTTACTTTTATCATTTTTAATTTTCATGCATAGAAGTATGCATAAAGGAAAATTTTTATATCAAAAGTGTTACTTTTATCATTTTAATTTTCATGCATAGAAGTATGCATAAAGGATAATTTTTTAATATCAAAAGTGTTACTTTTATCATATTGGATTTCATGCATAGAGGTATGCATAAAAGTTGAATATTTTATTATAAAAGTGTTACTTTTAGCATAATTGAATTTCATGCATAGAGGTATGCATAAAAGATATGGGAAGTGATAAGATATGATAAGATGCATGTGGATATGGATATGGATGTGTATGTATGAATGTGGATATGGGAAGTGGATGTATAAATGAGGATGTGAAAATGGAGATAAGCATGTAGATGTGGATGTATGGATGTGAATGTGGATGTATGGATGTGAATGTGGATGTGGATGTGGATGTATGGATGTATGAATGTGGATGTATGGATGTGAATGAGGATGTAGGTGTGGATGCATGGATGTAAATGTGGATGTGGATGTATGGATGTATGCATGTAGATGTGGATGCATGAATGTGGATGTATGGATGTGAATGAGCATATAGATGTGGATGTATGGATGTGAATGTGCATGTAGATATGGATGTATATATGTGAATGGGAATGTGGATGCGGATGTATGTATACATGTGGATGTGGATATGGATGTGTATGTATGAATGTGGATATGGGATGTGGATGTATAAATGAGGATGTGAAAATGGAGATAAGCATGTAGATGTGGATGCATGAATGTGGATGTATGGATGTGAATGAGGATATAGATGTGGACGTATGGATGTGAATGTGCATGTAGATATGGATGTATATATGTGAATGGGAATGTGGATGTGGATGTATGTATGCATGTGGATGTGGATATGGATGTGTATGTATGAATGTGGATATGGGATGTGGATGTATAAATGAGGATGTGAAAATGGAGATAAGCATGTAGATGTGGATGTATGGATGTGAATGTGGATGTGGATGAGGATGTATGAATGTGGATGTATGGATGTGAATGAGGATGTGGATGTGGATGCATGGATGTAAATGTGGATGTGTATGTATGGATGTATGCATGTAGATGTGGATACATGAATGTGGATGTATGGATGTGAATGAGGATATAGATGTGATGTATGGATGTGAATGTGCATGTAGATATGGATGTATAGATGTGAATGGGAATGTGGATGTGGATGTATGTATGTATGTGGATGTGGATGTATGAATGAGGACGTGATAATGAATGTATGCATGTGGATGTGGATATGGATGTGTATGTATGAATGCGGATATGGATGTGTATGTATGAATGTGGATATGGGATGTGGATGTATAAATGAGGATGTGAAAATGGAGATAAGCATGTAGATGTGGATGTATGGATGTGAATGTGGATGTGGATGTGGATGTATGGATGTGGATATGGATGTGAATATATGATATGTGACGTGAAGGAATCTGAAGTGAAGAGATAGAAAATGATGTGATTGGATGAGTACACATATAAATGAAATGTGGAATAAGTAATGTGGATTGTATGAGGGATAATGTGGAAAAATGAGAGTTAACATAGAAATTGTATTTGTAAACTGTTTATAAATGCTGTTTGTAAATGGCTGTTTTATGTCAAGAATGCTGGGAAAGCATTTTGACCGTCTTGTGATTAAGGTCGTGGAGACCTAACTGATAAAGTTGCAACTGCTGACGGAGAGTCAATGGAGGACATCTCACGTAGCAAGGTCGGCCGAGGTCTTGACCAGCCTCGGTTCGATTAAAATGGTGAGCTTCCGGTACGGTGGATGAGGGACCAAGGAAGCGGCCTATGAGTGAAGCGCTAGGTCACCTGCGAAGGATCCTAGAGGGTGCTGACCATACGGTGCTCGGGCTCTGGGTCGCCTAGGATACCCACGCGTGCGTCGAGGAAGATATTGGAACAAGGAGTAAGAGTTGTTTTCTGGAACCGGGCATGGATCTGGTTGACCGACCTTGCTGGTCCTCAACGGATGAGTCCATGGCTCTTTTATATGGATCTGTTGGTTGATCTTGCTGATCTTCAACGAGAGTCCATCTTGATAAGTGATTATATTGTTGAGTATTATGGGCTAGGAACTATTGAAACGGCCCCTGTGTGGACAGGTGGTGAGCGTTCTAGTTGCCAATGATGCCATAGATACTCTGATGAAGGAATGATGGGAAATTATGAATCAACTGGATAAATTGGGAGATTGTGATCAGTGGTACTATGGTTTCATTAAAGGATTGTTTTAAAGTTAGTTGATGCTAAGAAAAAGGCAATTTTCATATTGGGTGTGTAAGTGGTGTGGCTAGTTTTATGTTTGCATGAAATTCCGGCTAGGGGGCCTTGGAACTCTTTTCCTTGGTACCCGGGACAAAACCTAACCAAATTCCAAATTGGATCCCATCACTACAGTGGTTGGGCGGTTGGCTAACCCATGGGATCGGATGGGGTTAGGCTGGACTGATGGATCCGTAAATCGAGATTTAATTTTTATTATTACGATAGATGAAGTAAATCCCGGATAGAAATTGTTCTATGGATAGGAACCAACAGCTGTGCCTCTTGATGGGGAAAAAAGCGTTGATCCCAATGATCCAAGTGCAAGTTTCTTCCTTGATTTGACCAAGTACCATTAAAGGTGCATTCAGATCAGTTGATCCGTAATGATCTTGACTACGTTAGAGTAAAGAGTTATCCTGGTGGAATCGCCCATGCTTTCCAGGTAAAGGAAGTTTTTCCGGTTTCGGTTTTGGACAAACCGACGGATTAGTCTCTTGTCCGGATATCCGTGGGTGAGGCCCCGAATGTGGGATCCCTGTCCCGCGCGAGAAGTGCTACTTCCGCTGCTAGTACCCCAAATCCGTTGCGCGGTGGAGACCGGGATCTTACAAACATTTGGCTCTTTGGAATTAAAAAAATCTTCATGTCTCATAGCATGGTATAAAATAAGTCATTTCACTCCAGAAAGTCACACAAAACCATGCCATAAAATGATCAAACATTTGTTTCAAAAAATCTATAAAACTTGATGCAACTAGGGAAATCCAAAATGTCTCTCAAGGTCTATGTGAGGCACGTATCCACGGTAGTATCTACACAACTTCCACCTTATCATCAATAAACATGCATCCTTTTCCATCCTCTCGCTCCACTAGCATACGATCATATGAAGGATCCAAGATCATATGCCTTGCCATTTTATCTGCATAACAAGTAAACTCACTATAATTGGGTAAGGCATAAGAGAAAGCACTACACGTATCTAAAGTCAAGATAGTCTACTTACTAGTCAAGATGTGCATCATCCACAACAAATTGATCTTCATCTCATCAATGGAAAAAGTCACCTCCATGCTAGCAACCACTTGCGTAGTACCACAATAATTCTCTACAAAAGGAGTAAGCTAGCCCTCACATATCTCTTTGTCATTGTCAATGAGCATACAACCACTCCTTGTGTGTATAGAGGCTTTTAGCATAGCCCCCATGCCACCGCCAATCTCCAAAACAGTACTCGTTTGCTAGACACAATGCTTCCAAAAACAATAACATAAGAGAGGCGCTTCTCTCAAGGGGACCTCGCAATCCTCCAAGCTTATAATGTGCCCTCATGGTGGATGAAGGGATGTAATGGGTAAGTATCTTTGCATCAAGATTTTTTTGAACTAGTTGTTCCACCTATACACATAGTTTCAAAGTATTGGTTTCTTATAGCAAAAAAACCATGCAAAGAAAGAATGAACATTAATGCACCTTTTTTTCCCTCTCATGCCCATAAGGGGGACACATGATGGTAGCCTTGTGCAAAGACAATGCAAAGAATGTAGTCATATACAAGAAATTTCAAAAATTAATAACGTATACCTAAACAACATGGTACATCTTGCCCCAAAATTTTTAATACCTTTAGTTTTAGCTCCATTCAACAACAAGCAGAAGAAATAGATTACAACTTTTCGAGGACGGTGATCTTTAAACCTATCATCCTCGAATGGAAGCTTCCATAAAATCTCAAACCACTCCAATCCATTTGCAGGATTAACTATGGAGAGATTCTAGCATTGAAATAATAAAAACAAATACTAGTTCATACAAAAAAGTTTCCAAAGAAGAGATCACATATAATAGTTTACAAATATGGTGAAACATGACAATTATAACTTAATCTTGCCATCTTTGGATTGTAAGTCTTGATGACATTTGTCCTTGCATTATTTGTTGCCTGGATGAGCTATCTTACTTCTACAAGAAAACTCTAAATCCTTCTTCCACTTTCCCTATAATGCAAAGAAACACATAAAGACACATGCTTATGAAAAAACTAATTATAAGGGAAACAAGGTCTATAAAGTTTACCCCATACACCAAACGGCCAAGGATTGGATGGGTAAGAGGATACCAAACCCTCTTGTTCGTGCTAGCCTCTTGGGCTCTTGCCTTTGTAATAGAATTCTTCTCACTATCATTAAACTCCTCTTTGAATTGAGACTCATTGCATGCACATAGCGTACTTGTATGGGACAAGTAATGGGTGAAACCATGATAAGGTGGTATGCTTTCTACCAGTTGTATTGGTTGCTACCACACTTACCACACTTGAAGACAACGAATATTAGTGGATTTAGTATCATCATTAGATGTATTTAGCAATTTATGTAGTGTCTCTTAGATATAATAAATGTGAAACAAGATTTAAAAACCATGTTTGAATTCTCTAACTCTGCATAAAAGTGTTTAACAAACCACTTGTAAACCATTATCCACAACATAGGTTTTCAGTCCACCTTATCATGCTTTCACCCTAATCCTTCAAGTTTGATTTCACTATTGCCTCCTTATTCATTCTTGAAAAACAAACAAAAGTAAACACATAAGAAAAATTCAATAAAAGTAAATATTTTTCACATGCAAAAATTTTCAACATATCATTTCGAGAGTTGAAAAACTTACATGTTCAATCGTTTGCAAAAAAGTAGCAACCAACTTTAGTTCCTCTTATTGAGTGGGAACTATGAATTAAGCTTGGACCCTTCTGTGCATCTTGTTGTTATTTTGAAATATATCTCGTATGCATTCCATCCATGATGCAGTCCTATGGTTGCTCTCCCAAACAAAAATATCTTAGTTTGGAGGGCAAACCATCTCTTATTGTTACTTAAGTCCTCTTCAAACTCTTTGTTAACCAATTACCAATTCTTATCCCATGATTTCTTAGTATTCTAATTAATGTCTTTACTGGTCCCATCAGGCATGTTGATGGACAAGATAAAGCTACCTTTCATCATCACATAGTATCCATCATCCTCCAATATCCTTTTCAACAAAGATAAGTCTTGTCTCAACTCCCTAACCCTCTCATTGATCATAAGTCTGCATAGTGGAACAAGCAGTGTGATAATGCCCTTGTTCATTGCTATACTCTCTAAGAACTTTGAGCCCTATGGTTGAGAGACCAACAAAGGAACGACATCATCTGCATCCTCCTCTTTTTCTTTATTCTCCACATCTTTGTTCACACTACCCTTGACTTCTTTTGCGTATGCATCTATTTCTTTACTCATCCCCAGGTGCATCTACCTCATGTTTCTTTGAAGCACTAACATCAAAATTATCTGCGTCTATTGTTCTACTCACACCAAGAGGTGCTTCTACCTCATGCTCCTTTGAAATCTTTTTTTTTTCTGCCACCCCTAGTTGTGGAATGTGTCTTTTTCCTCTTTCCTACTATTGAGACGACTGCAAGGAAAACTTTTTCCATACATAAAAAGCATGATAACTGTTCACAAAATCATAAACAAAAAAGACCACCATGACAAGCATACATATCTATTTCCCTTAATAACTTTATAAAATAAAGAATCTGGTAAATTAAAAGCTTCATCCCCATACTTGGCCTGCTATGGGAGCTTGTTGTAGACCATAAAACAAGCAAGAAAATTTGCCAACACCTACAAAGGGTGTGAACCAACACCTATAATCACAACATGTAGTAAAAATGAGTCAACTATGCTGGTGGAGGGAAAGAGATGAAGGGGAAAAGAGATGGAGGGAAAGCAAGGGATTGGGCTCCACAAGATGATTTCATCGAAAAAACCATCTAGGAGAGGAGAAACTACCAATGAGACCTTGGTTGGGTTGATTGATCCCTGTGATATTTGGGGTTTCAAATATTTGCTACCATGGGGTTTCAAATATTTATTTTGAAAATCATATTTTTGAATATGAAGTGTTTTTGGAAAGACTATTCGAGCTAGATTGGATGAGTTATATTTTGTCACGATTGACACATTCAGGCCTTGTAGATCAAAGCTCATCAGAATACTCATATGCCATATATGGATTACTCCAGAAAGGCTTATCTCAAATCTGCACAATCAAAAGATGTCTAGTATGATCATCCAAAATTCATGAGATTTCTTTCTAAAACACATTCAGATCATCCGTTTCTAGCTCCATAGCCATTTTGGAGGATATCAATTTCTCAATGAATCGTTAAGTTAGGAAGTAGCTACAATAAAGCAAGCATATAGTGCTAGTGTGGCAATAGCTTCGGTTATATTGTCATTATTGTTCAGAAATGATTTACTGCACTAAAAAAAATCATATTATGGGATTATAAGTTTTTATGAAAGTCTAACGCTTTAATGCGTCGACGTTGCAACAATCAAGTATGCTTTTACTTGAGCTTTCCTCAAGCTACTTATGCACATATTTTCCTTTCCCCAGGGTGATGACAATTTGTCTCTATTGTGCAGCACCTCTATTGGCACTATTGGTTGTGGTGCATAGCAGATCGACGTGGCGTTCTACATCTTTATGTTGCGAGAACGGGTTGTGTGATAAACAAGTCAAGGGGTTGCAAAATCATCTATATTTCACCCAATGTTTCTCTATCTTTCGCCATAATTCATCTCTCTCTCTCTCCTTGCACATAATTAAATCTTTTCGCTCATTAAGTACTACCCTTTAAAAAATATTCACGCCTTCTCACTCTCTCTCTTGTACACGAACAACAATCTCTATCTGTACCTGTGGTGCATAAGTACTTGTGCCACAAGGTAGATATAGGGAGAATTAGGGTTACATAGACCATTGTGAACCCTCACAGGGTACTTCGGTGCATGTAAAGGATGGATTAATAACCATTGCCCTGAGGAAACAGGCCTATGAGAATGTTGTTAGTCACAGATGGAAAGCGCAGGAGGGCGCTACCTTAGGGAATTCTTTAAAAAGGCCAAAGAGAACTTTTGATTTCCAGGGTTTTAGCCTCCTCACCTTCATGAGGCATGGGTTGCAGCATTGTGTCTGAACTTAGCAAATACCCTTCATCCTTCATTTGTGTATTCAACCTCCTGAGATTATGCTGAACATCATGCATGACCTCCTTGAGGGTGATAATCATCTTGCACAACAAACTCATCCACAATGTGGAGACAGGAAAGCGATGCTTTGATCACTGGGTTGTAAGGGATGGTAAGAATGCAGGTAGATATCTTCTTATGTCCAACATATATGTAAGGGATGGTAAGGATGCAGCTAGATATCTTCTTATGTCCAACATATGTAAGTGCAGGCATGTGGGAAGTAGCAGAAAAGCTAAGAAAACGAGAAAATTCATGGAAGAAGCCAAGAAAGACTTCTGTTGAGGTGGAGGATAGGTGTGCAAGGTGGACTATCTCTGCTTTTATGCATTTGTGTGCTCCTCCCCCTAGACCGTTTGCTAGTCGTAGCTTGAACTGCTTCTATGTGTTTGTGTGTTTGAGCACCTATAGTATGACAGCTATTGGCACCTCTTTGCTGGTCAAACGAACTTTTGTGTGCACTCCACCCCTAGATGGTTTGGCCATTGAAACCGTCTAGGGAGAGGACCCTCTTTTGCAAACTCACAACCCATACATCTTTTCAAACACAAAAGCTACCTCTCTCTCAATTGTATGTCTGCTCACCTTGCACTCGTGAATCCACATACTATACCCGCAAGTGGCAAAACCGTCTTCCCATACCTGTTTGCAAACACGCAAGCCTACACTCCGTTGACGGTTTCCCTAGCAAAACCATCAAGGGAGAGGACCCTCTTTTGCAAACATGTTTCCCATACCTTTTTGCAAACACGTAGATGACCATACCTGAAAAAAACGCAATAGAGACCCAAGATGAAGAAAACGCAAACGACCATACCTGAACAAAATGCATCAAAGACCCAAGATGAAGAAAATGCAAACGACCATACCTGAACAAAATGCATCAAAGACCCAAGATGAAGAAAATGCAAACCTGAGATGAAGAAAACGCATGCCCCATCCTTTGTTAGGACGGTTTCGCTAGTGAAATGGTTTGGGAGAGTAGACGACCACCTTGGAGATCAATGGAGGAAGAACTAGGAGTGTGGTCTGAAGAGAAAACTTTAGGGTTTAAAACGTTTTTTTAAAAACTAAACCATTATGTAGTGGCTTGGTGGTTAAATAAATCTAAGTTTAAAATAGTTTACAAATAATTAATATTAGTTGATCTACTTCGGTTTCATTGAATGGCTCTCTGAGTACTCATGTCCATGCATGTCTCATTAATTGAGGATCATTACAAATGCAGTTTTCAAGAAGTGAGAGGGAAGTTTAATGCTAATAGGATTGTTATAACTTTTGAAATCCAAAATTATCTCCAAATTGAATTATGTCAAGATCTCTAACCTGACTTTAAAACTTGAATGTACAAAAGCCTAGACATTTCAAGAGGCCATAAAAAAAAATTTGAGATATAATTTAACTAATTATTTCCTAAATTTTAAATGAATTTTTTCAAACACTGATCTCAAAATGTAGAACTTTTCATATTTTAGCCAAAGCACTCATGGTAGTGAAAGGGATATTGTGGGTGAGCTAAGTGGAGAGCTAAGTCGAGCTTTTTTAACAATTTGTTTTGGTCATAGCTTAAACTACTTCATGCTCACGATGATTGGTTAGCTTTTAAGTTTACAGTGAGTAAGATGAATACTTCGGAGATAAGAGCTCAAAGAGGCACTAATCAAATAGAGCTTGCAACAACTGCAGAGAAAATTCTTGAGGTTTCTAGAGAGGAGTTGGCAGCACTGTTTGGTTTTATAGAAGATAGTATTCGATTACATCAGCTTGTAGGTGGAGAATCAAATGGCCTATCATTTGAGATGCCAATAATAGAGGGGAGATAAATTAATGTTTCACCTAGATATATAGTTTGGAAGATCCTTTGTGGTGCATGGAGAAATATCAAGTAGCTAGATAACCACCATCATTGTTAAGGAGGAGTCATCCACTCACCTAGATTTGAAGAAGTCCACAAGCATCACAAGAACTTTTGGTGAGGAGTCTTCTAGTATCACCATTGTAAATATATTAAGAAACCTTCTAGAAAAAAACTCTTGAAAAACAAGTTTCTTTTTGGTAAGAGAGATCCACCGAGTAGAAGAGCTTCTAGCCAGGTACGATGGAAATATTCTATTTGAGTTATCATGTCTTCACCCGAAAAAAAACAATTGGTAACACTGATAGAAAATTTGATGGACATGTCTAGACTGATGCTATCAAGAGTAATGTGATAGGGTTTCCAAGGATTGTACGATACAGAATGTGTGGTGGGTCATTTGCAACCCATGAATGAATTATGCATTGGATAATTACGATCAAAACAAAGAATTGAGCTGCATTGTGTGGGTTGTTTGGCCAAAGTATGTCCTTTGGTAGCAAAACTGATAAATTCAGGTCTCTGAAATGCTTTACTACTCAATGGTAACACAATACTTCCAATGGTAACACAATACTTCCCAATCTTGTTTGACCATGCTCTTGGTGCTTGCTTCAAGCCATAGAGGGCTTTACATAACCTACACACAAACTCTAGGTACGCATCACTCTCATAACTTGGTGGATGCATCATGTATACTTTTTCTTGCAAATCGCCATACAAGAAGGAATTCTTTACATCCATCTAATGTAAAGACCAACCCTTTGCTCTGGCAGCCATATGAATGATAGCTCTCATGGATGCCATTCTCGTAAATTGGGCTGAATGTCTCCTCATAGTCAATGCCATAGGTTTGCACATAGCCCTTGGTAACCAATCTTGCCTTATACCTACTCACACTGAACCATCTGCATTATACTTCACCTTATGCATCCACTTACATCTAATTACCTTCTTTTCCTTAGTAGGCAAAGACAATAACTCCCATGTTGCATTTGCATCCAATGCTGTCATCTTCTCATTCATGGCATCTTCCCATTTTGTATTTCCAAGTGCTTTCTCAAAACAAGTGGACTCTAGATCTTGTAATGCTTTAACCATGTAAGCGTAATGATGGGCTATATATCCATCATATCTCAACTTGTCAACATGGTACCTAAGCCTCGTAGACTTGCGCACACATGCATCACTGCCATGTGTCCTCAAAATAGCTCTGGTTCTTCTTACACCAGGAGTAACCATAGATGAAATGCCAAGCTCCTCATCAAGACTCTACGCCATCAAGGCTCTGCTCGGAGCCACTAGAGTCACCATCCACATATGAGTGATCTGCTGACAAATCAGGCACCAAAGGTTAATCTAGCTTTTCCTTCCCTTTATGTAATACATGTTTATCTATATCTATCCTCAACCTGCGCGTGACCATGGACTAACACTGTACCCAATGTTGAAGGACTCTCCAGGTCCACTAAGCACATGTGATTCCTACTCTACATGTGGTGCAGCCTCAATATTACTTACATCTATAATCTTTCTGCTCCAAATTATAACCAGTGAAGATGCATTTCTCTGCCTTTGGATCCAAGTTTGTTCTCACTTTGTCAGCAATATACACATATGCGCAATACACCCAAACACTTTCAAGTGAGACACACCCAGTTTTATGCCTATAATCTTTTGTTCCGGTGTCATACCATGAACAACAATAGCGGGGGTCTTGTTCTTCATAATGTACATAACAATTGCTACTCCTTGTACCCAAAAATAATATGTCATGTAAGATTCCTCCCCAACCTCTCAAGATGTCCAGCATCTTCCCCTGTAATCAAATCCCTCTTCAGAAATATAAAAGATCTTGTTTCTACTATGGCCTAGAGAGAGAAAATCTTCTAGAAAGTGGTAATTCACTTTTCAAATATTTTTGGATAGAAAAATATCTCATCTTATTAAAATAAGTTCCCCTGAAACAGAAGTTCAAAAAGATTTTCAGAAGGTGCATTAGAAATTAAGTATAATCTGTTCAAGAGGCATTATCCTAGAGATCTAGATTTTCAAAAAAATTTAAATTAAGGTTCCTATGGACCAATAAGATTCATCCAAATGTAAGAAGGAGATAAATAGAAGAATAAAAGAAAAATCCCCCAAAAATGAGTAAATACTCACATAAGATGAAGAGTTGACTAAGGACAAGGTTAATAGTTAAAAAAGAGAGATATTTAGATGAAATGATGCATTTTTGACACCTCAGTATGGGGGAATTCCCCTCATGAAGGAGTCACCTATTTCACATGTGTGGGAGAGTTTTAAACTCCCAAATAATGAGATATTTTTATCTCTCCTTTCTCCTGTTTCAACTAGATCCAAAAAGTGAACTAAACTGACCCAAAACTGGTCAAAAATTGACCAAACTGATTTGGAAAATTCTAAAATCAATTGGCTTGGTTAGAAGCTCACTTTTTCCTATAAATAGAAGCCTTCCCCTTTGTTGAAGCTTAATAGTGTTTTTACACTGTTACCCTACTTCTCCCAAGAGCCAGAAAACTGTGAATTTACTCATAATTCATTAGTTTTTTGACCTTCCCTTTTCTAAAGATTGGTGGCCACTCTTGTTTCAACAAGAGTAGAACCCTTAAACCATCAAGACAAAGGAAAGCTCTTAAATTCCTTCATAAGTTGGAGATTCTTCTCTTTTCTATTCATTTTATGATTTTTTTAATGATTTTTGTCTTCTCTAAATTGAATGTGATGTTATGCCTCATTGAAAAAAGGCATTCCCCTCTCTTCTTTAGTAAATCCAACCATTCTGATCCTAGATGAATGATTAATGGATAAAATCAAGTTTTTCATAATGTTTCTCTTTGATAAAGTAGAAAATGTTTACATTAGAATGATTTAAATACTCTTGGTCAACTTCTAATTAATTGTAGAGAGTTAAAAATTGAAAAATGGTCAGCCATACAAAGGAGGTTATGGCAAAATTTTTCTAAAATTGTGAAAAATAAGTTTTACTTTTTTTATTTAAAAAGAGTAATTCCCATCGTATATGTATTCTTAAAGTGTTAATTTCTCATCCTAGGTATAGAAAAATGCTTACTAAAAATATTTTATAAAAAGAAAGTGTTACTTTCTTTAGAATTAAATTCTATGTATAGAAGGAAGCTTATTGAAATTTTATTTTGATCATATAAAAGAATGATTTTCATCATAAATGATTTTTATGCATAAACATATGATTTTATGCATAAAAGATATATATATTTTTATATTAAAAGTGTGATTTTTATGCATAAACATATACATAAAAGATATTTTTTATATTAAAAGTGTGATTTTCATCATATTTTAATTTTATGCATAAACATATGCATAAAAGACATTGTTTTTATATTAAAAGTGTGATTTTCATCATAAATAATTTTTATGCATAAAAGATATTTTTTATATTAAAAGTGTGATTTTCATCATGAATGATTTTTATGCATAAACATATGCATAAAAGATATTTTTTAAATATTAAAAGTGTGATTTTTATCATAAATGATTTTTATGCATAAACATATGCATAAAAGAAATTCTTTTATATTAAAAGAGTGATGTTCATCATAAATGATTTGTATGCATAAAAGAAATTCTTTTATATTAAAAGAGTGATTTTCATCATCAATGATTTGTATGCATAAACATATACATAAAATAAATTCTTTCATGTTAAAAGAGTGATTTTCATCATGAATGATTTTTATGATGATAAAAGTGGGACTTTCATTAGAATTGGATTTCATGTTAAAAGAGTGATTTTCATCATAAATGATTTTTATGATGATAAAAGTGTGACTTTCATTAGAATTGGATTTTATGCATAATTAGATGCATATAGAATCTTTATAATTAAATAAAGGTTCTCTTTAATCCTCTGTTAATTTTTCATAAAAATCAGAAAAATGAATAAGTAGATAATATGTGAGAGGAAATTCTACCGTTTCATATTCACTAAGATGGGAATGAGAAAATTCAAATAAACTATCGTAGTCGGAGATCGAGATAAATGATTATTTTATTCCTCCTAGTCCTTTCAAGAAAGATAGTTTAGGAGTAACCTTTCCAGACCCAAAACTCTGATTCAGACTATTGACCAAGACCTAATTCCTTCGTCAGTTTCAATCAATGACGATGTACCCAGTTCAGGAAAAATGCACTCAAAACACCCACCAAATCCAAAACTAAGTTAAGACTTTTGATTTTGATCTGAAGATCAAGTTAACAAAATTTGAGGAATTTGTCTGAAATTTAGACCTGGATCTAGAAGTATTGGGATAAGGATTTAAGATTTATTCATGGTATTCAAACAAAATCAAAACTGAAAACTTGCATAGAAAACCTGTTTTCTTAAAGGACTGTCTTACGCTAGAATGCTGGAGGGAGCATTTGGCATATGTGTTTAACTAAGGGAAGTTCGGTTGCAACAGCTGGCGGGGAGTGTTCGAGGGACAGCTCACGCGGCAAAAACCTGCCCAGGTCTTGACCAACCTGGGTATGGTGAAAAATGGTGTGCTTTCAGTACGATGGGCGAGGGCCGACGAAGCGGTCCCTGAGTGAAGTGCCAGGACACCTAAGGAGGATCCTGGAGGGTTCTGACCAGACGATGCACGGGCTCGCGGTGCTTAGGACACCCATACATATGCCGAGGAAGATATATATATGTATGTTGATGAAATGATTATTGTAATCTGTTACTGGATCTCGTTGGAGAGTCCAGATTGGTACTGTTTTTGTGAAACAAGGGATTGAATGGAAATTTTGAATTATGAAATCTGTGATCATATCTGTTTTGTCAATGGATTGTTTTCATATTAAAGTATTAAAGAGGAGTGTGTGCGTATCTATTTTCTAAAGCTAAAGTTAAGAAAGGCATTTCAATTATGGGTGGGTGAGTACTTGTTTGGATCTACCGATTCCAGTGGGACAGGGTGGTGGCTAACCCATGGGCCAGATGGGGTTAGGCTGAAATCAGTGGAGTTTTAATAATCAAACTGAAAAATCTTAGGATTACGCTAGGATTCGAGTAGCTAGTTAATAAATTTCTCAATTGAGTGGATCAACGGTTGTGCCTGATCTTGATTAGAAAAAAAACGTTAAAATTACTCAAATGATCAAATTATATCAGTGATAGTTTCCTTCTATCTAGTTTATTCAGGTGAAGGATAGTTTAGAATTGATCTCGTTTAAAAAAAAATCGTTAAAAATTTCAAAAACGTGGAATCGTCCCCGCTTTTCGGGCATGGAAAATTTTCCCAGTTTCGGTTTTCAAAATGACCACTAGCCTAGTCTTGTGCCCGGACATTCGTGGGCGAGGCCCCAAGTGAGAAACCCTGCCCTGCGCATGAGGGGACTGCTTCCGCTGTCACCAGGAGTCCATTGTGCAGAGGGACAGAGGGATCTCACAATTGGTATCAGAGCAGAAATTGCCTAAATTTTTAATAGAAATCTGAGAAAGAAATGTTTTTCACTTGTTAATACTATGAGAATAAACTTCAAAAATTGAAACTTATAAATTAAATTGGAAATTTATAGATGGACACTCCAAACCTATCTGAAATTCCTAGACTCTCTTAGAGTCAGGATATGATAGCTTTTGCATTTGATCACCTCATCAACTCTGCGACGACCCGAATGAGCAGAGTGAGACTCGCTTGCCATTTTGAGAGTCTTTACTTTCCTGATCCTCTTGAGCGACGTCGGTATATGTGGTTCTGTGGGAGGACGGTGTATTAATATCAGTTCCAGTCATCATCACCATCAGAGGCTCAAGCAAAATATTTCCTTGGCCATGATTCTGATAAGATTAGGGCTTGTTCAGCATGTTCTACTCTGTGATCATTCACCTAGGAACTTCAAAACTTCATGTCGATTTTTTAGACTTCTTAGCCGCTTTATCCCGAGAAATAGAATTAGAGCACCTCTTTGTGTAATAAATCGTGTGCCATGGTATGTCTTCTTCACAGTTTTGCTTCTTTATATGATTACAATGACTGAGGCAGTGATTCTGGAGCTGAGCTGCTTTATGTACATATTGCAACTTTTATATAAATATAGAAATGTTTTCTGAAGAAAAATTCCCTGTTGTATAAGTGATTGTTTACGGACGATCTGATAAAGAAAAATCTGTTATCGGACATATGTCATATATATCTAATAAGATCATTGTCTTGTTTGAGAAATTGTTTTTCGAACCTCTTAAGTCTTAGGATCTCATGGATGATATCAAAATAAAAATTTAATAATATATAAATTTTTGGCAGAATCATGAGACGAGGAAACCGTGGCCGTCAGCCAGACCCTCTCTCTGAAGATGACGAGCTTGACCCTGATGTTCGTAAGGCTCTTCATAGGACTCAGCCCCAGGACCCTTCAAAGGAGAAGGGGAGAACCTGGGCGAGGTTGTGGAGAAATGGGTGGAAGCCATGGAAGAATATTTTGACGTCACAGGCTACAATGAGCGGAGCAAAACGGCTCTTGCCTGGCTAGTGGAAATAGCCAGGGAAGCATGGAGAAACCACTGTGACACCAACCATCTGGACAGAAATACTCAGTCCTGGAAACGACCTAAAAACCTATCTTAGAAAGAGATTTTGTCCCCCTGGATTTTTGGAAATCAAAATGAACGAATTCTTAGAGCTAAAGCAGGAGAGCAAAACCATCGAGGAATATCACCAGGCCTTCGCTCTTCTACTCAAATATTCACCACCTCTAGATGAAGAACAAGGCCAGGTTCATTCGGGGAATGAATGAACCCTTGGACACACTGGTCAAAAATGTCAAGCCATTGTCCATGGCTAAAGCAGTAAGAATGGCAAAAGATTTTGCCAAAGCCTTTGTAGTAAAGGTCCCGCCAAAGCTTGCACCCTCTAACTTTAAAAGATTCCAAGCCCAGGGAAGTACTTCAAACTTTCCACCCCCGAAGAGGCAGCAAGGCCCGAATCAGAATCAAGATGCAAGAAGATTCCGAAGTGAAGGAAGACCCTTCCCCCAGAATACCAGGCTGTGTGACAGCCACTTTGAAGTTCTAGAGTTATGGCATAGTTATAGCACCAGCTCATATAGTCGAGTTCACACTATAGACTGACCAGTGTATGTTATTGTATGTAATATACCCATTGTAAATAACAATGTACTTGCTTCAGAGTTGAAAAATATAACTTAGTTTGTCATTTTTACGATAAAAAAACTTCTATTTTTGGAAAAGACTTTTTGTAAATTTTAAGGAGAGTTCTTATGCATCAAAAGTAGAACTTCTTGGAGGAGCTGGCTATGCAGGATAAAAAGCAAAGCCACGTGGCAGCGTGAGAAGCGTTGTGGGAGAAAAAGAGAAGAGAAGAAGAAGAAGAAGAAGAGGACGAGGAGAGAGAGAAGAAGAAGAGGAGGATGGGGAGGAGAGAGACGAAGAAGAAGAGAGAGAGAGAAGAAAGAAAAGAAGAAGAGGAAGAGAAAAAGAAGAAGAAGAGGAGAGAGAAAAAGAAGAAGGAGAAGGAGAAGAAGAGGAGAGAGAGAAGAAAAAGAAGAAGAAAAGGAGAGAGAAAGAAAAAGAAGAAGAAAAGAAAGAAACAAAGAGAGATTTTTTTTAAAAACAAGGGTGATTATTGTTATACTTACATTGTTTGGACTTAATTATTGTTATACTTACATTGTTTGGACTTAATTGTTTTAGAGATTTTCTTAGATTTGTAGGAGCTCTCGACTTAAGCTATGATCTCTACCATGGGATTATATTGAGTTTCGGACAATTATTACACACGATAAGTCCTCATCCTTACCGAATAATTTTATTTTTAGTTATTAATGAATCATTTCAAAATCCTCTATTTCTCTTAACCTTTTCATTTGTAGCCCACCAATACATCAAGGTAACACCTTCTTACTCTTGCATTCTATTTTTATTTAATATTTGTTATTTAAATTTATTTCACTTGGACTTGATATGATCGACAATGAAGATGAACTCGACTACAATGATGACTAGTCTCACTCTTAGGGTAGCATATTCATTGTTATCTCTACAATAAATTTTATGCAAGACTTTTTGTAAATTTTAAGGAGGATGTATCAAAAGTAGAACTTCGCAAACAATAAGCAAACACGCATCTGAGATCAGTTGCTTATCTAAGCAGGAGGGATGTTACATAATGTTCACCCTTTAGTTGTACGGGGATGCCTGGATGCTAGTATGCCATCCTAGTGAATTAGTATCGCGTGGGTGACTCCACATTAAATATTGATTACCTAGTGGTATTGGCATAGCTTGAGACCATGCTTGACGGGTGTATATCGTTGAGGTGTAACAAGTAGTACCATGCTTGACAACTGTATTGTGGTCAAAGTGAAACAAGAGGACTATGCTAGACAACTACACATGGTCGAAGTGTAACAAGTGGTTTATGCAACTAATGTGCAATGCTCATTGGAGTGTAACAAGTGGCAACTCACACCATGCTAGATGATGTGCATAATGATACTCTCATCATAGTGAAACAAGTGGTGAATATATATGCTGTGTTTGTGCCTATCAACGTTTCATATTGGGATTAATTGTAGAGAAGGGCAATTGATTGAGATATATTTACAGAAATAGGTGATGAGCAAAGTCGTACGAATTTTATTGTTGTAGTCCATGTTTACTCGAGCCTCTGAGACATGTTCGGCCAATGAACCTCTGATTCTATTGGTGGTATTCCATGTCCATAAGAACCTCTAAGCCATGCCTAATCAGCCTCTGACCCATGTTCGGACCTCTGAGTTTACCTTGCAAGTTATGACATCGATAGAAAAACGAACCTAATGTTGTTGTTGTAGCATTTTCTTCTACACAATTGAGGACAATTGTTTCCACATTAAATGGTGATTACCTAGTGGTATTGGCATAGCTTGAGACCATGTTGACGGATGTATGTTATTGAGGTGTAACAAGTAGCACCATGCTTGACAACTATATTATAGTCAAAGTGAAACAAGTGGACTATGCTAGACAACTGCAGATGGTTGAAGTGTAAGAAGTGGTTTATGCAATTGATGTACCATGCTCATTGGAGTGTAACAAGTGGCAACTCACACCATGCTAAATGATGTGTATAATAATACACTCATCATAGTGAAACAAGTGGTGAATATATGTTGTGTTTGTGCCTATCAACGTTTCATATTGGGATTCATTGTAGAGAAGGGCAATTAATTGGGATATGTTTACAGAAACAGGTGATGAGCAGTGCGTGTGTCGCACATAAGGGATCTTGTCTATATCATATTATTTCATATTATTAATTGTGTTTTGATGATGAGTGCGAGGGTAACCAAATCAAGTGTCGCACGAGTTTTATTGTTGTAGTCCATGTTCATTCGAGCCTTTGAGCCATGTTCAGTCATTGAACCTCTGATTCTATTGGTGGTATTCCATGTCCATAAGAACCTCTGAGCCATGCCTAATCCAACTTTGAGCCATGTTCAGACCTCTGAGTTTACCTTGCAAGTAATGACATGGATAGCAAAACGAGCCTAATGTTGTTGTTGTAGCATTTTCTTCTACACAATTGAGGATAATTGTTTCCTCAAATGGGAGGACTGTACAGGTTTATAGTTTAGCATATTTTTGATACTTAAGAATCGTAGAAAAATATGCTTGATTTAATGTATGTAGAAATCAGCCTATTGGAATGTGCGAATGTGCACAGGGTTATTTTATGTGCGAATGGGCACAAGGTTATTCTATGAGTTATTTTGTTGGCCACATGCCAAATGGTTGTACAAACTATTTATGCACATTTGTGCATAGAGTTGTTATATTCCATGCACATTTGTGCATGGAGTTGTTATATTCCTAGCACATATGCTAGTAGAGTTGTAATTATTTACCCATTGTGTGTGAACAAGCTCTAGTGTTTGAGCTATTTTTGTAAAAAGAAAGCTTGTAGAGCAAGCTTGGGCTAAAATAGCCATGTAACCTATTTTTTATGGAATAAAATACTATAAAAATACTCAAGCGGGGATGCTTTTGGCACATGCTTAGGGGGGCAGTTGGGACCTAATTTGGTATTCTCTCGCATTTGTATTATTGCATTGGCACACTTCCCAAGGTCCCGTGTACTTTTACGTCTTAAAAACGGCCAAGATTCCCTGGAACTAGATAAATATAGAAGGAAACTAAGGTTTATGAACAGAGTTGGTGAAAGGAAGCATTAATCAAGTGGATTTAGCAAGAAAATTCCAAGAAAATCACTCATTGATTTTATTGTAAGCTCACTTTTCCTTGAACTTACAAAGGAAAATGATTTATCAGTAATTAAGCTCCACTTTCTTTCTCATGGAATTAAAGAAGAAGAGAGATACATTTTATTTTCTACACCAAGAAGGAAATAGAATTAAACAAAAAGGTGGATACATTTTATTTTTTACGGTAAGAAGGAAATGGAATTAAACAAGAAGAGGGATACATTTTACTTTCTATGGTAGGAACGAAATGGTTAGACCTCTCCAAATGGCAACCACTTCAATGGTAAGCTTGGAGAAGTCTAAGTGGCTTCTTTCCATTTCCTCCTTTCCATAGCAGATGCGTAGATGGAATTTATCCCTTTTATTTTTTCCCTTTTAGTATATACTAGTGGGCTAACTCATGCTTCACATGTATATAGTTCCCAGCTTACTATTTTTCAAAGTCTTCCCCACTTCGATTTTATTTTCTACGTCAAGAAGGAAATGGAATTAAACAAGAAGGAAATGGAATTTTATTTTCTACGCCAAGAAGGAAATGGAATTAAACAAGAAGGTGGAAGGAAATGGAATTAAACAAGAAGGTGGATACATTTTATTTTCTACGGTAAGAAGGAAATGGAATTAAACAAGAAGAGGGATACATTTTACTTTCTACGGTAAGAACGAAATGGTTAGACCTCTCCAAATGACAACCACTTCAATGGTAAGCTTGGAGAAGTCTAAGTGGCTTGTTTCCATTTCCTCCTTTCCATAGTAGATGCGTAGATGGAATTTATCCCTTTTATTGTTTCCTTTTTAGTATATACTAGTGGGCTGACTCATGCTTCACATGTATATAGTTCCTAGCTTAATATTTTTCAAAGTCTTCCCCTCTTCGAACCTCCAAACTAAGTCCCAAACCTCGAAATTCTTGCCACATGGAAGCTTCATGAACTCTTCCTTTGTGTAATATAGAGATATAGAGATGGTTACAAACATGCTAGTTAATGGTATAAACATTTGTACCCCACTTGAATAAATAAGTTAGGTAGCCATGCTGTCTTGCAATTTCAAGGCTTTCATGTGCAAGAGAATCTTACTTAAAAATGTGCATCAAACTTGTAGTCATTCATGGCACTTTGTCATGTGTAATTTATTCCTTTACCATGTTCCACCACTATTTTGATGATGGCATGATAGCACCTTAGTATCCTACTACCCTATCTCACTCAAACTTCACACTTTATTCTTAACGAGGCTTAGTATCCTACTACCTTATCTTACTCAAACTTCACACTTTATTCTTAATAGGCTACTCGGCACATCAAGTGCATTCGTGCAATTTGAAGGACAACCCCAAATTTTCATTTGAAGGGCTCTCCATTTCTTGTGAAGAGAAAAGATGGAAGGGCATACTACTAAAATTGATCGAGTTGGCAATTGCCATCCCACCCACCATGCTGGTGGTAGATGAGATGTTTCAATGTGAAAGCGACATCGGACTAACTTGGGCGGCGGCTCGTGAGCGGCGTTTTCACGCTTATGTGGGAAATTTCTAACGGCCACCTTAATCGAGTCGCAGCACGGACCCGTGACCGTTTACACGCGGTCAATCGTAGTTTGGGGACGGGTGGTAGACGGTCAAATCGAACTCTCGAGGACAGGTGTATGCTGACGTCGCAGAAGACAATGCTGAGCTGGCCGAAAGACACGTGGAAAAGTGAAGATTTTGGGGGGTTTTATTAATAGGCTGATTGTCTTCCTGTCCAACGTTTTCCCCTCTTTCCAGTACTAGGCATCGTCTCAGCGTTGCCTTTGGTCTTCCTTTTGGGTGCCTTCTGCGTTGTCCTCATCATCGCTGTAGCGATAGCAGGAGCGCTGGCTGGTTAGTGTGCTTAATTTCTTGCTTCAATGCAAGGATTCCATGGATATGGTTATGGTTATGGCTATGGCGCTTGTTGATATGCCCGGGTGACATTTTGTGAGCCCTCTTCTGCCTCGAAGCTTTCGGTGTTTAATGGGGTCTGGTGGTGGCTTGGTTTGACCATCTGCAGTGTCGACACAGGTCGAAGGACCATGCAAAACGCCAACGGAAGTAAACGGGCAGCGCTGGCCCGTTTGTTTCTTGCCCTGCTGTGGGTGAGCTTCGCATCTGCCGCATTGAACGATGAAGGCCGCGCGCTTCTGGCTTTCCGAAAGCAGATAACCAAGGATCCTCTGGGAGCGTTGGACACATGGAGCGGCGGGGACGCGACACCCTGCGCTTGGGCGGGCGTGGTGTGCGACCAGGAGGGCAACGTAAGCAGGATCCTCCTACAGAACTCGGAACTCTATGGCACCATCTCTGCGGAGCTCAGCAAGCTAAGTCACCTCAGAGCGCTTGTCCTCTCCAACAACTCCTTCACGGGCTCGATTCCGTCGGAGCTCGCCATGGTGCGGACGCTTTGGAAACTCAACGTTAGCGACAACGCCCTTTCTGGCGCTATTCCGTCGGAGCTGGGCTCGCTGGGCAGCTTGCGCATGCTGGACTTGTCCGGTAACTCTATGTCGGGACCGATTCCGACGGCGCTCTTCGGCAACTGCGGCAGGCTGCGCTACGTCGACTTGTCCGGCAACAATTTTAGTGGCGCCGTACCGGCATTGCTGGGAAGCTGCCGGAGGCTCGTGGGCATTGATTTGTCAGGCAACGCTCTAAAGGGATACATACCCGAGCAATTGGGCGCCCTCTCTGCACTGCAATACCTTTCTCTCAGCACCAACACCCTGTCGGGTATGATCCCTCAGTCGCTTGCCAATTGCACATCCTTGAACTATCTAGATTTGAGCAGGAACCAGCTGGATGGCCAGATTCCGCCCTCTCTTGTCAACTTCAACAGTATCACGGTTCTTTCAGCAGGGGAGAATCTTCTATCAGGAGAGCTGGCATCAGAAATTCTATACCACCCAAGCTTGCAGCACTTGAATCTGTCTTTCAATGGGTTGTCTGGGCCCTTGCCGACATCAGGAGATTGTTCTGCCCTCCAGGTGCTGGATCTTGCGGTCAACCACTTCAGCGGTTCCATCCCTGCAGCCCTGGCTTCCTGTTCTGGGCTGCAGTTTCTGAACGTGTCTGGCAATCAGCTCTCTGGATCCATTCCCACACAACTTGGCAACCTCTCTGTGGCACGGTCTGTTGACTTGAGTGCCAACAACTTGAGTGGTGAGATCCCTCCTGAGATTGGGAGCCTAAGCAACCTGTCGGTATTGAGATTGGGCTTGAACCCTGCTGTCCAGGGGTCCATCCCACCTGAGATTGGCAAGATTGTAGATCTGATCATCTTGGACCTGCAGAGGATGGACCTACAAGGAAGCATCCCCTTGGCTTTGGCAGATTGCAAGTTTCTACTGGAGCTGTAAGTATACAACTTCACGTCATTTTCCGTTGGTATCTTTCTGTAAGAAATCTCCAAGTCAAATCTTGTTAGACAGAAGTGATACCGATTTTAACTCATACAGATGGTCTCCAATGTGCATGAGCAACATTCATCTGTACAAAATTTGACTAGTTTTTGCGCTTGCAGGGACTTATCCCATAATAATCTTACAGGCAGCATCCCTGCGGCTCTCAGCAATGCCACATATTTGAAGTTGCTTGACCTGGATGACAACAAACTCTCTGGTAGCATCCCTGAGGATCTCGGGAGGCTCTTGAATTTGGAACGTTTGGATCTTTCTATCAATCAATTGTCTGGGGTGATCCCTTCCTTACTGGGAAACATTCAAACCCTTTCCTTCCTAAACTTGTCTTATAATAGACTCTCTGGTTCAATTCCAAGGAACGGTGTTCTGCAGAGGTTTAATGCAAGCTCTTTTCTGGGAAATGTTGGTCTATGTGGTTTGCCAACAGGAAACCTCTGCTCAGTCCTTGCCCCTGCCTTGGCTCCTCTTGGTTCACAATCAAATAGACAGACCCATGTGCTCAGGGCATCTGCCATAGCTGCAATTGTCGCTACTGCAGTCATTGCACTAGGTGTTGTGGTCATCTTTGTCATGAACTTCAGGGCTCTAAGGAGGATGACAGAGGATAGGGTTTATGAAAGCACACCTCCTTCTCCTGATACAAACCCGATTCTTGGAAAGCTTGTCCTTTTCAGTAAAACTTTACCAGCCAAGTACGAGGATTGGGAGGCAGGTTCAAAGGCTCTCTTGGATAAGGATTGCATGGTTGGAAGTGGTTCTCTCGGAACAGTTTATAAGGCAACTTTTGATGCAGGAGTCTCTATGGCCGTGAAGAAATTAGAAACCTTGGGCAGAATCAAGAACTCAGAAGAGTTTGAGGAAGAGATTAGACGGCTTGCAAATGTGAGGCATCCCAATGTTGTTGCCATGCAAGGCTATTTTTGGTCCTCTACCATGCAGCTTCTCCTGTCTGATTTCATTCCTAATGGGAGTTTATATTCTCATTTACATGAGAAAGATGCAGGTCATGCTCAACTTAGCTGGAGAAGGCGATTTGGAATTGCTCTTGGAACTGCCAGGGGTCTTGCGTACCTTCATCATGACTGCAGGCCTCAGATAGTACACTTTGATTTGAAATCCTCAAATATACTGTTGGATCATAGTTTTGAGCCTCATGTATCTGATTATGGACTCTCAAAGCTACTTCCAATGCTTGACACCTATGTAACCAGCAGAAGGTTCTACTCGGCCTTGGGTTACGTGGCTCCAGAGCTAGCCTGTCAGAGTATACGGCTAAGTGAGAAATGTGATGTGTACAGTTTTGGTGTTATCTTGTTGGAGCTTGCAACTGGCAGACATCCTGTAGAGAATGCTGAAACTGATTGTGTTGTATTGTGTGATGATGTGAGATTGGCTCTTGAAGAGGGTCGGGGAGCCAGCTGCATTGACCAAAATTTGGGAACTGCCTCTGAAATTGAGATTATGCAAGTCCTGAAGTTGGGTCTTGTTTGCACATCTCAAACACCATCCAAGCGACTAAGCATGGCTGAAGTGGTGCAGGTACTTGAATCCATAAAACCTGGCAATGATCTCTGAGACACACAGCTTTCTAAATTCTGCCTTGCTGTAGTAAGGACCATCTGTATATATTGTTTGAGCAGCATGGCCTACATTTTTTCCTGGGACAAATTGATAAAATTGTTATTTTGGGGATTCCTTTCATCTTACAACCTGCAGTGTAGCATGTGCGATCCATATATAGGCACAGCATTTCTATGGGGCTTTGTGGGGATTTTTTTGTAACATGGACAAAGTTTTTTGGACATTAAATTCAGAATCTCTCCAGGCTAAAAATCACATTGTTTGGACAAGGGATTTTAAAAAGCTGGTTTTACCAAGATGCGATGCAGTGCCTTAATGAATTTTTCAGATCTGTTTACAGACTCCATAGTTTTTGATCAGGCATCCTTGACACCATAGAGTCCAATGTTTTGGTAAAGTGTATCTGTGTCTGTTGTATGCTGCAGCAGGCTCTTAAGAATACAGTAATCTGCATATCATACTCTGTCTACATGCTCAAGGTTTTGTGCAGTTAGACCATTCAGACATTACTTAAACACCAGGCTGATTGCTGGCATATCGCTGTGTCTGATGTTCTTGATGCATTGTACATTTTTTGGCAACAAGGTGTGGCTTGTGGAGTATGCATTGTAAGTTCCAATTGCACTCGGTGTCCTTTGACTTTAATTGTGATGGAGGACGCAGCGGGGAGAGTCGAGATGAAACCCTGTAGTCAAACCACATGGGAGAGAGGGAGAGGGAGCGGAAGGAGCATGGAAGCTGCAAATCTGTAGGAGTGAGCGTTGGAGTCTCTTTCTCTAGGACGGTCCCCTCAGGACCAGATTGGGCTGCCCGTCCCGCTTGGAATCATATTACCAAGGAGTATTTATCTGGACAAGCTTTGGGTGTAACATGCAACTAGCTAGATAGTGTAATGCACAACAAGACCACCTTTATACCTTTATGCAGTAAGCATGAAGCAATCCACTTTAAACCTTTATATACCCATGGAAGGCACCCCCTCGCACACCCCCCCCCCCCCCCCCCCCCCCGCCCCCCGCGGCCGCCCCTGGGCCGCAAGTAGGAGTATTTGCTTGTATTTCTTTGAAGAAGTGTTACAATGCAAAGAACTTATGGAGAATTGATTGACGAAGACTCCCAAATGCAAGGACGTTGTAGATTGGATGTCTGCTGAACCATCAACAGTATGAAGCCAACTTTGACGCCACTTCGGATAGCCTTATGCACACCCAGATCTGTTGAGGGGGAGGCACTACTGAAGGCTGACTGCTGAAGCAAATTTCGGGGCTGCCTATGGACTGAAGCACTAGGTGCTTGGCTGAGATTTATGCATACAAAGACCAAGGTCTTCAAGCATACACATCTGCAGTGTTTTCTATGGCTGAAGAATGAATTAAGAGATGATTTTATGCCAAGGATAAGGGGTTGCTTATATAATGCCATATGCTACTGGTCGGTGGCTTTATGCTACTACTGGCCAGCTAATAAATGCCACAACTTACTCTTTATAGCGTTAAATGCCCCAAAATAGCATCTCAATCAACTTCACACATGTGGTGTGTGTGCTAATAGCTGCTGGCTGACTGCTGAAGACCTAGCCAACTGCTGTCCTAAGCACATGCAAGCTGATGACTGGACCTTTAAGGCCTTGTATGCCTCTTAGGTGTGGCCCTTTGATGCCCACCAGCCCAAGGCTCCTAGGCTGGCCTAGAGCCTTTTCATTCTTCTGCTAAGCCTCTTCTAAATGCTCCTAAAAGCTTGCTAATGTTAGGATGACATAAATGAATGATTGTTCTCCAAGTGGGTTAAGTGACCAACTCTGACACCTAAGGCTTGGAAATCACTTACGTAGCTCGTGCATGACATGTGCCAGAATGGGACTCACAATGGAGTCACTACGTACAACAAATATCCCTAAAAAGGTACTAAATTTTTTGTATAAATATAGCATTGTTGATGAGTCAATTTGTCACACTTCACTTTACTGCATGGTGTATGTGACATTCCGTCCTTCTTAGCTTGGTGGTAGTTGCATGGCCTCCAAGTAGTCTGCCAATAACTCCGATACTCCTGGAAGAAATCCTCATCTAGCCAAATAGCTTCGTGAGTGCCTTGGCCTTGAACTTTGTATCACCGCCAATACCTTGGCTGCGACGTTGGCATTGACATCTCCCTATAGCACAACAGTTTGGGCTTGTGCTCATGAGAATTAAAAGCAAACTTCAGCATTGGAGTAGCAAGAATCTTGATTTACTTTCTTCCCCACAGTGGAGGCTTAAAAGCCTCACGGAGGATCAGAGAGGGATGCTTACACAGCATTTGAGGGGCACTAGTCTAAGGTTTGTACAGATTGATGCTGCCATACCAAACCACTGGATCATAGGGGCCTTCTTGGAAGGGATTCATCACTCCTGGTCCGGAGTTTTCTCTGGGACAGGTGTACCTCTATAGGTTATGGGCCTCCCCACTTTGGGGGAGGAGTGTTTTTCTCCGTTATGGATGGTTTTTGAAGAGATGTGATGTGCAAGATGTGAGAGCTGTTGCCAGAGAAGGGAAGTTCTTTTATATTGATCCCGTCCCCGGGATGATGCTTGGAGCCTTTGGGTTGTATGACGGATTCCCTATTAGGTATTTGCATTGGCAAACCCTGGTGAGTGGGTGTGGAGGGATGCTACAAACCCGATGAAAACCATGCCTTAGTTATAGTGTGCAGAACGCTAGGCATCTTGTTCTAGGACACATTCAGAGAGTCCCTACTCTTAGATTGATTGGGAGGCTTATGGTATCACACCGGGATGATGCTTGGAGCCTTTGGTTGTATGGCGGATTCCCTATTAGGTATTTGCATTGGCGAACCCTGGTGAGTGGGTGTGGAGGGATGCTACAAACCCAATGAAAACCATGCCTCAATTATAGTGTGCAGAACGTGAGGCATCTTGTTCTAGGACACATTCAGAGAGTCCCTACTCTTAGATTGATTGGGAGGCTTATGGTATCACACTTGATATTCAGAGGACTTTTTGGAGTAGGTTGTGGCATTCTTATAAGAGGACAGAGATGTTCTCCTTTATTTGGCTTTCTCTAAGAGAATAGTTGAAGGCAGCAAGCGGAAGCAGAGGAGAGACTTGGAGCAACCAACAATGATCTAACACTAGAGCAAAAAATGATGAATGAATTAAATGGCAAAAGCCTATTCTTATATACATCATGAAGGGGCTGGTCGGCCAGCATAAAAACCCATGACCGAGGACAAAGTCCACGACTAGGAAAAACGCCTAATAAAAGGTGAAAAAAACCCCAAAAATATCAGATAAATATGCTAAATAAAAGGGGGCATAAAGGATCAAATGGAGCTAGAGATGATCATTCCAACACCTCCTCTCAGCTCTAGCACGGTGGTCTGACTCCCATATGGGTTAAGGAGCTGATCAATAGTATCTTGAGGAAGAGGTTTGGTGAAGAGATCAGCTAGGTTGTCCTAAGGGGGACAATACTCCAGCGAAATGATGCCATCAGTGACCAACTCACGAACAAAGTGAACATGAATCTCAATGTGCTTGGTCTTGCCATGAAAAGATGAAGTACATGCCAATGCCAAGGCATTGTGGTTGTCTATAAAAGAACATCAAGATTCCTTAGCATCTACATCGACCATAACAGCTCACAGCAAAAGTATCCAAATAGGCACGGTACTCAGCCTCAGTGGAGAAAGAGAAACTGTAGTCTGCTTCTTGGATCTCCAAGAAATGAGGCCGGAACCTAAAGTGAAGCAATAACCAAAAGTGGACCGCCTAGTATTGTGATCACCTACTCAATCAACGTCACAGCATCCAACAAGCTTAGTGCCTCCTCTGAAAGAGAGACCATAGTCCAAGTTACTAGATAAGTATCAAAGGACCTTGAGAGCGGCCTACCAATGAGAATGTCGAGGAGTGGAAGAGAACTGACTGAGAATACTAACACTGTAAGAAATGTCAGGTATGTGAGGATGAGCAGAGAGAGCAAGAACTGCCTGGATCTGGCTGTAGGGGCAAAAGTTTCCTCATAGTCAATACCCTCAATTTGAGAATACTCATTTGCAACCAATCTAGCTTTGTGTTTGTCTAGAGAACCATTGGCATGAAACTTGGTTTTAAAGACCCATTTGACTCCAATGACTTGCCTATACAAAGGCCGGTCCACAAGCTCCCAGGTACCATTCCTTTCAATGGAATCAATCTTGGCCGGTTACAGGAAAGATGAAGCTGCTGTAATCTCTATGCTTGTGTCAAAGGAGTTGTTGAAGAGTCAACAAGCTAATGAAGATCAACATGTGAGAGATGAGAGTCACGAACAGTGGCTTCCTGCCCATCGGGGAACCCTGGGGGCAATTCCCCGTCGCACATACGTAGGAGGAGTAGAAGCTGAGGGCGGAGAAACTTGGGATGGAGAAACTGGGGGTGGAGAAGTTGAGGGAGATGGGGGTGCCAGGGAAGAAGAGGAAGTAGTAGGAGAATGAAGAACATCTATGGTAAAGCTCAAGGTGAGAGTGGGAATCATCGGACAAGGGCTCAACAAAGTGAACATTGTGGGAAATAACTAAGGACTTCGTCTCCGGATCCCATAATCTGTAAGCTTTGTATTGAGAGCCATAACCAAGGAATTTGCACTTACTAGATTTGGACGTGGCAGAATCAGGGATATGAGCAATAGGCATCACAATTGAAAACCTTGGATGTGAAACTAAATGTTTCTGTCATGTAAAAGCCTCCTCTAGTGTCATGTTAGCAACCTCCTTTATGGGTGAACGGTTGATGATGTAGATAGTAGTGGTCACATCTTCTCCCTAGAAAGAGGGAGGAAGATCGGAAGAAGAAAGCATGGTACGGGCCACCTCCTGAGCAGTCCTGTTTTTTGTGTTCAACTACACCATTCTACTGTGGAGTGCCAGGTGTGGAGAACTGACGGCCAATACCTTTCTGTGAACAAAAGTTGTGGAAGGCTTTGGAGATGAACTCTCCTCCATTGTCTGAACGGACTTGAACCTTCTCTGTGGTCGCATTCTCGACCACCCTGGGTAGTAGTCTGCATGGGACCACACAAATCCATATGGATAAGCTCTAGGATGTGAGAAGCCTCGTGAGGGAAAGGCTCTCTGTGTTGCTTGCCATGGAAACAAGCCACACATGTGGAGTGAGGGTTTCAGTTGCGGAAGATCCTCAACCATTTGCTGAGAAGACAACTGCTGAAAAGAAGCATAGGTCAAGTGCCCGTAGAGAGCCTGAGCTACCAAGGCATGATAGCTTTGAAGTTGTAGCAAATGAGACTTACTCATTCAAAGAGGCACCAAAGTGAAAACGGTTTCTTTTGGTACCGATAGTGAGCTCGCGCTGCTGCCCCCCGCCTCGTTTCTGCCCCAGCCCCCCAGCCCCCCCCTTCCCCCTCCTTTGCCCTCGTTTTTGCTCCCGGCCGCCTCCTTTGCCCTCACCTTTGCCCCTGCCTTCTCCTCTACCCTCGCCTCTGCTCCCACCTCATCCTCTACCCTCGCCTCTGCCCCGGCCTCCTCCTCTGCCCTTGTTTTTGTCCTGTGCCGCCTTCTCTTCTGTCCCCGCCGCCTCCTTTGCCTTCTCTTCTGTCCCCCGCCGCCTCCTGTCCCCCCCCTCCTTCTCTGCCCTTTGCTTTTCCTTTCAGTAGCTTTTTCTACTTGGATTCAAGTTGGCTGCCCACCGTTGATTGGTCTTATGGCTTCCGCCACAGCCAATTCTTCCTCACCCCCACAGGTCGGGAGAATCATCAATTTTTCGAAAGACGAGCTCACTTCTCTCCAGCACGACATTGACATTGAGGTCCAAACCACCCTTATTGTGAGGGTTTATGGCTTCCACCCCTCTCGCTCGTAGGCCCGTGAATGGCTTCTGGTAGCTCTCCCTTCGGAGCTGATTGTGCACTTCCAGGGTACAGATCTGCATGGTCGAGGCTTCTTCTAGGTCGACTTTCTTTCTCCGGAAGCTACTTCTCAGGTGTTGGCTGACAGCTCTTTTCCTCTTTGCCCTAGGAAGATTTTCTTCTTTCAGGACTAGGTGGGCTTTGATTTAGTGGTGGAGGATTAGTGGCTTACCCCGGTCTCATTGCACTTCCCTGCTCTTCCTCGATCTTATTGGAAGCTCTTACCATAGGGGCATCTTTTGGCTAGGTTTTAGAGGCACCGGCCCTTCTGGGCTCTCCCCTTTAGATTCCGCTACTATCGTTGCCGCTTTTGATGGTGTACCCGGGTTTTTGTGCTTGTTCCTGATGCAACAATTAGTGATGATCATATCGTGCTTCAGAGGCCTGACGGCTCTCATTTCTGACAGAGGATGAAGATTGCAAGCGGACCTGACTAGTGGCAGATTTGTCGTCGACAGGGCCACATTGCTAGAGATTTTCCTAGATCGAGAGGCCACGCTAAGAGGCGGCATGGTCTTACCCAGCTGATGCCTCCTACAGCTGCCCAGACTCTAGTTGTCCGTGTGCCCCAGCAAACCACAACGTTGGGTTGTGGTTAGAGATGGGAGGCGCCCTCGGACCCCCATACCTTACCTGCACCCTTAGAGGAGCACCCCAACCCTTTTGCAGCTCTTGCCTCACTACAGGATGTGGATGCCTCACAGGATGTGGATCCTTCTTTGGAGGATGAGACTTTGCAACAAGATTTGGATCCCTCGCAGGAGGATGTAGCATTACAGATACAAGATGATTGCACCCTCGAGGATGATGTTGCGCAGTCGCATTATCATGGTACCTGTCCAATTTTGAGAACGAGCCCTGGCTTTTCCTTGGAGTGGGAACGAGAGGCAAGGTTTTCATTGTCAGATTTTCCCTCCCTTACCTATGCGAGACTGTCACGTGCACGCCCATGCCATGGCTAATCTTCTGCATGAACAGTCCCAACCCCTGATTAGTGCAGTAGTTAGGATAAGCATTTAGGTCATCATTAGTAGCATAAGCATTGGCATCAGCAGTCACAGCATCAGAACCATCATCTTCATCATCATCAGTTTCAGCAGCATCAATACCATCATCATCAGCATAAGTTCAAGCAGCATCAATACCATCATCATCATCATCAGCACCATCATTGGCATCATCATCATCAGCCACATCATGGAGTGCATGGGACCCCTTGTGGGCTGCATGTAGACAGCTTGTTGTCGGGGCCAGCAGGAGCCCTAGCAGCAGGCAGGGCAGCATCTAGTTGAAGGCCAGTCGCATGGGACAGCAGGAAAGGCAGCACAGCTGTTTAGGGAATATTTTAATCATTTTCCATGTCCAGGACCTGGCCGACCAGCATCTCCCAATCATATATAAGCATCAAGTCATAATTCAGTTCATCAGGTCATTATTCAGCATCTCATTCATCCATAGCATTAGTAGAAGATATGTAGAAGGGCCAGGGTCATTCCTATGGGGCTGACCAAAGCCCTAAACCATGTACAAGCATTCATCTACCTTTTTGTACCATATTAATACAAGAAAACCTTGACACCCAATCTCTCTCTTCTTCTCTCTCCTCTGTCTTAACCATGTTAATTAGCATCAATGTTCTTAATTAGGCTTAGGGCTGTGGATCAGTACAACAAAGCTTCCGTGCATGCATATGATTGGGAGATGCTGATCGACCAGCAATAGAGGCTGTCGGCTAGGTCTTGGACATGGAAAATGATTAAAATATTCCCTAAATAGCTGCGCTGCTGCCCCATGTGACTGGCTTTCAACTAGGTGCTTCCCCACGTGCTGCTTGGGCTCTTGCTAGCTGCGGACAAGCTGTCTACATGCAGCTGACAGGGGTCCTATGCACTCCATGATGGGGCTGATGATGATGATGCCAATGATGGTGCTGATGCTGAGGCTAATGATGATGGTATTGATGCTGTTGAAACTGATGATGATGAAGATGATGGTTTTGATGCCAATGCTTATGCTACTGATGATTACCTAAATGCTTATCCTAACGACTGCACTAATCAGGGGTTAAGACTGTTCATGCCAAGTATTAGCCATGGCACGGGCGCACATACCTCCATCTCTAAAGGGGGCCTTCATTGACCACGAGATCTGGTTGTTCCTACTCTGAGTCCTTATGAGGATTGTCTCATGGAACATTTAGGGCCTTGGGGGTTTTTTTCTGCGTCGGCGAAAACAGATTGTCAAAGACTTAGCTTCACAGTGCAATTAACAGGTGGACCTATGGATGTGTTGCTCTTGCAAGAGGATAAATTGGATGCTAGCCAGTGTGGAGATCAGGCAAGCTTCTTTTGGGACACACCTGGTCGCCAGCCGTTGGTACCAAAGGTGGTGTTTGTATTTCTGTTTTGCCTTGCATCATTGGACATGGTGTCATTTTACCTGCAAGAGCGCAGTGGATGTTTCTTATGCAGGGTGTTACACGCATTGGTATTCTTAACCTTTATGCTCCTAACCATAGAGGTGAGAGGATTTCCTTTTGGAAATCTCTCATTACGTTGATGCCTCATGCTAACCGTTGGATTATTGGTGGGGATTTTAACATGGTTGAGATGCAAATGGATAAAATAGGTGGGTGTTAGGGCTTGGTGCATCCTCTTGAGAGAGCGTCTTGGGAGAGGTTTATACTCTCCATTCATGGTAGAGATTGTTGGCATGAGGATGACATTCCGAGGAGACCATCCACTCTTCTTTATTCATGGTCTAACAAGAGAAGGGATGCAGGATGTATTTATGCACGGTTAGACCGGTTTTATGTGGATGATTGGGTGCTTGATAGAGGGGCCATACTTTTATTGCAGAAGGCACTTCAAAATCGGATCATTGTCTAGTGGTTTTATGCATTAGAGATTCGAGTCGCCATGGATCAGCACCTCATGTATGCATCCTTGATCATTTGTTTTTAGATACAGAGCTATCACGTTAGGTGCTTGATATTTGGAGATCTCATGATTTCTTGCGGGCCTCGCAAAGTCTGGCCTCTACTCTCTGTGATGTTAGTGACTTTTATCACATGTGTGCCCTTTCGAAGAGGCAAGAGGCCTACTCTTTATGTACTATTAGTGCAGAGCGTCATAATTCTCTTGAGCAGCGTACGGAGTACAGCTACCATGCCAAGGAATCTATTTGGACCCAAATGGGTGGCAGATGCAACAAACACTTCTTTGTTACTCACGGCCCATCTCATACTAGATATAGTGTTAGGTACCTGCAGGATTCACATGGCACTCTTCATTCAGATCCTCTTATGGTTAGACAGATTGCCACTTATTTCTATCGCCAGCTTCTTAGTGCTGAGCCTCATTCTGATTTAAGACATAGGACACATAGGAAGGTTTGGAATGCATTGCCACATTTGATTACTGAGGAGATGTGTGCCGTTCTTGATGCTCCTTTTTCTATGCAGGAGTTAAGTCATGCTACTCTTCATGCCTTACCTCATGGTAAGTGTCCAGGGAAGGATGGTCTTTCCCTTGTTTTTTTCATTAGTTTTTGGGATGAGATTGGAGAAGAGATCACATTGGCTCTCCAGGAGATGTGGGACACGGGTTCTATGCCTTCTTCTCTCATTGAGGGGCTTATATTCCTTATCCCTAAGAGTGGGGATAAGACCATGATTGGACAATGGAGACCTATCACCTTACTTGGGACTGCGTATAAGATCCTTGCTAAGGCAGTGAGCATTAGATCGCAGCCAATTTTGCAGGATGTCATTCATGATACTCAGAATGGATTCTTACATGGGAAGAGCATCTTTGATAACATTTTCTTGTTTTGGAAGGTCGTGGAATGGGCCAAAGTGAGTAATCAGCTTCTAGCCATTCTGCTTTGGGATTTTGAGAAGGCTTATGATAGAGAGGATTGGGACTTCCTTGAGGGTACTCTTAGCCATATGGGTTTCTCTCAAAGATGGATCAAGGGAGTTTCATGCATGTATTGTGATGCTCACAATAGTGTGTTCCCTTGCTGTGATAGAGGTGAGCGGTTTTATATCTCGCTTAGTATGGAAGGGATGCCCTTTAGTCCCATTATCATATATCATAGTTGCAGAGACCATGACCATCTTCCTCCGCTCCACTGCCGGTATTTCTGGATTGAGGTTGCCTCTTCATAGTTAGGAGTTGGTTGACTCTGAGTTAGTTGATGTGTCATGTGCACAGTGTGTATCTACTGTGTGCTACACGCACACAAGACTAGCTTCGAGGTTTGGGGAAGCTTGGAGCTAGGCAGGCTGATTGGCGAGCTGAGTTAGGGATAGACTAACGGGCGGGCACCCAAGTATGGACGGGTGGGCGCCCAAGTGTGGACGCCTGATGACCGGCCAAGAGCCTATAAAAGGGTGGCCAAGGTTAGTCATTAGTCATATAGAGTCTCGCGTGATTTGTGAGAGCTCTATGGTCTAGAGCCTGGATCTAGTGCAGACGTGCACCTGCTTTACGTAGCCGAGGCCGGCAGCAATCTCGAGGCCGACGAGGGTAGCTTCGTGGCGGTATGGGACGTCGCGAGAAGGAGATTGGTCGGTACGTCAACCTAGTTAGCTCAGCTCGTGGCTTGGTGGGGACAGCCAAGTCTGTGGGCTTGTCCACGGCTGTCATGGTTGGGAGGTGAGTCAGGCCTGCACCCCCCTTGTTGTTTATTTGTTTGTTTGCAGGTTTCGAGTCTTGTACCAGGAGCGTTCCACGAGGAGATCCGGTGGGGATTTGACAGTGGTATCAGAGCGTGCCTCGTGAACGAGCAAGTCGGTAGGTAGAGAAGATGAGGTCGAAGAAAGGTATGTGTTCAAAAAGCTTGCTGTTTTTTCTGTGCATACTGCTGTTTTTCAGATTCAGTATGTTGCTTTTTCATCAAAGAAACCCGTGATGAGGGTACAGGTAGATGGTAGGGTTGTTTTGCTTTGCAAGAAGAAGGCTGAAGATTCGTGTTTGTGCAATCGCATGAACTGTTGAGAGAAAACAGAAATAGAAAAAAAAAATCATGTTCGTTTGCTTTTGGGTTGAACGAGAAAGAGAGAGAGCGAGAGAAGTGATCGATTGGCTATGCGGGGTCGCATGTTCGTGCTGGTCGTGGGCTACCGGAACGTGTAGGCAAAGGCATGTAGGCAGCCATGCCCACGTAGGCAGCCATGCCCACGTAGGCGGCCAGCGGGGCAGCCGGCCAGGCCTACGCAGGCGCCTAGGCCTACGCAGGCAGGCGCCCAGGCCTACGCCACCTTGTGGCTAGGCCTACGCAGGGGCCATGCCTACGTAGGCAGGCTGGCACAGACAGCCACGCACACCTGCATGAAGGCGGCACCGGCAGCACGTGAGGTGACAGCAGCAAGGTGGGCGACTTTAGGCTCACGCTGGCAGTCGGTGGCAATCGGCGGCGCTAATCTAGGAGGGAAGAGGAAACAAAAAAAACAATGAAAGCATTCGCTGATTTGGGCTTGCTTTCGTTTTTTTAAAGATTAAATTAAAAAAAAAAGAGTTAAAGGCCCCTCCAAGGTTTAAAGGTGTTTGTTTTTTTTAAAGAAAGCAGAATATATATATATATATATAAACACAAAAGCAAAAGCTCAAGTAGCTTTTGGGGACAGTTATATAAACCCCTTAAGTGGGCTTCTTGCCACACATCTCTCAAGTTTTCAAGCTCTCAAGTTTCCTCGCACTTTTATTGTGCAAAGATCGAATTTTCTCTCCACTTGCCCTCTTCACGATGTCGATCCAAGAATCGGAGTTGGAGCCCCTTATCGAACACGAAGGCTTGCTGGCTACGGAAGATACCGATGCCGATCTTTTTGACGATTATGTGTCAAAATCAGATTTCCAAGAGTTCAAAGTTGCTCTCAAAGCTTCTTCTTCGGAACGTCAGGCACAAATCGCCGCCCAGATGCAAGCCTTGCAAAACTCCATCTCTCTTTTAACCACTATCCGCTCTACTCTTCCGGGTATGGATACCTTGGCCTCTGCTTTAGGCCCCAACATTACTCCGGAACCGTTCGGGGGCGAGCAAAAGCAGCGTACCAAGGAGATCGTGGACACTTGGCTACATAAGTGGCAGGTCCATTTTCAGTTTCATCCATATGATGATGGAAAAAAGATCCAGTTAGCAACAGGTTTCCTCTCAGGCAAAGCTTTGCTTTGGTGGAAGGAACTCAACCCTAAGCCAACAACTTGGGCACAATTCGAAGACGTCTTCAAGAAGGAATTCCTCAAGAAACAGGATGATTATGATGTTGTTGCCCGGTTTACAGCTTTGACCATGACCTCGCAGCACCTCACTTATGAGGTCTTTTTTTTTTCCCCCCCCCCGGAAAAAACGATCCTTCTATTAGTTAATGAGAAAACGCCATAAGGCTACAAAGCTCACCTCACAAGGAGGGATAAAAAACACACAGTGAACACCTGAGCTCCACCCCCGTGGCTGGCCGCTCTCTGGGGGGGGCTACCTAGTAGTACATGTGGGAGGTGAGAAAAGCCAAACTGGAGGCCTATAGTGCCAAGTGACATCCTCGCCCCTCGCGATGAGGAAAGGGCCAGGCTGCCAAGTGCGGAGGAAAGCCTTGCGGCGACCTCTCATGCGATCCGAGTCGCCCTGAAGTTCCCCCCAGTGTCCTCTCAGTGTCCTCTCAAGGTGTGAATGATGTCCACCTAGAGGGCCTGTATGACCTCCGCCGGTGGAGTCGCCTGGCGGTCAATGGCCTCCTTGCATCGGGCTCTCCATATGTGCCAAGCCGTCATGCTGCTGATCATCTCCCATCTGTTCCCGACCCCCTCCTGTGGGACTGCCGAAGAGAAGTCTGGCATCGGAACCACCGCCATCGCCCTGTCAGAGACCTGGATGGTCGCGCTGCCAGGGACGTCCTCATATCCAAGGGCCGGGCCGCTGTCCGTGGCCCAAGCCACCGCACCCCACGTCACCAGCATCTCACCTGGCGAGCCTGCAAAAACCATCCTGAGAGCGCGCTGCCAGACCTGCTGTGCCTGTGGGCAATCCCATAAGCAGTGCCGCTGCGACTCCTGTGCCTGGCCGCACCGAGAGGGCAGGACGCTGGGTGTCTGCCAAAAGCTAGCCAGGCCCCCACAGCCAGTCCTCTATGCGCTGTGAGCCAGAGAAAAAGGGTCACCTTCCGGGGCCGGAAGCTGGCCCAAAGGCGCTGCCAGAAGTCCCTAAGAAAGGTAGGGGAGAGCCCCTGTCGCCGCCAATGCTCGGCCGCCGGGGTGCTCGCTATCCTGTGCCTCTGAATCCGCCGCCCCAGCCTCGCTGTGTACTGAAAAAAGGGGATGCCTGGGCTGGTAGGGGCCGAGTAGGGATCTCGCCAAAACCACTCACCTGGATCCCACTGAAGGCGAATAAGAGGCCTGTTGTCCCAAGCCCATAATCTCCAAGAACAGTCCTCCCCTATCGAGGCCGGTGAGGGGTCTACATGCCACTGTCTCTGATGAAAGCCGACCACCCGCACCCTCTGAAAAGTACAACCCTGGAGCTCATCCAAATCTAGTCGTGTCCTCTGAAGCTGGCCACCCTCTCCCACCTCGAAAGTGAGTGGGGCGACTCTCTCCGCTGTGCCGCAGACCGCTAGAAGGATCTCATGCCGAGTAAAGACGCCCATCCACTGTGGAGGTGGAGGGTCCTGTACTGGGGTCCGCCACTCCCGGGGGATGGCTGCCTCAATTTTCTGTCTCATCAACTCTCTGCTCCTCATCCCACTGAGTCTCCTCTCCTGAGCCTCTAGCGGCAGCTGCTGAAAACATATCCAATCGTCTAGGGACTGGGCTGGGCCGGAGCTCAACGGGCCCCACGACACGTGAGACCGCGATCCAACCATATGGCCACTGGGAAGTCGAATCAAGGGGTTCCAGATCAATGGCTGCCTCAGGCGCTCCTCATCGGTGCCCGGGGGAGACTGGAAGAGTGACGGCCTCAGATGCGCCCAGGCCCTCAGAAGGCTAGCTGCAAAACGCTCCTCGAAGCCAAGGCCCACTCCTCTGGATCGCTGCTATGTAAAGATCCACCTGATGCTGGGGGTCCAGGGGCCGCTAAGAGAAGGAGTGCGGCTGAGCATCCTGGAAACAAGAAACTCCTTCCACGGCTCAGCGCCTGGTAGGAGGCCACGAACTACCAACTTGCCAAGCAAAGCTCGGCTTTGGCAAATAGGATCAACAATGCCCAGGCCGCCTCTCTCCCTCGGCTGAGTGATCACAGCCCATGCCACCTTGGCCCTGGCGGGCCGCCTGTCGCCACCGGACCAAAGAAAGTTCCTGATGAGCCTCTGCACCTGGCCAATGCACGCCCGAGAGAAGGCCCAGCAAGAAGTGATGTACCACATGGTAGCAAGCAAAACCTGGTTGGCCACAACTACTCGGCCAGCCAGAGATAAACGAGCGGTACTCCAATACAGAAGCTTCTTCCGAATGCTCAGAAGAAGGGGGGCTATCTGCTGCTCTGAAGATATGTCAATGCCCACATAGCATCCCAAATAACGCACTATAGTGCCGGGGGGCAGCCACTGAAAACCATCAACTGGCCTCCAAGTCGGGGGGGGCATAGAACTGACCCACAACCCACACGACTTGTGCCAGTTGATCAAAGCGCCCGAAGCTCGGCAAAACCTGTCCATGGCTGAGGCGAAGCGGCGGAGGTTCTCCTCTCCTCCCTGAAGATAGACAGCAGTGTCATCCGCAAACTCCGAGTCTAGGAGCTCCTCCGAGGTGCGGATGGGAAGCTGGAGGCCCCGCAAGCCTGTATCCTGTGCCGTCAAAAAAGTGCTCATGGCCTCCGCCACAAAAAGAAAAAGAAAGGGCGCCAAGGGACACCCCTGCCGCACCGAGCGCGAGAGCTGGAACCTCTCTCCGCACACACCCTGTATCAGCACCTGGCTATGAGCCGATGTGTAGAGTGCAGAGACCCCACGGATCCACTGAGGGGGGAAGCCCATCCTCTCCATAGTGCCTTCCAAGAAGGCCCAGTCCACGCGATCATATGCCTTCTCGAAGTCGAGAAGGAGCACTGCCAGATCCTCCTGCCGAAATCTAGCCAAAGCCGTAGCCTCCCAGAAAGAGAAGATGTTATCCAGAATGCTCCTATCCTGGATGAAGCCTGTCTGCGTGGAGTGGATAATGTCTGGAAGGTGAGGCTGAAGCCGCCTGTTGATCGCCTTAGCTAGGACCTTGTAGGCCGTGCCTAGCAAGGTGATCGGTCTCCACTGTCTAATCTCCAGTCTGTCTAATCTCCAGTCTGTCTCCTCCCTCTTTGGGGATCAAGTGAATCAACCCCTCTGCCATGCTGTCCGGCATGACTCCCGACTCCATAATCTCCTGGAATGCCAATCTGAAACCCCTATGTAAGAGACCCCAGTACCTCTGGAAGAAAGCCACTGAGAGACCGTCCTCTCCTGGGCATTTGCCCTGAGGTAGTGCCTGAAGAGTGAAGAGCCTCCTCCAGTTCCGTATCCGAGAAGGGGAGAGAAGGGAGTGCTGCAAATGGGCCGGCACAACCGTTCTCGTGAAGCTCCAGACTGCCTCCCGAGCCTCTCTCACCCTGTCATCTGCTGGCTCAGCAGAGAGAAGATCCCTGTAAAAATCTATGGCTATCGCTCGAACCCTGGGGGGATCCACCACAACCTGGCCATCAGCCTGCCAAAGACGCCTGAGACCCTCTTCGTCTGAAGCGAGGCCCTGTCGCCTCAAAGAAATCTCGAGTCACTCTGTCTCCAGCCTGTGTCCAAAAAGAAGCCCGAGCATGGAATCGGAACTCCACCCTCCTCTCCTCGATGGATCTGATCTCAGTGCGAGCTGACTCCATCTGCTCTGAGATCCAAGGGCTCGTAGGATCCCTCTCTTGGAGTCTCTGAAGGGACGCTAGACTCCTCCGCAGGCTCCTCTCCTGCTCTCTGAAGGCCTCCAGACGGTCCAGGGCAGCCTGTCTGAGCATCTGACTGATCTCCTGCAAGCCCCTGGCAAGATTGCTGGCTGCCGATCCTCTCCTGAACTGCAGCTCCTGCCAGACCTGCTCAACTCTGGTCGCAATCTCGGGCTCCTCTATGAGACAATCTGGAATCCAGACGCTCTGGCTCCGCTCTCCTCTCGTAGGGTCCTCGATCTGGAGAAGCACTGGAAAGTGGTCTGAAAACGAGGAGCCTGCAAGTATGCCCACAGTGCCACCTCTATCACAAGCCCACTCATCAATGTAAAACCTGTCGATGCAGGAAAGGTTGACTCCTGTGGCCCGTCTATCCGAGCGCGAGAAAGATAAACTCCCCTGCAACCTGCCAAACTCCGGGAGCGTCCACGGATCCTGGCCTCTCACCTGCAGCACAAGTTCCTCCCAGGCAGCGAGCTCCGGCCCATGAATGGTCTCCTGGCTGCCCCCCATCCTATCCTCTGCATCCTCCAGCATGTTGCAATCCCCCCCTAGGCACCAGTGGTCTGCCAAGGGGAGGGACTGCCTAATGGTGCTCCAGAACTCGGCTCTCCCGGTCGCCCCATTAGGGGCGTAGAAGTTGAGGAAGCCAATGCGGTCTTCCCCAACCCGAAGGATGATCCACTGCGCTCGACCCTGGACCAGAGTGCCAGAGTCCACAACCTCGGATAGAAGCTGCTCGTCGCTGACTGAGATGCATACTCCACCCTGGTTCCCCTGGGAGCCATATGCCGGTGACCAAAAAGTGTGACTCCTGCCTGGCAAGATCTTCCCGCAGGTGCGGGTACGCCCGGCAGAGAGGTGGTGCTCCTGGATGAAAAGGATATCTATGGGTCCTCCAACGAGAGCCCTCTGGATCTCCTGGCGAAGTCTGCTCCGACCAATGTAGCAGCAATGTCCACCGAGACCCTGGATGTTCCATGGATGGGCCAGATCCGTCCAAGTAAATCACCTTGGGGTGCACCTGTGTTGCTTAGACGAAAGAAGGACAACACCTGGAGAATGTGTATAGATTACAAGAGATTGAACAAGCTGACAATTAAGAACCATTATCCTCTCCCTAGATTAGACGACCTGATTGACTGGTTAGCAGGAGCGACATATTTCACGAAGATAGATTTACGTACTGGCTATCACCAGATACGTATTCATGAAAGGCATGTCGAAAGAACCGCCTTTCGGACTAGGTATGGCCATTACGAGTTTCTCGTATTACCTTTTGGGTTAACCAATGCTCCAGCCACTTTCCAGCAAATGATGAACGATCTTTTTCGTGAACATTTGGAGAAATTTGTGGTGGTGTTCCTGGATGATATTTTGATATATAGTCGTACTCTTGAGGATCATGTTAGACACCTCACGATTGTCTTATCTATTTTAAGACAGAATCGACTATATGCTAAGTTAAGTAAATGTGAGTTTTTTATGACAGACATCATTTCCTTGGGACACAAGACCACTAGAGATGGATTGAGCATTGACTATGACCGAGTTCAGAAGGTTCTGGACTGGCCTATACCGTGAACAGTGAAACAACTTCGTTCTTTTCTCGGTTTTGTTGTTTTTCTTCAGAAATCTGTGCGGGAGTACTCTCAGCTCACACTACCGATGGCCGACTTATTGAAAGGTCGTGGACGTAAGTCAAATCAGCCTATCACTTGGAATAACGATTTGGATATGGCCTTCAGACTTTTGAAAGATAAAGTCAAGGAAGCACCTATCTTAGCATTACCCGATCCTAGTCGGCCTTATGTTCTTGAAACTGATGCCAGTGACTATGCCATCGGGCTACTCTATTTCAAGATGGTAGACTGGTTGCTTTTAAAAGTAAAAAGCTAGACGACACTCAATCTCATTGGCCAACCCTTGAGAAGGAGCTTTATGCTGTGATTCATGCTCTCAAGGTTTGGAGACATTATTTATATGGCTCCAAGTTTGTGGTATTGACTGATCATCAGTCAATCAAGTATGTGTGTGATGCGGATGATTTGAGAGGAAGGAAAGCTTGTTGGGCTGAGTTAATGCAAGATTTTGATTTTGAGATTCGTTATAGAAAAGGGTCCATGAATAGTGTTGCAGATGCGCTTAGTCGAATTAGAGAGGTGAATTCTTTGTCGTTCACCGAGATTTCTATTGACTTATTTCAGTCATTGAGAGGGCTTTGTAGGACTGATAGTTATTTTGGTCCATTTTGGTAGAAGATCCAGGACGGGAGCTCATTGAATGACCAAGACTCGATGACTGAGCAGTCTACCATTCAGGCTGCAGAAGGCCAGTGGATGATTAGCCGAGGCCAACAGCAATCTCGAGGCCCGCGAGGGTAGCTTCGTGGCGGTATGGGACGTCGCGAGGAGGAGATTGGTTGGTACGTCAACCTAGTTAGCTTAGCTCGTGGCTCGGTGGGGACAGCCAAGTCTGTGGGCTTGCCCATGGCTGTCATGGTTGGGAGGTGAGTCAGGCCTGCACCCCCCTTGTTGTTTATTTGTTTGTTTGCAGGTTTCGAGTCTTGTACCAGGAGCGTTCCACGAGGAGATCCGGTGGGGATTTGACATGATAACACAACCATGTTCTTGGAGGCCTCACACATGTTTATAATCCTTCCGGGTGGCACTAGAAGAGTTTTGTTTGGCAGCACGGGCTCTCATTAATTGGCACAAATCTATTGGTTTTTGGGTTAGTGACTCGCCGAGAGTTGCTTGGGGTGCAGAGCCTGGTTTTACTTGCATCAGCAGAGGATGCACTGTTAGATACTTGGGATGCCAGGTTGGGGTTGATATTTCTCCTTCATAGCAATTTGCTCTGGTACTTATGAGTATTCGAAGGAAGCTCCTTCATTGGAGCTCAAGGAGATTGGATTTAGCCTCCAATGCATTAGTGGCTAATGAGATATTGCGTGCCTTGGCTTGGTTTATTGCCACTTGTTGGTGCTTCTTGTGCATGCATTGGTCAGTTGGCGGAGGTTGATTCGCAATTTTCTTTGGTCAGGTTTGGATGGCACCACAGACACACGTGCCAGGGTAGCTTGGCTTACAGTTATTCATCCTAGACGAGGAGGGAGGGGGGGTGTGGTTGAATATTATTGATCCGGATGTTCAGTGCAGGGCTTTGCTTTGCAAACTTGTGGTTAGAGGTTTCCTACCAGGGTCTGAGCCTTGAAAGGATTTTTTCTTATCTCAAGTTTTTGGATGTACACCTTGTGTTGGGAGAGATTGGCTACTCAGCACATGGTTTTTGTTCATAGAGGCAGATATCAGGGCACCATCTTCCCCTCTTATTGTAGCCATTGTTAGAGCATGGAGAAGCATAAGACCTTTCTTGCGACAGAGGCTTCCTAGGTCTTTCGATGAGGCTGACTGACAACCTATTATGTGGAACGAGTTCATTAGGGATGAGGCCGGTCGGCCACTTGGTGCATCTCGTTACATGCAGTGGTCATGATGGGAGAGATGTGCATAAACAGTTCTTGCTTGGAAGACCTTCAAGAGTCTTCCATTGGATCGGAGAGCTACATCCATTCAGCATCTTAGGGGCTCTCGCATACGTATTGATCAGATTGATGTAGCTATACCTCATGAGTGGCTCTCTGGGATCTTTCATGGAGATTATCATCCGAGATGGCTGGGAGTTTTTTCTATGGTAGGTGTACCTTTGCAGGTCATTGCTCTCCCGGTGCAGGAGGCTACAGATTGCATCATCTATTCTATCATGCCTAGATGGAGATTGATGAGATGCACAATGGAGGGGATCATCCTAGACACCAGGCTTAGTCCAGTGAGGATTGTTGGTCGTTCGGGGAAGCACTGGTTCATTGATCCTCCTCCTCAAATAGTGACTCATGGCTTTTGGTGTTTGTGGCTGTATGGTGGCTGTCCTATCCGGAACCAGGTGTGTGGGAGTGGATTGATGCCTCTGATCCATTGAAAAGCCATCCCTTTTTCAGTTTCATTGTCCGGAATGCCAGGCTTCTCATCATTTGATAGATGCATAGGATCCCTACTCTTGGCCCTCATTGGGAGAGTTATAACATCACTCCGGTGATACAGTGCAAATAATGGCATAGGCTTTGGCATTCATGTTAGACATCATCTCCTTGCTGCTGGCTTCTTGTGTGGTGTCCTATTTTAGCCTTTAGGGCTGACCATGTTACCTAGAGGGGCTGGTCACCCCTCACACCATTTACCCATATTTATTCCCCACTTTATGGAGACTTGGGCACTTTTAACCTAGTCGTGAGCTGGTCGGCTGCCTACATTTGGGCATATATATAGTTGGGCATACCCTCACTCTTTTTCATTGCTTAGCATTGTTTGTTGCAATCCCTCACATATGAGGCTTTCTCTCCTCTTGCTCGGGACATGTATTCTTGGTTGATGATATTGAGAGCAGGTCTATACTTGTGTTTTCTCTCCATCTCTCTCTCTCACTCTCTCTCCTGTGTTTCCACTTTCCCTTCTTCTGCTGTGCATTCTATCATGGTATCAGAGCGCTGGTGATCTACAATGTTGGATGCTCCCTCCTCTCCCTCCTCAGGTGGTCAGATCTGCATTTTTTTTCCTCTTCTCAGCATTGTTGTTGGTTGGCTGGTTTCTTCCCGGCTCTTCTTCTTAGTAGCCCGCGGTCTTCCTTCATTGGTTTGACCTCTGAGAACCCACTTCACACCTGTTTTTTGCACTGTTTTCAGGGGAGCAAAACCTAGTGTGGTTTTTTCTACATGTGTTTTCTGCAGCAGATTTGCAGCAGTTTTCAGCATCTACCCCCCCTTGTTGTGTGAGCCGCCTGTTCTGTGCAGGACAGCAGTAGCATATGTGCTGCGTTTTTTTCTCCTATAGGTTTTCTGATGCTGTTTGCTGATTTGAGGCTTGGTGGTACCTATCTCTTTTGCGTTTTCCAGAATCTGCCCTATCTACTGCCCCAAATACCTCTGTGTTTTCAGATTTGTAGCCATGGTTGTTGCGTGTTTTTGGACTGATTTCTGCTGGTAGCTCTACCTTCACTTGGGCTTCATCCGTTGTTGGACCCGAAGGTACCTTCTCTTTAGCGTTTTTCCTCATAGGAGGTGTGGAAGCTGGTTGACCTGAATTTTCAGGTTTGCAGCCCTCTGGTTGGCTGCGTTTTCTTCTCCAATGGACACATATCACTTGCAGAGGGGGTTTTGTTTGGATTGTGGCTTTGGAGGTAGTTTGGTACATGAGGACACTGAATTTCTAATTTCAGTCAGCGTTTTTCTGATTTTGGAGCATTTATACCTGTGTTTTGTTCCTGGCCTACACGGTTTCCCGCTTTCTTCATGTTCCTTGCCTTCTGTTGGCGGTGGAGTGCTGTTTTTTGCTGGACAGCAGTGTTTTTGGCTGCGTTTTGCTTCCCAAAGGAGTTTTCTACACTCAGAGGGGGCCCATCTCCAGCTACTTCACTTGAGGATCAGTTTCGGGAGCTGTTTTGTATCTGTGGAGACTTTCTTCTGTGACAGGAGTTTACAGATTTTGGACAAGAGTAGTGATCTTTTCAGAGACCCTGAGCATAGTTTTTTTTGTCCGAGCTTGTGTTCTTTGCATTGTTTGCAGAGAAAGGAGGGTGTTTTGCCTTTGAGGTGTGATCCTTTCACATGGATCATTTGTTTTTTGGTGATTCTTGGGATCTGATTCTACTTATGGAACAGTCTTCTGCTATCAGTGATGCTCTTGAGGACTTTGTTACCACTGTAGTTTATATTCTTGCGTCCCTTCCTCATTGTGAGGAGTCTACCTCTACCTCTCTTTGTGATGTTTCTGAGGATGCCCCTCCCCGTGCTTGTTCTGCATTTGATTTGCTGTGGTGTGGAGGTTCGTTATTTTCGAGGATGGACTTTTGGACCCAGTGGGATGCTTTGGATCTGTGGTTGCTAATCATGTCTGAGGCACAGCGGTACTTTCAGAGTTTTTTGGATTTGGATCAGAATCAGGTTGGGCTTGTACCAGTCCGACGACATCTTTTTTCAGAGGGGGATGTGGAGTCCTTTCATCTTGCGATGCCCACTCCAGTGGAGTGTGCTTATATACAGCATTGGGCAACTCATGGTACGGAGTTTGAGTAGATGGACCCCATCTTTTCTACAGAGTCTTTACATCTTGCGATGCCAACCTTTTCAAAGAATGCAGCATTTGGCAACTCTTGTTACAGAGTTTGAGTAGATAGACTCAAAGGGTTCCAATGAGGAGCAGATTGCTTCTCCTAGGATTGATTATCTTCAGAATCTGATCTTGGTTGGTTTTGAGGTTTTTCATACCTTCTCCAAGCTAGATACATGACATTCGACTTCGGGGAGTGTTCCTACACTTGGGTTTGGAACCATTATTTGGAGCAGCACGTCGCAACCTACTTGGTTGTTTTCTTTTAGAGTAGGGGTGTACTCGAAAGCTTGTTCTGTTGCTGTTGTAGTTGAGTTGCTGAGGAGATTGATTGTGGAGCTTTCTTGGTACCTGTTTCTGCAGTCTTTCATCTTTGATTGAGGATGGCGTCTCTGGCTTCTTGGAGTTCACTCAACATCCGGTGTTAGACATCATCTCCTTGCTGTTGGCTTCTTGTATGGTGTGCTATTTTAGCATTTAGGGCTGACCATGCTAGCTAGAGGGGCTGGTCACCCCTCACACCATTTACCCATATTTATCCCCCACTTTATGGAGTCTTGGGCACTTTTTCCTTAGTCGTGAGCTGGTCGATTGCCTACATCTGGGCATATATATAGCCGGGTATACCCTCACTCTTTTTCATTGCTTAGCATTGTTTACTGCAGTCCCTCACATACGAGGCTTTCTCCCCTCTTGCTTGGGACATGTATTCTTGGTTGATGATATTGAGAGCAGGTCTATAGCTATGTTTCCTCTCCATCTCTCTCTCACTCTCTCTCATGTGTTTCCACTTTCCCTTCTTCCATTGTGCATTCTATCAATTCATACAGAAGGAGCTAGATCTCTTATTTCTTTTGGTTGTTTTCACATGGTGGTCTCCCCATGAATCATTGGAGGCTAGTTTTTGGTGTAGCACCTACCTGCCCGAGATGTGCGGCAAATTCTGAGACTGTACGACATTGTTTATGGGGATGCAGCACTACACAACATATTTGGGGTTCTATAGCCCAACTTATGGGCAAATTGAGTGGCTGCGCCATGTATGTTACTTGGGCGGTAGTTGCTTGGCTTTCCTAGTCTGGGCCGCAGCTCTTCTACGAGGGCAGTGATACAGACATTGCTATTATCATTCGTAGAGATATTGCCTAGTATGGTTTGTTGCAGGATGTCCCGCTCTCACATTATACAGCCCCTAGATAAAGGATTGACACCTGTTGGGAGATTGTTGCCAGTATTACAACAGGGCAGATATGGAGAGCTAGATGCATGGAGGCAATTGAGGGTGTCCAGATTTTTGAGTCTCAGTGCATTAGTACTATATGGGGTGATATCGTCCATACTCTCATGGCTACATCGGCTCGTATTCAGGGGTCATCTCGTTCCACGCAGGCAAAGTGCGTTGTATTTATGCGGGGGTGGGACCTTGACATTTTCTTTTCCTCTAGTCCCACAGGTCTTTCATGGCACCATGATGCTCCTTAGTGGTTGAGATCACCTTACAGCCATGATTGTTGTATTCTTTTCTATTCCCGGCTTATAGTCGTGATTGTTGTATGCTTTTCTCATACTTAATAGAAGCTCTTTCTTGAAAAAAAAAAGAGCCACCAAAGTCCTTCAACTTGTAAACACCGCCTTCATGTACACCTTTGGCAACAAGCTGCAAGGTGCTAGTGTCAAAGATCTCAAGAATTGAACTATCAAAGTAGACATCGTAGCCTTTCTCTGCAATCTGAAACACTGAGAGCATATTGCTAGAGAGCTTGGGAACATAAAGCACATCCCGGATAGTAGAAGGCTGGCCAGGAGAAGAGTTAAGTCACACGTTACCCACACAAGAGGCCTCAAGGTTGGAAGCATTACCAATGGACACCTTCGAAGAGCTAGGCCGAATATCATGCAGAATGGACCTATCATGAGTCATGTGAGTAGTGCACCTGCTCTATCGACCACCCAATCCGTAAGACATGAGGTGGTAGGAGCACGTGAGTCTGCGGCAAGATCCTAAATGCCGATGAAGATAGCCTTCTTGGTGGAAGAGAAACTCTGGGATTTGTTGGTAGACGAAGAGGTTTGATTGGTGGGCTTCTTTGCAGATCCACCTTCTCTTTTCTTCTTGCGACAATCAGGTTAAAACCACAATAATGGCAAGTAAGATCCTTATGAACAGGATAGTTAGCAGGAGGTTTAGAGTCAACTTTGTTGCTGGTTGAGCCCTTAGACCTGCCATTTGTCTTTGCCCTTGACTTGAAGAAGGGTCTTGGAAGCACCCTGACTCGTTTTCTTCCTTGTAGCTCTATCTTGAAGCATGCCAACAACAATATGCAGATCGGGAGTACAGGAAAGAAGTGAAATAGTACCAGAGAAAGATGAGAAAGTTTCAGGCAATTTGGCGAGGAGCTGATGAACAAAGTCTTCATTAGTAGCCTAAGAGACCAACTGCTTTTGGATGGTAACAAACTCTATGATGGAATCCATGATGTTGGCAATATCAGAGATCTTTAGGTTGGCAAGCTGATTCTCCAATGCAATCTTCTGGGTAGAGTGCTCTCTATGGTACCTCCTTTGAATGGCGTCCCACAATTCTTCTGCGGTCTCATCATCATTGTCATCAAATTGACGCGCAATAGAGGTTTAATGTTGAAGATGATGAACCCATGTGTGCGAGCATCCTTTCCAAGCTAGGCATCAATCTCAGCCCGACAAGAAGTTGCTGTTGATTGGGTGTCGGCCCTAGTAACAATACTCCATAGCCAATGATACCAGAGTAAAGTCCTCATCTACAAAGACCAATCAAGGTAGTTGGTCCCATCTAGGATGGATCTCTTGGGAAGTTGGAGAATAGATGAAGAGATGACAATTGGTGTAGAAGCCATGGAATCCTCCTCTTGAATTTATAGTAGAAAGGCTGCAAGTAGGTACCCGGGGGTTGCCCACTCCTCTCCCTAGATGCTAGGTGAGGTGAAAGAGATGTAGAACTGTACTCCTTCTGGAGATCAAGGCACACGGGTGAAGACGGGAGCCCCGATGCGCAATGAAGTAAGGGAGGAAGTAAGCAAGGTAGAGGCTAATGGAGCAAATGCACGGTGCTACCACTAGTCCAGGGTAGTGATAGAATACAAAAATAGGGATGTTGCAAAAAACATAAAAAATTGCATTAAATTGCAGGGAGGGAGGGTTGGAAAAAAAAGAAAAATGCTAGCTTGTAGAGTGTAGAAGCAAGAGCCTGAGAACCTCCACACATACCCAAATTAGGTATGCTACAAGACCACTAATCCTACGACTAGTGTCCCAGGAAAACCTTGATACACCTCTACATCATTCCAGAGGGTGACTCACAATACGGATTGGCACTGCTCCATGTGTGAGACTTGCACACCCGACCAAGACTATATACGGGGCTTGTACACCTGACCCTTGGTTGACTTGTCCCAGATTGGGGCTCAAAAGGGACCAGTTATCACTCCAGGTCTTGCACCTGTTGTACAAATATGTCCATGTGGCATCCAAGTGTGGGATGCACGTGACTACAAACAGTGCATGGGGGATTATTGCTAGTATTGCAGTGTGGCACATTTGGAAGGCTAGATGCACTGAGGCCATTGAGGGCAATTTAGTTTATGAGTCACAATGCATTTGTAGGATTTGGAGTGATATCATCCACACCCTCATGGACACTTTGGCTAGAATCCAAGGATGTTCGAGGGCTGCGCGAAGAGAAAGCTTGGCCAATTTATGAGAGTGGGATTATGCGCATCTTTTTCACTCCCACTCATATGGGACCTTGTTGGCAGCACAAGGTACTGGATTGGTTGAGATTTGCCCCTTGTTTGGTTTGAAATCTCTTTGTTGTATATTTTCTCACACTTGATAGAAGTCTCTTTTTTGGGGGAAAAAATTTACTACTTGCACACCAAGTTGGCACACTAGCCAAAAACACCTGGGTGTAGAGGTGGGCTTAAGTCGGTCATATTATAAGAAACAATAACCTTGAAATAGAGGGTGTTCCATAAATATTTCCAAATAATCCATGAACATGGTCCCTATTCCAAATAAGGAACATAATTTTGCCAAGCCAGTGCTGCAAGTAAGTTGGAGCTCCCGCTTCCCCTCTGTGCACCTACAGTCCCCTTCACCTAGCCCCTTCCTTGCGCTCACTTTCACCTAGCCCTCTGCTTGCCCCGTTCCCCCCTTCTTCGCATGTGGGCAACCCCGCACCCCCCCCGCCCCCCCCCGCGCCCTGGCTCCTCATCCACTCTCCTGTCTTCCCATTTAGGTGCTTTTAGCTCTCGGGTTTTTTTTATGTGCCAAGTCTCGGCATCTTCTGGTCTTGAACCCCCAGGAGGGCAGCCACTCCGTCATCCCCGATCGAGGTCACCATCCCTTGCCTCTCCTTTTCAAAAGATCATCTCCATCTCCTTGCTACGATCATCACTTCTTTGGAGGCCTCCACCCTAGTTTACAAGATTGTGGGTAGCCGCTCGGCGCGTAGATAGTTTAGGGATCTGTTTACAGGCAAGCCCTCTTGGCACGCCCGAAAAGATCACTGACATTCATCCCTTGGGGCGTGGCTACTATCAGGTTGAGCCCTGTCACATTGCGCACGGCCCAGGCCTTCTTTGCGAGGTGGTAGCATGGTTTCGATCCGACGTTGATCCTTTGGCTAGCATCTCAGGCTTTCGTGTGACAGTCTACTCTACAGGCATCTTAGGCTTTCGTGTGACAGTCTACTTTCCAGGTCTTAGGAAGGAATACCTTCCTCTCCTCCCGGTGATAGGTGGTGCTATCGGAAGAGTGATTGAACCACCCCCCCCAAACCGCCACTTCAGTTCTTGCATGGACGGTTGGGATTCCATCCCTTAGAAGGTATTTGCATTGCCTCCTCGAAGTCAGTGCCTCACACCATTTTTCTTCCTAGTTTTGCCTGGGGGGAAGGTGGGGTCTATTTTGTAGAGAGTTGAGTACTCTGGCCTCCCAAGCCAATGTTTCATCTGCATGCACATGGGACACCTCGCTAGAGCTTGTCCAGGTGGCCCCCTCTAGTTGCCTCCCCCTTGGCCCTCGGCTCAGGACCTTCCCCAAGGGGTGGGTGGGACACAAGCCCCTAGGTACTAGAGCACCAAGATGCGTCTCAATTGAGACTCACGCAAGAGAGTGGCATGCCGCCGGCCCAAGGCAGAACCGTTGGCTGACTTCCAAAACAAAGCCACGCCTGTCGGTGCGCCACGCTGGCAGGATTTAGGAGGATACGGTTGTGTCAGAGAACCATTTCGAGCATTTACCTCAGCAGTCCCCTGTTGGTGTTGGGCTGCCCTAGTACCTTTAAGGAACCCCCCCCCCCCCCTTTTGGACACCATTACCTTGTATCCCCCTCCAAGCTTTCAGTTTCCCAATTGACCCTCTAGAGCCTACGGCTCCCGGACTCTCGCCCCCGCCTCCCCTCCCCCCCCTCCCTTCAACCTCTCCAGAGCACTCATGCCACCCCCTCGGCTGAGCCAAACCCAGAGCGGAGACAGCTGGCCAACTTAGTCCACCGTTTGATCCATTGTTTTTGGGAGCCGTAGGGATGACCCATCGCTACCTCTCGAAGAACATCCAGGGTTTGGGGGGCCCACAGTGCTTTCAAAGGCTGGGTGTCCTTAGAGAGGAGCTCCAGAGAGGAGCAGTTGATGGACCCATTGACATTCTCTTCATTTAGGAGCACCATCTTTCAAAGGGAGGTACCCACTACTCTGCGGGCGGGAAGATCTTGCTGGGCAGGAGTGAGTGGGCTGTGGTCGTGGTGGCTGGATTGGCTGGCACTACTTTCTCCGATCACACACCGATTATTCTCTCCTTGGATGACCCTTGGAGGTAGAATAGACATTTGAGCACCCAGATTCCAGATGGCCTCATCCAGGACCCTGAGATTTGCAGCAGGATAGAGGGGATTTGGGAGAGGCTAGATTTTCACTTAGGAGCAGCCGCAGGCGCGCGCATTGGAGAGAGTAGTAGTATTACACGAGGTAGCGCAGAGCAGATTGGCTGGCTTTGGAGAGCAGGAGAGGAGCATTGGCAAGGGTCTTACTTCTCTACAATGGCTTCAAGAGAGTGCACGAGATGGTGTGTGGATTGAGGAGACAAGGTCATTGGAGAGTTGCAGGCCCACACAAGCGGAGAGAGGGTATCCGCAGGTGGCAAGGCTAGGATGGATCTATTGTTATAGACCCCCCTCATGTGAGAACCATCGCCAACAGATTTCTTCAGCACCCTTCTCATGGGTGCCCCCATCATTTCCTCATAGGTGCTGGATGCGCGTGATGGGTTTGTCAGCATACGAGAGAGGTGGTTCCGCACGCTCTCCGGACTTTTCTCCTAACCCCCTTCACATTTGAGGAGTTGGCAGTGGCTATGATGGCATTACCTAGTAGATGCCTGGGGAGGATGGGCTTCTAGTCTCTTTATTTCTATGTCACTGGGATCTCATGGAAGGCGGCCTCAGGGTTGCCTTCAACGAGATAATGGTTAAGTGAGCCATGCCGGAGAGGTTGTCTGAGGGTTTGTTCCACTTGATTCCCAAGGAGGGTGGTGATAGACTTGAGATTCGGCAATGGAGACCTATCACCCTCTTAGGGATGGCCTACAAATATCTGGCCAAGGCCATGAGCCGGAGATTGCAGTCCTTTCTCCTCGACTTGATTCATGGTACACAGACAGGTTTTGTTCAGGATCAGAGTATTCTCTGGCAACATATTCACCTTCTGGGAGGTGACCGTGTCAGCCAGGTTGCATCAGTAGGATCCGATTGTTCTCCTCCTTGATTTTGAGAAAGCCTATGATGACAGAGAAGATTGGCCCTTGGGGCTTTTTGGAGGGGGTGATGTATAGGATGGGTTTCCCGGAGGAATGGGTCCGAGGTGCATTCGGCTTCACACAGCTAGGTTCTTATTCATGGAGCTAGAGGTGATAGATTTATGCTTTCTTGCTCAGTCCGACAGGAGCAGCTTATCTCTTCTTGTTTGTCGCCAAGGCCATAAGTAGTTTTCTCTCCGCCCAAGAGACTGGGCTCTAGGGACTGCATCTTCCCATCCGAGCGTAGGAGGAGCTGCTTGATTCCGAGTTTGCAGATGACATGGCAACATACTTGTTGGGGGACGAGGGAAACCTCCAGAGATTCGGCGAGGTGATTGAGATTTTATGTCGTGCATCCGGAGTACATATCAACTGGCACAAGTCGTGTGGATTTCGGGTTGGCTCGTTGCCTGGCCCAACTTGGCGTCCAATTGAGGCTTTTTAGTGGGTCCCAAGGGGCACTCTAGTTCGTTATCTTGGATGCTAGGTTGGCATTGACATCTCCCCTGAGCAGCCTACTAGCCCCTCTTCTTTTGAGCATTCGGAAGAAGCTGCTGTATTGGAGTTCTACCAGGCTTTCCTTAGCTGGCCGGGGTGTGGTGTGGCGAACCAGGTTCTTCTCACCACCATGTGGTATATCACCTCTTGCTGGTCTCTCTTCTGGGCCCGTATTGGTATGGTTCACCGTTTAATGCGGAATTTTCTTGGGCGGTTATGGATTTGGAAGGGCTGGCCTCTCAGGAGTCTTCAGTGGGACTCGGGAGAGTGGACATGGCAGGATCCGGAGGACAATGAGGAGACGCCTAGCACCCCCTTTTTTGCTTACACTGCATGGCTGGGCAGCGTGATTCATATGTGAGAGGTGGAGGGCACTCTAGCAGCAGTAGCACATTGGCAGTCCTTGGGACCTCTCGCCGCACTTTCTCTTAGATTTTTGGAAGCGGATGTGGGATAGTTTTCGGCCACACAAGATCACTCTTTTCATGTGGCAGCTGGCACATAGGAGCTTAGCTATTGGCACTTGGTTGGCCGTTCGGGGTAGACCAGCATTCTGTCAGAGGTGTTGCCATCCCCATGAGTCTTAGTGTCATTGTCTTTGGGATTGCCCGAAGGCTCAGTAGGTTTAACAGAGGGTCCTATGCATTTTCACTATGGATCGGGCCCCTGCCCGTCTTGTTACAGGGGCACAGTTGCTTGGGCCAGTGAGGCCATGATCACCCATTATATATCTAAGTGATATCTGACATAACTTAATGTCCATGGAAACTGCTTGATAAGAGATCCAATTCTCAAATGCTTTCTTGAAACACACTCCACAAAACGAGTCTTGTAGACTACAAAAGAAAAATAACATATGCTCTCCTCCACGAACCCCCCCTTTGAGCCAATGCAGCCTCGTTCAGACTAGCATCTAGAGACATCTCGGTATTCCTGTTGCTGCTCCTCTACAGCATGGAGGCATTCCAGAAGCAACATGGCAGTCTATGCCGACCAAGATCTGACTCCTCTTGATGTGGGAAGGTGTATGGCACATCGTCAAGGGAACAGAGAAGAACCTGCAGCAGATCCTCAGAAAATCTTATTATGGGAAGACAAGAATGACAAAGCAATAGCCTTGATTGGTTTGGGACTTGCTGACAGCCTCACCCACGATGGGGACTTCGACAAAACAGCTCAAGAGATATGGGAGAAACTGGAGAACTTATTCGGCAACAAGATCAACAACTCAAAGGTATTCTTTAAGCTCTGGGCCATGCCTTATGAACCTTTGAGCCATGCTCATGAGCTACTGAGCCAATTGCGGGGTCCATGTCTAGTCTTTGCTTGAGTTGGAGTACGGGACTAATGAGGTTACGCATGCAACTCCACCATCGCTCCGAATGGGGGTTTGTTGGGTATTTCGGAGTTAGTCTAGAGTGTGGTCAAGTGTCCTTAGTAGGCGTGAACACCCTCTTATTACGAGTCAAGATAAGGCCCTTGTGCCTAAAAAAGCATTGTACATAGTGGGTGTTTTATCAATCATAATAGAATCATCGTGTTACTGCAGTCTCTTGCTTGAGTTCTCTCTCTCTCCATCTCTGTCCATCACCATGAGTTGAGCTTCCATCTCCATCTCCATCTCCATGTCTTTCTGTGATCTTGGCACCATGGAAACCAATAATAAACAGTCCATATTAGACCCCAGTGGTGTACTGTGATCTTTTTTGTGCCATAATCTTTATGGTTTATTGTAAATTTATCTTGTGAGACTTGGTTAATTGCTTAGTCAATCTGGCGAGCTATACACCAAGTGACGTGTAGGGCAGTCATTAGTGGAATGGAGACCAAGGAGAAGCCTGAGGAGAGGCTGATGCCCATGGTTTGATGTGAAGAATGTTCAGCCACTTCACCATCAGCGTGTTTATCTGGACCACCATGAAGATTCCAGAAATTCGAGAGCGTGGTCCAAACCCACGAACTGTCTCCTCGCCGCGGCGAAGTAGTGGTGAGTCATGAAGATTCTTGCAATAAGAAGCGGCACAAGAGTTCCAGCTCCAATTCAAACTTCTGTTTTTGCTCTTCATCCAAGATAGGCATGAATGAATTTAGAAATTCTTTTCTTTTTGCAATTGATTCGCCCTCGACTTGGAAACCAATCTCGGTCCTTACGTACACTCTTCTCAAAGTCAACGGGCAGAATTAGGCATAAAACATGGCCTTAAAATCAGCTCAAGTTTGGCCCACGACCAATCAGAAAACTCTCGAACTTTGTTGCAATCCGTTGTATCCTGCATTCCCACAACTTCTCCATGAAATCACAAATTGCAACCTCAAATTGTCGAATAAAAGAAAGAGCTTTGTTGCAATCAAGCTTACCGTGAAAACTCTCAAACTTTGATATCTTTATCACTTCACCCTATACCTCAAAAATTGCTTGAAGTGTATGACCCAAATAAAATTATTCACCAACTCACCAATTCTGCCTTTATTGTGGAGAGCATGGTTGGAACAACAATATGCTAGCCTCTTAGTTGAGGTCAAATGTTTAGAAGCTGGGGGAATGTAAGGTTAGCTTGACCTCTTGCTTGAGGTTTTCGTGGTACAAGAGATTTTCCTTGACCAATTGTTTGTGCATTCATACCTTGCCTATTTGATTTGTCACAAAACCACTTGTCAGTTGGACGTTACTTGGATTTATTGCCTGTGAATGTCCACGGGACTTTGGTGATCCCAAGAAGTCCTAGTATCAAAGTGGCCATGTACTTGTTCAAGGTCTTCTTGAAGGTGTTGAATATTTGTCCCAAGACACTATCGGGATTTACTGCTTGGTTGTTTCATGCTTGAAGCTCTTCAATTCTCCTTATTTGTGTGTGGGATGTTACTTATGACCGATTGCATGCTGACTCTATTACATGCACAAACCCACCTTAATGCTAGACCTATGTGACATGATTTAGTTGCAAAAAACTCCAATGCATGCTCTATTGCTGACTTGGATGCTTGCAAACCCTAACACCCATATCTAGGATTATCTTGGCAATGGAAAATGCACAAAACTGGCTATAGATGCCAAAATGCAAGCCCTAATTTGGTTGCAAATGCAAAATTGCAAATCCTAATTTGTTGCATGCACTTCCCTAAACTATAAGGAAAAAGTATATTTCCAAGATGTGAACATATACAATGACACTACGACTTGTCGTGCATATCTACCATGTTGTCCTTAGGCTAAGAAACACTCACATGAAGATTGCAAACATGATGATCCAGATGCCTTAGCTGTAGTATCTGGTTGCCCAAAACATCAACCAAAACCCGACCTTTGATCCTACCGAGAAGGTGGTTGCATTGGTAAGACATGTCTATGAGCATTCTTGAATGAGCATGCACATGACACAATACTATAGTGTTGTTAACCCAGTCAACCTTGGCTTTGACCAAGTCAATGAGAGTCAAGAAGGGAGCAGCTATACGGATGATGCCTAGCATGCAAGGATCAACTACAAGGTCAATGTGTGCGTGCGTAAGTCAAAGATTTAACAAATAGATTAAGGACATGGACAACCTTTAACTCATGGATGGGCACCCAAGATGGGTGGATCCACATGTGTGACCTCTAACTCATGGATGGGCACCCAAGATGGGCCAAATATGACGATTAGAGATGAATTGATGGTCTACATCAACCATGGGCGGGTTCTTAACGCTAAAATATTGAAATCCAACAATCTGATGGAAAGTCATTTTTTAACTTAGAGCTTCATGTAAATAAGTAAAAACGCCCATGTGACACCATGGTATGATGCGCAAGGATGTGCATGTACATATTCACCTATGAATATGCATGGATATCACTGATATTAATTATTAAATTTGATTTTTATGCATAGAAAGATGTATAAAGGAATTATTTTTATTTCAAAAGTGTTATTCTCATTAAAATTGATTTTTATGCATAGAAAGATGCATAAAGGATTTATTTTTATTTCAAAAGTGTTATTCTTATTAAAATTGATTTTTATGTACAGAAAGATGCATAAAGGATTTATTTTTATTTCAAAAGTGTCATTCTTATTAAAATTGATTTTTATGCATAGAAAGATGCATAAAGGATGTATTTGGATAGAAATGATGTGATATAATGTGGATAGAATGTATGTGATGGGATGGTTATGAGAATGTATGTGGTGGATATGAACGAATGAATGTGATGGATATGAATGAATGTGATGTGATGTAAATGGAGATAGATGTGATGTGTGATGTGAACGAATATGATGTGATGAGATGTGGATATGGGTAGATGCGAATGGATGAGATCTGATGCCGATAAATGAGAAAAGATGTGATGAGATGAAAAATGATGTGATGAGAATGGGAATACAAATGAAATAAATGAGAATTGATGTGGAACAATATGGAAAGACAAGAGTTCGTTATAGAAACTGTATTTATGACATGTTTTTAAATGACTGTTTTATATCAAAAATGCTGGGGAAGCATTTTGACCATCTTGTGAATGAGGTTGTGGAGACCTATCTGATAAAGTTGCAACAGTTGACGGAGAGTCAATGGAGGACGTCTCGCCTAGCAAGGTTGATCGACGTCTTGACCAGCCTCGGTTCAATTTAAATGGTGAGCTTCCAGTACGGTGGATGAGGGACCAAGGAAGTGGCCTATGAGTGAAGCGCTAGGTGACCTGCGAAGGATCCTAGAGGGTGCTAACCATACAGTGCTCGGGCTCTGGGTTGCCGAAGTAAGAGTTGTTTTCTGAATTCGGGCATGGATCTGGTTGATTAACCTTACTGGTCCTCAACGGATGAGTCCATGGCTCTTTTATATGGATCTGTTGGTTAATCTTGCGGATCTTCAATGGAGATTCCATTTTGATTTTAATAAGTGAAAATATTGCCGGTTACTATGAGCTAGGAACTATCGAAAAGGCCCCTGAGTGGACAGGTGGTGAGGGTTCTGGTTGTTGCCAATGATGCCATAGGTACATCGATGAAGGAAAAAAAAATTAGAAATTAGAATTCAACCGTATATTTTGGAAGATTATGATCAATGATACTATAGTTTCATTAAAATATTGTTTTAAAGACAGCTGAATCTGTGAAAAAGGCAATTTCATATTGGGTGTGTAAGTGGTGTGACTAGTTCTAAGTTTGCATGAATATCCGGCTAGGGGGCCTGGGAACTCTTTTCCCTGGTACACCCGGGATAAAACCTAACCAAATTCTTAATTGGATCCCATCACTACAGTAGTTGGGTGGTTGGCTAACCCACGGGATTGGATGGGGTTAGACTGGACTGATGATCTGTTATGGTACGATAGATGAAGTAAATCCCGAATAAAAATTGTTCTATGGAAAGGAATCAATGGCTATGCCTCTCAATGCGAAAAAAAGCGTTGGTCTCTATGATCCAAGTGAAATCTTTTCTTTGATCTGACTAAGGGACTTATGGTTTTGGTCAGATTAGTTCAGTTAGTCAAGGCTTTTGACTACGTTAGAGTAAAAATATCTTGGAGGAATTGCTCGTGTTTTTCGGGCGAGGAAATTTTTTTCGGGTTTGGTTTTGGAAGAACCGAGGGATTAGTCTCTTGTCCGGATATACGTGGGTGAGGCCTCGAGTGAGCTGCCCCGTGCATGAAGTGCGACTTCTGTTGCTGCTAGCAACCTAGAATTCGTTGCGCGGTGGGGACAAGGATCTTTCAACAAGTCTGCATAGTGGAACAAGCAGTGTGATAATGTCCTTGTTCATTTCTATGCTCTCTAAGAACTCTGAGCCTTGTGGTTGAGAGACCAACAAAGGAATGACATCATCTGCATCCTCCTCTTTTTCTTTGTTCTCCATATCTTTGTTCACACTACCCTTGGCTTCTTTTGCATCTGCATCTATTTCTTTACTCACCCAGGTGCATCTACCTCATGTTTATTTGAAGCACTAATAGCAAAATCATCTGCATCTATTGCTCTACTCACCAACAGGTGCTTCTACCTCATGCTCCTTTGAAATCTTTTCTTTTTTTGCCACCCCTAGTTGTGGAATGTGTCTTTTTCCTCTTTCCTACTTGAGATGACTACAAGGAAAACTTTTTCCATACATAAAAAGCATGATAACTATACACAAATTCATAAACGAAAAAGACCATGACAACCATACATATATATTTCCCTTAATAACTTTATAAAATAAAGAATCTGACAAATTAAAAGCTTCATCCCCATACCTGGCCTCTCTTCATGGCTATGAGAGCTTGTTGTAGACCACAAAAGAAGTAAGAAAATTTGCCAACACCTACAAAGGGTGTGACCAACACCTATAATCACAAAATGTAGTAAAAACGAGTCAACTATGTTGGTGGAGGGAAAGAGATGAAATGGAAAAGAGATGGAGGGAAAGTAAGGGATTCGGATCCACAAGATGATTTCACCAAAAAAACCATTTAGGAGAGGAAAAACTGCCAATGAGACCTTGGTTGGGTTGATTGATCCTTGTGATAAGCTAGTCTATCATTGGGGTTTCAAATATTTGTTTTGAAAATCAGATTTTTGAAAATGAAGCATTTTTGGAAAGAATGTTCGAGCTAGATTGATAGCATGGGAAGATTGGATGAGTTACATTTTGTCATGATTGACACATTTAGGCCTTGCAGATCAAAGCTCATCTGAAAACCTATATCTCACATTCACATGTCAATCAGAATAGTCATATGCCATATATGGATTACTCCAGAAAGGCTTATTTCAAATCTTCCAAATCAAAAGGAAGTAGTAGAAAGGCTAAGAAAATGAGAAAATTTATGGAAGAATCTAAGAAAGACTTTTGTTGAGGTGGAGGATCGACTATCTGTGATTTTATGCATTTGTGTGCTCCTCCCTAGACCGTTTGCTAGTCGTAGCTTGAACTACTTCTATGTGTTTGTGTGTTTGAGCACCCATATGATAGCTGTTGCACCTCTTTGTTGGTCCAGATGAAGTTTGTGCACTCCTCCCTAGACGATTTGGCCATCGAAACAGTCTAGGGAGAGGACCCTCTTTTGCAAACTCATAGCCCATACATCTTTGCAAACACACAAGCTACCTCTCTCTTAATTGTATGTCTGCTCACCTTGCGCTCTTGAATCCACATACTATACCTGCAAAAGCGGCAAAACCGTCTTCCCATACCTCTATGCAAACACGCAAGCCTACACTCCCTTGACGGTTTCCCTGGCAAAACCGTCAAGGGAGAGGACCCTCTTTTGCAAACATGTTGCCCATACCTCTTTGCAAACACGTAGATGACCATACCTAAAGAAAACGCAACAAAGACCCAAGATGAAGAAAACGCGAACGACTATACCTAAACAAAACGCATCAGAGACTCATGATGAAGAAAACGCAAACCTGAGATGAAGAAAATGCATACCCCATCCTTTGTTATTAGGACAGTTTCGCCAGTGAAATGGTTTGGAGAGTAGACGATCACCTTCGAGATCAATGGAGGAAGAACTAGGAGTGTGATGTGAAGAGAAAAACTTTAGGGTTTGAAACATTTTTTTAAAAACTAAACCATTATGTAGTGGCTTGGTGGTTAAATAAATCTAAGTTTAAAAGAGTTTACAAATAATTAATATTAGTTGATCTACTTCGGTTTCATTGAATGGCTCTCTAAGTACTCATGTCCATGCATGGCTCATTAATTGAGGATCATTTTACAAATGCAGTTTTCAAGGAGAGGCAAGTTTAATGTTAATAGGATTGTTATAACTTTTAAAATCCAAAATTATCTCCAAATTGAATTATGTCAGGATCTCTAACCTGACTTTAAACCTTGAACATACAAAAGCTTGGAGATTTCGAGAGGTCATAGAAAAAACATTTGAGATATACTTTAACTAATTATTTCCTAAATTTTAAATGAAATTTTTCAAACACTGATCTCAAAATGTAGGACTTTTCATATTTTAGCCAAAGTACTCATGGTAGTGAAAGGGATATTGTGGGTCAGCTAAGTCGAGCTTTTTTAACAATTTGTTTTGGTCGTAGCTTAGACTACTTCATGCTCACAAGGATTGCTTAGCTTTTAAGTTTACACTGAGCAAGATGAATACTGCGGTGATAAGAGCTCAAAGAGGCACTAATCAAATAGAGCTTGTAGCTGCACAGGAAATTCTCAAGGTTTCTAGAGAGGAGTTGGCAGCATTGTTTGGATTTATAGAAGATAGTATTCGATTACATCAGCTTGTAGGTGCAGAATCAAATGGTCTATCATTTGAGATGCCAATAATAAAGAGGGATTGCTTAGCTTTTAAGTTTACAGTGAGCAAGGAGGTGGAGGTCTTGCATTACTTTGGATTGAAACTGCATGTTGGATAGAGGGTCTACCTCTGAGATTTCCTTGATTTTGGCAGATAGAATCCTGATTACTCTGGACGGAAGGGGCTGGAGTTTGGAATCTTGATCCCTGATTTTCCTGCCCTGAAAACGTTGATCCAAAAGGAGTTGGGCAATCCATGCTGCGATGTCCAAACCCTTGACAATTATAGCATTTCACTCTCTTGTTCAAGGGTGGAACTTCTGAAGTTGAAATCCAGGGGATTGAGTTTCGAGAAAAGGACATTTCTTCCATTATGGAACTTCCCATGTCCTAGGTTTTTGACTCTAATATCTCTTAGGTGGAGGAAGGTTGGAATCACCTTCTGGGAATAAAAACCTTTTGAAAGGTGATGGTGTTGGCTTTGGCAGGACTTTGACATCAAAGGCTTTGGCAAAATCCTTCGCCATTATTACTGCTTCGGCCATTGAGATAGGTTTGGCATTCTTGACTAAAGTATCCAATGGCTCGTTTATTCCCCGAATGAGCCTGCTAGCCACCATCAGGCCGCTCTTCATCCAATTAAGGGGAATATTTAAGGAGAAGGGCAAAAGCCTGATGGTACTCTTCAATTGTCCGGTTTTCTTGCTTTAGTTCCAAGAACTCATTCATCTTAGTTTCAAGAAAGCCTGGGGGACAAAACCTCTTTCTGAGGTAAGCCTTGAGATCGGTCCAGGTTTGGGTATTTTGGTCGAGATGGTTTGTCTCGTAGTGGTTTCTCCATGCCACTCTAGCTGTCTCCACTATGTTCAGCCTTGCAAGAGCCATTTTGCTCTTCTCATTGTACTTGGTGACATCGAAGCATTCTTCCATTGATTCGATCCACTTCTCTATAGTCTCGCCCAAGTTTTCCCCTTCACCCTTGAAAGGTCTAGGCTACGAACTATGAAGAGTTTTACGAACATCCAAGTCGAGCTCTTCTTCATCGAGTTGGGGGTTAACATTTCTACCACGACGACCTCGATCCATGTTCCTATCAATACGAAAATTCTTGTTAAGTCTCTTTATTTATGATTCAATCCGATTTTTGATTCAACTGATTCCGGGGTTCTCTAAATAGGTCGGCTCCCCACACAGAATCAAGGGATAAAGATACTTATATAGAACGCATTATCAGTTAACAATTCATTCAAAATATCTCATTCATATCTTTAACACAATAATGGTCCATTGGACTGATTTTTTTTTCCATATGAACGGTCCTCCATGGGGATTTCAATTTTTTAGATTTTTAATTTATCATCCCTTAACTTGATCCACTGGACAAAAGTTAACAGTAGCAATCTGCCAGCACAATCCACTAATCTCATAGTGATTGGCTGAAGTCATTAACGTCATTCCAGTTAAGAACATCATCAGAAGGACTCGTCCCATTCATCCTCATTGCGATTTCAGTCAGCTTATTACATTTCAACCAAATTTCAGGGATCATCATTTTTCAATCAGAATCCAAATCAACTCATAAGTTCTCACCTAGAATTTAAAAATCATATCAACCACATTCGAATTCATCATCTGGATAGCATTAATGCTTATAATTTCAAGTCTTAGATTTACTCGTATATTCCCTCGGTATATACGGGTAGTCATGGTTCTTAGAACTATAAGGTAAATACCATCATGTCTAGGCCTCAAGCAAGTCAAGGATTCCATACAATTGCGGTACTTCCATCTTAAGACCCAATTACTAATTTATGAATTTCAGTTTGAATATCAAATTGTATGAATTTTATTACATAGATAACCTTTTAGTGCTTCTTGATAAATTTTTGACATATTTGGCTTCTCGGTTGATCCTCATTAGCCAAATAGCTTTGATACCAACTGTAAGATCCGTGTCTCCACCGCGTAACAAATTTAGGGGTGCTAGCAACGGAAGTAGCACTTCTTGCATGGGGTAGGGTCCCACACTCGAGGCCTCGCCCACATATATCCGTACAAGAGACTAATCCATCGGTTTTTCCAAAACCAAACCCGAAAAAACTTCCTTTGCTCGGAAAGTACGGGCGATTCTACCAATATAACTTTACCTAACGTAGTCAAAAGCCTTAACTAACTGAGCTCATCTGACCGAACTCGTAAGTCCTATAATCAGATCAAGAAAAACGACTGTACTTGGATCATAGAGACCAACGCTTTTTCCCTCATTGAGAGGCACAGCCGTTGATTCTTTTCCATAGAACAATTTTTGTCCGGAGTTTACTTCATCTATCGAACTAAACAGAAATTGAGTCTCGGTTTACTGATCCATCAATCCAGCCTAACCCCATCCAGTCCCATGGGTTAGTCAACCGCCCAACCACTGTAGTGATGGGATCCAATTGGGAATTTGGTTAGGTTTTGTCCCGGGTACCAGGGAAAAGAGTTCCCAAGCCCCCTAGCCAGATGTTCATGCAAACATAAAACTAGTCACACCACTTACACACCCAATATGAAATATGAAACCATTGTGTCACTGATCACAATCCTCAAAATCTCTGGTTGAATCCTTATTTCCAATCATTCCTTCATCGGTGTACTTATGGCATCATTGGCAAACCAGAACGCTCACCACCTGTTCACACACACGTGTTCACACACAGGGGCCTTTTCGATAGTTCCTAGCTCATAGTAACCGGCAATATATTCACATAACAAAATGGAATCTCCGTGGAAGATCAGCAAGATCAACCAACAGATCCATATAAAAGGGTCATGGACTCATCCGTTGAGGACCAGCAAGGTCAATCATCCAGATCCACGCCCGAATTCAAAAAACAACTCTTACTCCTTGTTCCAATATCTTCCTCGACGTACTTGTGGGTATCTTCGGCGACTCAGAGCCCGAGCACCGTATGGTCAGCACCCTCTAGGATCCTTCGCAGGTCACCTAACGCTTCACTCATAGGCCGCAGCGTCCTTGGTCCCTCATCCAATGTACTGGAAGCTCACCATTTTAATCAAACCGAGGCTGGTCAAGACCTCGGTCGACCTTGCTACGCGAGACGCCCTCCATTGACTCTCCGTCAGCAGTTGTAACTTTAACAGTTAAGTCTCCACAACCTTAATCACAAGACGATCAATATACTTCCCCAGCATTCTTGACATAAAACAGTCATTTACAAACAGGTCACAAATACAGTTTCTATAATAAACTCTCGTCTTTCCACATTATCCCTCATCAGTCCACATTACTTATTCCACATTCCATTCATATGTGTACTCATTCTCATCCAATCACATCGTTTTCCATCTCATCACATCAGATTCATTTACATCACATATCATTTATTCACATGTCATCACACATCAGATTCATTCACATCACATATCATTTACTCACATGTCATCACATCAGATTCATTCACATCACATATCATTTATTCACATGTCATCACATCTCATCCATTCACTCATATCGATGTCACATCATTTCACATACACATTCACATTCATTATTCCACATACACATCCACATTCGTACATCCATATCCATACATCCACTTCCACATCCGCATTTATACCTACACATCCATATCCACGTCCATACATCTACATCCACATTCATACATCCACATCCACATCCACATCCATACATCCATTTTCACATCCACATTCATACATCCATATCCGCATCCACATTCATACATCCATATCCCCATTCACATTCATACATCCACACATCCATTTCCACATCCACATTCATACATCTACACCCACATCCACATCATCCATTCATCTATCTACATTAACCCACATCATTTACACATCAAACCACATCATCCGATTCACATGCCGTCATTCATTCACATCCTTTATCATTCATTCATACCATGATTCACATGACATCACATTCCTTCACATCCTATACCATTCATTCACATCCTGATTCACAAGACATCATATCCATTTATCCATTTTCATTTATCTGATTCATATCACTTCCATCCATCCATTTACATCTATCTGATTCCTATCACATCTCATCATATCTATTTATAGAATGTAAGAGAATTCTAATTTTTTTTGATATAAAGATTCTTTACGCATCTAATTAGGCATAAAGACAACTTTAGTGGGAATAACACTTTTATAAAAATCCTTTTTTGCATCTATTTAGGCATAAATTCAATTTTAAGAAAAATAACACTTTTGAATTAAAAAAAAAACCTTTTATGCATTTTACTATGCATAAATTTTATTTTAATGAGAATAATACTTTCAAAATAAAAATAAATCTTTTATGCATTTTATTATGCATAAATTCTATTTTAATGAGAATAACACTTTTAAAATAAAAATAAATCTTTTATGCATCTATCTATGCATAAATTCAATTTCAATGAAAATAATACTTTTGAAATAAAAATAAATCTTTTATGCATCTTTCTATGCATAAAATCAAAATTGATGAAAATAACTCTTTTGAATTAAAAATAAAATTCTTTATGCATCTATTTATGCATAAAAACAAAATTGATGAAAATAACTCTTTTGAAATAAAAATAGATTTCTTTATGCATCTTTCTATGCATAAAATCAAAATTGATGAAAATAACTCTTTTGAATTAAAAATAAAATTCCTTATACATCTATTTATGCATAAAAACAAAATTGATGAAAATAACTCTTTTGAAATAAAAATAGATTTCTTTATGCATCTTTCTATGCATAAAGTCAAAATTGATGAAAATAACTCTTTTGAATTAAAAATAAAATTTCTTATGCATTTATTTATGCATAAAAATAAAATTGATGAGAATAACACTTTTGGATTAAAATAAATTCTTTATGCATCTTTCCATGCATAAATCCAATTTAGTAGAAATTACACTTTTAGAATGAAAGAATTTCTCTTATGCATCTTCCCATGCATAAAAACTAAATCCAATGAAAAATAACTCTTTTAAAATAAAAACTTTCTTTTATGCATCTATTTATGCATAAATTCAATTCTGATGAAAGTCACGCTTTTATAATAAAACAATTTCTTTTATGCATCTAATTTATGCATAAAAATCATTTAGGATGAAAATCACACTTTTAATATAAAAGAATTTCTTTTATGCATCCCTTTATGCATAAAAATCATTTATGATGAAAATCACACTTTTAATATAAAAGAATTTCTTTTATGCATCCCTTTATGCATAAAGATCATTTATGATGAAAATCACACTTTTAATATAAAAAATCTTTTATGCATACAAATCATTTATGATGAAAATCACTCTTTTAATATAAAAAATATCTTTTATGCATATATTTATGCATACAAATCATTTATGATGAAAATCACTCTTTTATGACCAAAATAAAAATTTCAATATGCTTCCTTCTATGCATAGAATTTAATTCTAAAGAAAGTAACACTTTTTTAATAAAATATTTTTAGTAAGCATTTTTCTATACCTAGGATGAAAAATAACACTTTAAGAATACATATACGATGATGGGATTTACTCTTTTGAAATAAAAAAAAGTAAAACTTATTTTTCATAATTTTTAGAAAATTTTGCCATAACCTCCTTTGTATGGCTGACCAGTTTTTTATTTTTAACTCTCTAAAATTAATTAGAAGTTTACCAAGAGTATTTAAATCATTCTAATGTAAACATTTTCTACTTATTTAAGAGAAATATTATGAAAAACTTGATTTTACCCATTAATCATTCATCTAGGATAAAGAATGGTTGGATTTACTAAAGAAGAGAGGGGAATGCCTTTTTTCAATGAGGCATAACATCATAATCATTTTAGAGAAGACAAAAATCATAAAAAACCATAAAATGAAATAGAAAAGAGAAGAATCTCCAGCTTACAAAAAAATTTGAGAGCTTTCCTTTGGCTTGATGGTTTGAGGGATCTACTCTTGTTTGAAACAAGAGTGGCCACCAATCTTTAGAAGAGGGAAGGTCAAAAACTAATGAATTATATGAGTAAATTCATAGTTTTTGGCTCTTGGGAGAAGTAGGGTAACATTGCAAAAACACTATTAAGCTTCAACAAAGGGGAAGGCTTCTATTTATACGAAAAAGTGAGCCTCTAACCAAGCAAAATGATTCTAGAATCTTCTAGTTCAGTTTGGTCAATTTTTGATCATTTTTAGGTCAGTTTTGCTCACTTTTTGGATCTAGTTAAAACAGGAGAGAGGAGAGATAAAAATATCTCATTATTTGGGAGTTTAAAACTCTCCCACACATGTGAAATAGGCGCCTCCTTCATGAGGGGAATTCCCCCATACTGAGGTGTCAAAAATGTATCATTTCTTCTAAATAACTCTCTTTTTTAACTATTAACCTTGTCCTTAGTCAACTCTTCATCTTATGTGAGTATTTACTCATTTTTGGGCAATTTTCCTTTTATTCTTCCATTTATCTCCTCCCTACATTTGGATGAATCTTATTGGTCCATAGAAACCTTAATTTAAAATTTTGAAAAAATCTTGACTCCTAGAATAAGGCCTTTTGAACAGATTATACTTGATTTCTAATACACCTTCTGAAAATATTTTTGAACTTCTATTTTTGGAAAACTTATTTAAATATGAAGAGATATTTTTCCATCCAAAAATATCCAAAATCTGAATAACCTCTCTCTAGAATATTTTCTCTCTCTAGGCCAAAACAGGTAGAAATAAGATCTTTTATATTTCTGAAGAGGGATTTGACCACAGGGAGATCTCACACTAAATCCGAGAGTATTTTTAATATAATGAATATATATACAATAAAAAATCATTTATATATACATAATACTCATTTTTAATTACTAAAAATGACTTCTCTATTGACAGAATACTTCATGAATTTAATTTGAAATTTATTTTTGTAAGCAGTCCTTGCATATATTAGCATTGTTTGTTTTTCAAAATTTCATTTTTCATAACTATTCAAAATGACTTCTAGATGGGTTTTGTTATAGAACCCTTCATGTAGTTAATTTAAAATTTAGTGTAATCATGATGGCCACCTTGGGGAGGATGACAAGCCAAGCATTACTCTACAAAAAAATATTTTTGATAATAACTTCCTAAATGTTGGTGTTCGGTTAAGACCAGACAGTTACGTGGTTTTGGACCACCTAGTTGGCTCCTAAAGAGCAGCGAATAATGTAACTGTACCCCAATGCGACAAGCCAACACTGGTGCAATGAGCTTTCGGTCTACCTAATCTTGGGGAGTTAGCTATGATTACATGCAGGTTAGTTCCTAGGTCCTTCATGATTATGGATAGGAGCTAATGTCCAAACATACATGCAATGGTGGACATGAACTAGACAAAACTATGCAGTGCAGAATAGAGACAAGTCAGAGACCAACCCCTGAGACATTCTTCAATATTATCTTGGACCCTCAATAGTGAAATACATTGGTAATAACTTAGCTCATGAACTCCTAAGCTCAACTCTCCATTCCTTTGTCTGTCTCTCTATTATTAAGAGACTAAGGTCTTGTAAAAGGGGAGAAGAAGGGTGAATGGACTTATGGTCCATTAGCTCACCTATTTAAAGGTGGAGCTAGAAGGCATTGTATTGAGCAAGAAGCCTAGTTGTATTTTGAGCAACTTAATAAGCAAGATATTTTCTTGTATTTTGTGAGTCTCTCTCCTCCACATCTTTGATCTAGCATGAGCACTACGAAATTCTAACATGGTATCTAGAGCTTGGCAAGATTAGGTCATTTTTGTGGTGTAGAATAGGTCAATTTTATCCTTTTTTCTTTGTGGAGCTGAGCCTCATGCCAGTGGAGCACCTCTAGCAACTCGTGGAGGCAAGCTCTCGGTGTGCTATCAACTAGGAACTTGAAGAAGACATCTAGGCGCTCGAGCTTGTACAGCCAATCGACGGATTCCTCTTCTCCTAGCCGCGGCATTACCGCTTGAGCAGCAAACCGTCGCACGAAAACTGCGCAGCTGATGCCGTACGACAATTCGCCATGTGTGTAGGCAATTGCAGCCCTAGAGAGCTTAGGGCTTTTGAAGCCCAAGGTCCCAAGATCCTACAGCTTGAATCTTAGCCCTAATGGCAAGCTGAATCAACTGAGAGTGAAAAAACCAGGCGCCTACTGTTTCTCTTCTCCATGAAAGCTTGCTCAAGCTTGTTAATAGTGTTCATAAACACTAATAATGTTGATTAATACTAATGAGGCTACTAATCCAACAAAGGGGAGCCATTCTAAAGTGTTTCTAAACACTAAGAGTGTTCTTAAACACTAATGGTGGTGAATCTAATCACCAATGCAAATGTCATTAGATGCTAGAAATGTGCTCTTAAGCAGTAATCGTGTTTTTAAACACTAATGGTGATCTTAATCACCAAATAAAGTGTTCTTTGACACTAATGAGGCTCTCCCCATCAGAATTAGTGGTTAGGGCACAAACCCTAAATGCTAAACCATAAGTTTCACCATCCTAATCTCCTTTTTATGCAACATCCTTGGCTTGATTAAGGGTTGTTGTACTCTCATAAGCCTTTCTCTTTCTACTTAAGCCAAAATATTAAAATTTTTGGTTTTTTCTTCTTCATAAATCAGCCCATTACTCTCTAGTAATCTCCTTCAATACCCAATGTCAAAGGACAACACCCAAATTAAGAAGTTCTCAGGAGAGGGCTTCCACACTTGGCAAGTCCTTGTCAAGTACAAGATGATGTCCAAAGGTTTTTGGCCATTCATCTCCGGCACTAAGGTTATTGATCGAACTAAGGCTGAAGATATTGAAGATGATGAGAGGGCACAAGCCATCATCATGCTTTATCTTGATGAGGCTCTCATTCACCATGTGGACCAGCTTCTTCCGACTGTAAAGGAGAAATGGGATGAGCTTGATAAGCTCTATGGAGAGCTCGTGGTAAGAATTCCAAGATCTCACTTAAAATTAATTTTTTTAGCTTGGAACTCAAAGAGGGAGACGGCATTGGAGCCTTCATCTCTCACTTGAAGAGCCTTATGGCTCAACTTGCATCAGTGAATGCGAGAATGGATGAAGATGATGCAGTGGCTGTTTTGCTAAAAGTAGTTAAGAAGGTGTACCCCACCTTAGTCACTACCCTGAAGAACATACCTAATCCCACCCCTTGAAGGAGTCATTCAATCTTATCTTATGAAGAAAAAAGGCCAAAGAGAGGAGCTGAATCTTCAAATGCAATAACTTCATCGAATATCGAACAAGCTTTGTCACATCAAGTAATCAAAGTAAGATGTGTCCATTGCAAAAAGGTGGGTCATTTGGCAAATAATTGTTCGATCAAATATCCCAACAAAATGAAATGTAACAAATATAAACAAACAGGACATATCACTTCTAAATGTCCTAACAAAGAATCAGAGGCTAACTTTGTATCAGCCTCTAACTCCACTGAGAAATTGTTTTAAATCTCAATGTAACCACACCTATATTCCTAACCTTGTACGCCTAATGTTATAAAGGCAACCTATATCCAATACCACCTATTCCAATTTTCTTCCATAGTTGGTATTGAGGGGGGTATTAAGAGACTAAGGTCTTGTAAAAGGGGAGAAGAAGGGTGTGTGTGTGAATGGACTTATGGTCCACTAGCTCACCTATTTAAAGGTGGAGCTAGAAGGCATTGTATTGAGCAAGAAGCCTAGTTGTATTTTGAGCAACTTAATAAGCAAGATATTTTCTTGTACTTTGTGAGTCTCTCTCCTCTACATCTTTGATCTAGCATGAGCACCACGAAATTCTAACATCTATCCACTCACTTGAGAATAATCCCCTTTACTTCTTACATCAATCTAGGCACTACCCCTTTGCAAGAAACTGTACAAGTTATTACAAAAGAAGAAAGCTTAACCCATAATAGTTTGTTACAAAATGGGAAAATCTAGGAAGTAACCTGGCAACAACCAAATGGCTAGTTGGCTGCCAACACCGATCACACGGGTGGACGATGTGTTGTGTCAGCTGTGGGATCCCAAGTGCCCCCTCTGCGCGATTCCCGGATGGTAACAGCGGAAGTAGCTTCCTCTTGCGCGCAGGGCAGGGTTTCTCACTCAGGGCCTCGCTCTCGAATGTCCGGGGCACGAGACTAACGAAACTGGGAAAATTTTCCATGCCCAGAGAACGGGGACAATTCAACCATTTAATTTCTTAACGAATTTTTCTAACGAGGTCAAGATACTAACCTTCATCTGAATAAACCAGATAGAAGGGAAACTATTACAGACTTAACTTGAAGGGATCAACACTTTTTTCCTAATTGAATAAGGCACAGCCGTTGATCTATTCATTAGAGAAGTCTTCAGGCTTTTATTTAACTACTTGAGTTTTAAGCTACTCCTATTAATCAATTTTATTATTAAAACTCTACTTATTCCAACCTAGGGCCCACGGGTTAGCCACCACCCAACCACTGGAATTAGTAGAACCAGACAAGTACTCACCCACACCCATAATTGAATGTTTTTCTTAACTTTTGCTTTAGAATACAGATACGCAGACACTCCTCTTTAAACTTTAACTTTTAAAAACAATCCATTGATAAAAACAATTATTGGTTACAGATGTCATAACTCAAAATTTCCATTCAATCCTTGTTTCTCACAAAATAGTATCACTCTGGATTCTCCTTTGAGACCAGCAGGTCAGCAACAATGAGATCCAGTAATAGATTACAATAATTTTCTCATCATCATACATATGTATATCTTCCACGACATACGCATGGGTGTCCTAAGAACCACGAGCCCATGCATCGCCTGGTCAAAACCCTCTAGGATCCTCCTTAGGTGTCCTAGCACTTCACTCAAGGACCGCTTTGTCGGCCCTCGCCCATCGTACACCGGAAGCACATCATTTTTCACCATACCCAGGCTGGTCAAGACCTGGGTAGATTTTTGCCGCGTGAGCAGTCCTTTGAACACTCCCTGCCAGCTATTGCAACCGAACTTCCCTTAGAAAAACACATATACCAATGGGTATATCTTAAATCCGTATCCCAATACTTCTAGATCATAGGTCTAAAATTCCAACAGAATTTCTTGAATTTTGTAACCTTGATTCTCAGATCACAACCAAGGGTCTTAAAATGATTTCAGATTCGGTGGGTGATTTGAGTGAAACTTTCCTAAAACTGGTCACATCGTCTTTTCTTGAAAGTGACGAAGGAGTTGGTCTTGGTCAAAGTTTGATTCTGGGTTCGAGTCTGGTAAGGTCCTTCCTAAACTACCTTTCTCGAAAGGGGATGAGATTTCAATTACTATTATTCTGAATTTCATTCATTGAATATTTGGGTGAAAGCAAGGGATGAGATTTCAATTACTATTATTCTGAATTTCATTCATTGAATATTTGGGTGAAAGCAAGGGATGGTGGTACAAAATTGGTTGTCCTTGACACCACCTAGGCTTGGTAGAACAAGAGTAAAGAAAAAGAGGGCAAAAAGGAAATAAAGGAGAAATATTAAGCTATGAAAATTCCCTGAGGTGTTATACTTTAGTCTTTTTTTGAAACGTCCCATAACAGATAGACGTGGGTGGAGACGCGGGTGGAATGCAAGGAAGTAGATTTCTCTCTCTCCCTCTCTCTCTCTCTTAGACCTCCCCTCTCTCTCTCTCTTAGACCTCCCCTCTCTCTCTCTCTCTCTCTCTCTCTCTCTCTCTCTCTCTCTCTCAGACCTCTCTCCTGCACATCCTCTATTCCCTGCAGAACACCATAGCCCTCTCTCTCTCTGTATAAACATGGCAGCTCAGGCCGTCACCATATTTACAGAGACGATGCTGGAGGTTGAGTGTGATCCCTTCACTAACCTTGAGTTAGGGATACCTGCATTTACAGAGGATACTATCACAATGAAACCCAAGCTGCTCACGAACTTGTCGGCAACCAAGAATTTCTCCGGGGCTATTGGGCACAAAAGAAACGTGAGCAATGATGCAAGGAGCGCAACCCTGCTAGGGAAGGTAGCCTTTCAAGAACCAGGTCAAGGACAATATATGCAAAGCCATGGCTAGATGTTGGCGACAGATCCAAGGACTAACAACAGTAGAACAACAGGGAATTCTAGAGCAGCTCATGCATCATCAGCCGTTTTCCAAGTTGAGGAGTTCGGATGTGCAATCGAGTCTTCTTTCCAACGTTCGCAACACATTGACTCAATTGAAAGTACCTCACTCTGCAAGTGAGCTGTTTGTAAAGAGAGCCTCTTTGATGATGATACTGAACAATGGTGATCAGAGAACAATGTCAGTGAACCAGTCCAAAATTGCTGTTGTCTTGGGTGTTCATCGACGGAATATAGCAGCAGGAAGCAGTCGACTGGAAACAAAAGATGAGAATGAAGTGTTGCCACTTAGTGCTTGTCACAGACAATTGCCTTTGTATACAAGTATCACAAGTGAAACTAGAGATTTGTTGACCGCTTTTTGGAAATCTGAGACAAGAGTTTCACCAAACAAAAAGGATATTTGTAAGCAAAGGATCGAGGCAAAATGTGTCATCAAACATCCAATTCATCTTCTAGATGACTCTCAGGTAATATGTTTTTGCTACAATGCAATCTATGGTGGCCTTGATTTCTGTTGGAATAGTTCAAAATTTGTAGTCTTTGGGCAGCACTGAAAGCTTGGCTGTTCAGTACCAAACTGGTAGTTTTTTACCAGCAATCACTCTAGGCCATAAGTACCAATTTGGTATTGCAATCATTATAGGTACCAATTCCCAGATCCAAGTACTAACCATTGTTTGAATTCCCAGCTCCATAATAGTATCATTGTAGGTACCAATTCCACCTCCATAGGACCAAATTTGGCACTTCTCTGAATTTTGCATTGTACCCAAACAGGATTCACGGTACAACTTTTGGTTGCAATGTCCAAGACTAAAGAAGCACAGTCTCAATTTGGCACTTTTGAGAAGCACTCACACTTGGTAGTGTAATACCAAATTAGGTTTTGGAGACAGATTTGGTGCTTTCAATGTATCTTGCAAAGTACCAAATGGATGCATAGTACCAATTTTGGAGCGTTTTATATCCAGAAAAGTATCCAATTTTGTACTAAGCATCCAATTATGGTACTGTAAAGTATACAGAGAAATAGCTGATTTGGTACTATGGATCAAGTTCGGTACTATGCAGGGTGCTTTAAGTGTGCCTGGTTAGTACCTAAGGTGTTCCACAGCTCCAATTTGGTTTTTTTGGGCACCACTTACACTTGGTAGTATAATACCAAAATGGGTTTTGGAAACATATTTGGTGCTTTTAGAGGATACTGAAAAGTACCAAACTAGATGCATAGTACCAATTATCTTTGTATCCAAAAAAGTATCCAATTTTGTACTAAGCTTCCAATTATGGTACTGTGAAGTATACAGAGAAATAGCCAATTTGGTACTATGGATCAAGTTTGGTACTATGCAGGGTGCTTGTGTGCCTGCATAGTACCTAAGGGGTTCCACAAATCCAATTTGGTGTTTTTGGGCACCACTCACACTTGGTAGTATTATACCAAATTGGGTTTTGAAAACAGATTGGGTGCTTTTAGTGAATACAAAAAAGTACCAAACTGGATGCATAGTACCAATTTTGACGCTTTTTTGTATCCAAAAAAGTACCCAATTTTCCACTATGGATCCATTTTTGTAATATGCAGTATGTAAAACAGTACCAAATTGGGTACTATGGTTCCAGCTTGGTACATAGAACCAAATTTGGTGCTTTTTTGTATTCACAAAAGCACCCAATTTGTTACTATGATCCAATTTGGTACCATGCTTAATGTAGAAAAGTATCCAATTGGGTACTATGAATAGAGCCTAATATGGTACTTTTCTGCATCAAATTTGGCACTATAGTCTGATATCTAGCACTACAGTGCCAAATTTGGTACTTTAGAATGAGTTGGTGGTTTACAGTACCAAATTTTGTACTGTAAACAGCTTTGGTACTTTACTCTTGTTTGATAGTATTCTGAGCTCTAACATGGATCATTTTTCGTTTAAAGGTGGAGCTCTACAAAAGATTCAAGAGCATGTATCCTGCGGTGAAATTGTCACTTAGGTCCTTTGAGACACTCAAGCTATTTTTTGTTCGAAGATTGAAAGAGCGCTATACTTGCTGCTGTATTTACCATATCCAGATGGTATACTTCAAGGATGCTTTCAATCAAATGTGCCAAAACAAGTTTGGGCATCACGGCAAAGAACATCCATGTACATGCTCCATTTGTGGTACACATAGTGAGGCAGGCCAATGTTCTACAAACCAGGCTGTTTTTTAACACATAACTTGCTGGATTTTATATTGTGCCCTCGCCCTAAGGATCGTGAATATCATGCAAAGAGATGCTTCCTTGGAGAGTGCCCCAAATGCGGTGTACAAAAGTTGTCATTCTGCCTAGCCGAGATTGCAACAAATAGTAGCAAGGAGGTGACTGTTAAGATATTCCAGGATGTGGGCACTGGACAGGTTAATGGTGATGGAAAAGAGAAGAAGCGAAAGGACTTGGTCGTGGAAAGGATGAAAAGTGCAACTTTCATTCATCTCTTTTCAGATCATCTGAAAAGCTTCGTTAAGCACAACTTTATGTTTAGGTGGAAGGCCCAACAATTCAAAGACTGCTTGCTTAAGTTTCCCAGAGATGTTGTGGTATCTGTTGTTGATTTTGTAGAGAATTACAGCTTTAAAGTGCAAAATGAGATCCAGTCCATGCATTGGTGGTCAACACAGGTAACAATACTGGTACACAGCTATTGAGAAGACTGTGCATTTTTACATATCAGATGATAAGCTCCATGACACGCTCTTTGTTCAGCATTGTTTAATGCTACATGACAACTGGATGAAACAGCAAGGACACCATTTGCGTTATCATTGGGTAAGGTCAGATGGTGCCGCTTCACAGTTCAAGGCACGAAGACCACACTATTTCATAGCCAGGTATTATCAGTTGATAGGATTGCTTATGATGCATAACTTCTTTGCTTCAGGGCATGGAAAAGGAGAGCATGATGGTGCAGGTGCTATTATCAAGAGAACCCTGATGCATGAAGAGCTAAAACCCAATGTCTGGCCCATGAAGTGTGCGGTTGATGTGCTCAATTTTTTGAACGCGAGGTTTCAGCCGACAACAACGGAAGGTGGAAGTGCCAGTGCAAGGAGGGTGTTCTGGTTGGTTTCACTGAATGATGTGCTGTGTTTTCTGTTGTGGGACTGTAAACCAATTGCAGGCTCTCGCTCATTCCATTGTGTTGACGGCTACTCAACGCACAATCCATGTGATGTGCGTTTTCGTATGCTGTCATGCTTCTGTGATCCATGTGTGAATGGGCAGTGGAGGAGATGCAATAATAAACAGCACATTGAAGAATGGAAATATGTCTCCATCGAGCCATTGATAGAGTTACAACCTACAAATAGTGATGAGGACGACGATAATGAGGAGAACTACAATGATTTGTTTTCCTCCCATGTGAGTGAGGATTTAAGCATGCCTATGTATGAAGGAGACCCTGAGGTGTTGAGCCAATTATTGTCCATTGGGGATAACTTTACAGTGAACACAACCGAGGAGAAGGAGGACTTCTACCTTCTTAAGTGCACAAAAACCGTTTATGTAGCACCAAGAGTACTGAAGGACCTTTGGCATAACAAGATCGTAAGAGGTGGATTGCTAGTTGAGGGCTTGTACTATGCCCAGGTTGAGGGCAAAGTTGATACCTATACCCTATTAGATCTCAGACACCACCGGTGATGATCTACTCGCATCTTGTTAGAGCCATACGGTTCCCCATGGAGGCTATCCCTGGCCTCCATCACCACTTTAAACTATCCTCAGAGATATATGAAAATATCTACAACAGTATGCCATATGAAGACGAAAGTGTCCAGGATGGGAGCCATACAGTGTTTACCCCAACTACAATTCTAACCACTGGCAACAGTTGTAATTCTCTTTAATAGAATCTTGCTTGTGATCAGTACTATCTACTTCTCTTGATTAGAATCTTACTTGTGATCAGTACTGTCTAATGCTATTGCTGTGTTATCAATTTGGTACTGTGCTTTATTGCTTTTAGCTCTGCTGTGTTTTTGCAGTACCAAATTTTGGTACTGTTCCTTTTTGTTTTCACCTGACTGTTGTGGCACCAAATTTGATACTCTATAGTAATGCAGTACCAAAATTTGGTGCTATCTGCTACATGTACAATCATTCAATTACTGTTGTCTTATACAGTACCAGTCTTTGGTGGTAATATGCCAGCAAATTTGTAGAACCAAAATATGGTAAGTAGTGTGCTAATAGTTTAGTAGTGTGTACAGTTTTTTTTTTAACAGTCGGAGTTATAAAGCCCAACAATACGGTGGTAATAAGTAGCCTTCCTGGTACTATGTAATAACTATCCACTTTCTCTCACTCATCCTCCCCTCCCTTGCTCTCATCATCTCCCTTGTTGCTTCCTGTCATCTCTCTCCGTTGCTTCCTGTCATCCTCTGCCTTCCTCTCATCCAGCCATGAACAGGGACTACTCACCTGGCAACTCCCACTTGTCTTTAACTCCAAAGTCACGCTTGTCACCAAGTAGTAATAGAAAAGTACAAAAGCAGTAGCCAAAAAAAGTACATGTACAAAAAGATAATTATCATTAAATGCCAAAGGCAATGTACAAGCATACAGAATCTTACACATCAGGGGGGTCAAAGCGGTACGAATACCCCTCCATAGATACAAAGTAGTTGGCAACAACGAATGAGGAAATGTCATCCTCAACATCAAACAAGGGATTCTGGTGGCTGTAAGCAGTGGGGAACTTATCAGCTAGCCACCCGGAGATCCACGGGAAAATGACATCCATAAGATACTTCGGCTTGTCGGGGTCATAATACTTAGGCTCATATGACTGGATGCAGGAGCACGAGTCGTAATCATTCTTCAAGGACTTGTATCTCGTGTCGTCCACAAGGAGGGTGTTCGTTTCATTGAATTGTGGATACTTGCGCCACACTTTTCTTAGGAGCTTCAGAAAAATAGGCTTGTTACCGAACTCCTTCGCAAGGACTGGCACATCTCTGAGTTTGGTAACCCACCTCTCATAATGAGACTGGTCAAAAATATCTGTAAATAACAGGTAAACCAAGCAATTAGAATAGCAGCACAAATAAGAGTACCAAAGCTAACAAACAGTACATAACAGTGAAAAGGTACCAAACTTGGTATAACACAGTACCAAAGTACCAAATAACCAAAGTACCAAACATTATGAAATTGTGTACACAAATGTTACCAAGCACAGAACCAAGTACCATAGTATCAAAGCACCAAACAGTACCAAATTGTGTACAAAGTAAAAAACACAGTTTCAAACTACCATAGCATCAGAGTACCAAAGTACCAAAGATAACCAAAGAGTACCAAATTATGTACAAAACAGTGCCAAATTGTGTACACATGAACAAACATAGTCCAAAGCAGCATAGCACCAGAGTACCAAAGTTCCAAAAAGTACCAAATTGTGTTAGCAGTGCCAAAAGTACCAAACTACCAAAAATAGTACCAGATTGTGTACAGAACAGTAGCAAAGCTAGCCAAATAGTATCAAAATCAATAAAACCAGTTGTGAAAGTTAAGGGATAAATACCTAAAAAGAGCCCTTTCATCTTCATCAACCGAGGGAAGCAAGCATTCATTATGGCCATCAAGTTCTTCCTTTGGCTACATGACCAGAGCATCACGTCGCATTGCTTCCTCAAGTTGATGATGAAGTCTACATCAGGCCTGACGACACAATATTTGTATTGAGACACTTGCACACCTCGGGGCCTAATTCCATCTGGGAACGGGAGTTGTCACAAATCCTTAGGTGCTTCAACATAATCCTTTAGTAGCACTCCATTGACATCCAAAACAACAAGGCGCCTATTGCTTGCCATTACATGTATCGGCATTGATGTATCCGGTGGTTGTTCATCTAGCCACCAATGGTCCCCTGTTGTAGTACCACTAAACTATATGAGTAGAAGAACACAGCCTTTTCACAAAAGCAAAGTTAGACATTGGGCACCAATAAAAGGTTACAAAACAGTGACAGTAGGACATGACAGTTTACAAACACATTGACACCTTTCAAGAGTAGAGCGACATGACACAAAACGCATCGACAAAAGCAAAATGGGCTGGTATTTCAAATTAGTCCAGAAGCAAGTACAAAATGCTGTAACATCAGCTAATTTTTGCAGGCTTGTGGCTTGAGACCACGACCAACGGGGCGCTTTCTACATTTCATAGCGAACGAAGAGCTCGAAGAGGGTGGCTGAATCATTGCTATCACCTATTTCTAAGGGCGTTGCATCAAGTGTCTCCTCCGCAGCTCTGTCCTTCCCCACACCTTTTGTATCCTCTGTGCCTTTAGGCAACTCTACACCTTCAGCCTCCTCTGCACCTTTAACGTGCTCTGCACTTTCAGTAGCTTCCCCGGCCTCTTTGGCCTCCTTCGCATTTTTAGCCTCCTCTACACCTTCAGCCCCCTCTGCACCTTTAGCCTCCTCAGCACTTTCAGTAGCTTCCCCCGCCGCTCTGGCCTCCTCATTGCTTTTAGCCTCCTCAGTGTCTTTGGGCTCCTCTGCACCTGCACCCTCCTGTGCACTTTGAGCAGCTTTCGCTGCCCTCTTTCCGTTCTTCCTTCTCTTTCTACCTGCCTTGTCCTTTGCAGATGTTGATGCCGTAGCCAAAACCTCTGCCTCTGAGAGAACTTCAACTGTCACCTCCTCAGCACTTTCAGTAGCTTCCCCCACCGCTTTGGCCTCCTCATTGCTTTTAGCCTCCTCAGTGTGTCTTTGGGCTCCTCTGCACACGTGCAGCCTCCTGTGCACTTTGAGTAGCTTCTGCTGCCCTCTTTCCGTTCCTCCTCCTCTTTCTACCTGCCTTGTCCTTTGTAGATGTTGATGCCGTAGCCAAAACCTCTGCCTTTGAGAGAACTTCAACTGTCACCTCCTCAACAGCCGGCATCTCTTCATTGTTCTTCTTGCCTTGGTCAGTCTCTTGCTCAGCAACCTCCTCAATCAGATCACTTCCCCCCTGTTCTTTCTCCTCCGGTCCCTTTTCGTCTTTGTCTCTCTCCTACACTTCCGCTTTTAGTCGATCTTCCCCCATGCTTGAGTCTACAGGCAGGCTCAGCCCCTTTCCCTTCCCTTGTGTTAGCATCAAGGTCTTACAGTATTTTCTACACTGACTTGTAAGGATCTTCTTTAAACATGTAAGTGGCATCTGACTTACTGTGACCAGGGAGATCCTTCCTATCCATTGGACTGTTGTCATGGGTGTCCGCACCGAAAGATTCTCTACCTACATATGCACAAAGATGAAAGACAAGATTAGATCATTAGTTCAAACAATATAAACATTGGGGTGTTGTCATGGGTGTCCGCACCGAAAGATTCTCTACCTACATATGCACAAAGATGAAAGACAAGATTAGATCATTAGTTCAAACAATATAAACATACAGTGTCCAACACAAACACCCCACTTACTCTTCAATAATGACCTCCCTGACACCCAGGCCTTTGCCGGATTGCGGTGTTGCAACGTGCCTTCACGCACATATCTCTTGTTCTCAACACAGCTGCAAAACACAATGGATGGTATTGATGCCTGCAGGGAAGCATGAAGGTACCAACCATGTAAGAAGCCTCCAAAGCCTCCCCACAGGCAACACAAGTACCAAACACATGAATTGTGTTGGCAGGGTCCACAACATGAGGCCTTGGAGTCAATGTATATTTCATCCCCCTCTTCACATCAGCACACAACTTATGTACAAATTCTTGATGGTCTTGGGTCTCCAAGCATTCATTATGGAACTTCACATACTCCATCTGCAAAACAGACATACTCTATCCACTTATCCACCAAAACAAACAAGTCAATGTATATTTCATCCCCCTCTTCACATCAGCACACAACTTATGTACAAATTCTTGATGGTCTTGGGTCTCCAAGCATTCATTATGGAGCTTCACATACTCCATCTGCAAAACAGACATACTCTATCCACTTATTCACCAAAACAAACAATTAGCAAGGAAGTACACAAGCAGTACAAAAACTGAACCAGAATAGGTACCAAAACAGGTAAATTGTACCATAACAGTTCTAAACAGCACTAAATGGGTACAATGAAGTTTCAACAACTCCCAAGCCAAACCCAAGCAGAATAAAAACATTACTAAAAAGGGTCGAATTGTACCAAAATAGTTTTAAACAACACTAAATTGGTACATGAAGTACCAAAAAACTACCAAAATAGTACTAAAAAAGGTTGGATTGTACCAAAATAGTTTTAAACAACACAAAATTGGTACATGAAGTACCAAAAACTACCAAAACAATACCAAAAATGTAGCAAATCAGTACAAAATAATATCAAATAGTAGCAGAATAGTACCAATAGTACTAAAATAGTACCAAATAGGTTACAGACAGTGCTAAAAAGGTAGCAAATCAGTACCAAAATAGTAGCAAATAGTAGCAAAATAGCACCAAATAGGAAACAAAACAGTACCAAAACAAAACCAAATAGTAGCAAAATAGTACCAAAATAGGTAACAAAACAGTACCAAGACAAACCAATGACAAACCAAAACAGTACCAAAAGGTTAACAAATCAGTATCAAAATAGTACTAAAAGGTAACTAAACAGTACCAAAACATGTAAATTATGCCAAAACAGTTGTAAATAGCAATAATTTGGTACAATTAAGTACCAAAAACACATGACTCCCAAAAATACCCAAAAGACCCAAAAACTTGTCACAGCAGTGAAATTCCAAACTAAAACCAAAATAGTGCAAAAAGTACCAAATGAGTCAAAGAAAACAAAAAATACCAAAGATAATACCTAGATAGCACCCAAGACATATTTAGCACTACCATATAAGACCAAATAAAAGCTCAACTTCAGTACCAAAACACTTCAAAAGAGTACCACATGAAGCAAAGAAGCACAAAAAGTACCAAAGTTAGTGCCAACATTGAACCCAAGATGTACCTGCAATACCTTAAAGACTCTAAAACTTGTAGCTAGAAAGTACCAAAGCAGTATCATAATAGGTCAAAAGAGTTTCAAATGAACAGCAAAGCACCAAAAGTACCAGTCACATGAGTGCAACCAATTATCCAAGACAACCAAAGGTGCCCTATTAGACTAAACTCAGTAACCTGAAAGTACCAAAACAGCACAAAAATAGTTCAATAGAGTACCAAATGAAATAAAGAAGCACCATTAAGTACCAAGAAAGGCACCAGCACAACACCAAGTGTTATAAAAAATACCAAAACAAGTAAAGAAAGTACCAAAATAGTTCAAGAAGTTCCAAAACCACTAAAAATGTCAGCAGATAAACCAATCAAGAAGTGAAACATGCCAAATTGCCAAACCATGTGCAAATTAAACACTATCAACAGTCAAACACAATGCAATAGGCCAGAAATACAATACCTCCTGCTGTTCAACCTCCGCTTGGAGCTTTTGGATATTTTCGAAAACCCCGTGTCATCACAACAAGCGCTGACTTGCTCCCAGCTCAGCCTCCACCTCTCTGATCTCTTCATCCGGAACAGGGATTTGTTGCTGAAGCTGAACAATGCATGCTTCCAGGGTATTGATGTCTTCCATCAAACTCTTCGCCACATCCTTTCTACCTTCATATACCAGTATAGCTGGTCCTTGTTTGCTTGAATAGAGGCCTTCAGGCTTCTGAGATTTGACCATCCTAGATGTGACACTGGGTGTGCCGATCTTTGCAGTAATGCCTCTAAATCAGGTAGGTAGTCAGCAATTACCCCTCTGCCAGCATTCTCTGGTTCTGTGCAGATATTACTACCACTTTGAGTCATCCGGGGCTTCTTATCTGAATGCAGGACACTGACAAGGGAGGAAGCATTTTGCCTCCTCCATGCCTCAATTTTACGCTCAAGCCCACCACTCCTAGATGATATCATCTGCAAGACTCCTTCCCCAAACCGGGCCCATGCTACTTTATGCCGTGCTGGGTCTTTTTTCGTTGCATGGCATTTCTCAAAAGCGTAGCACGTAGCAAATTTGTTGGTCAATTCACCACATGAAGGGGGCCCCTGATAAACTTTGGAGAATAGAAGTCTGCAGTCTTCCACCAGTTGTGGCTGCAAATGGTTTAAATAGATCTTGCTATTTTTTTGGTACTTGAACTTGAATACAGTTAACCATTGCTCGGGTGGCATGTCCTCATCAGTCAATTCCTTGAAGAGTTTGCTCTCAAGACTGAGACCATACTCTTCATGTAGGTCCTATGCTGTGTAATAGAACTTGGTTTGTTGAGGGTACTCCTCCATTTTGTTCTTACCTAAAATGTGTTCAAAACAAATCAGAGAATTGCTGACTCCTATAGATTAAATGTGGTGCCCGACATTGTGTCTAATGTGAGGTGATGCCCTATAGAACCAATTGTGGTACTCAAAGAGTACCAAATTTGCTACTACAAAGAACCAAATATAGTACTGTTCATTTAACTACAAATGTCAGTGCAGGGAGTGAACATGCACCATTTACTTAGCACATGCATATGCCAATCAGAGAATTGCTGACTCCTACAGATTAAATGTGGTGCCTGACATTGTGTCTAATGTGAGGTGATGCCCTACAGTACCAATTGTGGTACTGTAGAGTATCAAATTTGCTACTGCAAAGTACCAAATATAGTACTGTATTTAACTTCAAATGTTAGTGCAAGGAGTGAACATGCACCATTTACTTAGCACATGCATATGCGAATGAATAGCGTACCACGTCTTGACTTGCTGGTAGATTTTGATTCATCGTGTCGTCGAAGAGGAGTGAGGTCCGTTCGGACTCGACCTTGCATTGTTTTGCACTTGCCCTTGTGTTTGGACTGGCTATGTGCTCCGGCTTTGTTTGTTGGGGGGGGTGTGGTGGAAGCACCCTTCTTGTTGCTGCTGCCAGGAGGCACCATTCCCTCCTTTGCCTTCGCTTTTGGTTTGCATGTTGAAGGTGACGCTACCAAATATAGTACTGTTCATTTAACTTCAAATGTCAGTGCAGGGAGTGAACATGCACCATTTACTTAGCACATGCATATGCCAATGAATAGCGTACCACGTCTTGACTTGCTGGTAGATTTTGATTCATCGTCGTCGAAGAGGAGTGAGGTTCATTCGGAGTCGACCTTGCACTGTTTTGCACTTGCCCTTGTGTTGGGACTGGCTATGTGGTCCGGCTTTGTTTGTTGGAGGGTGTGGTGGAAGCACCCTTCTTGTTGCTGCTGCCAAGAGGCACCATGCCCTCCTTTGCCTTCGCTTTCGGTTTGCATGTTGAAGGTGACACTCTGCTGGCAGCACCTCCCTTGGCCTTTGGGGTCCTCATGGGCTAGCGACTGATCAATGCGAGCTCTAGAGCAGAGCAGCTCTGCTACAATCGAATGTGAGAGAGAGAGAGAGAGAGAGAGAGAGAGAGAGAGAGAGAGAGAGAGAGAGAGAGAGAGAGAGAGAGAGAGATGGTCAGAGGAAGGCGACCAGATGACGCCCGCTTAGTTCAAACACAAATGAGCAAAAACAATAAAAAATTGAAACCACTACCACCACTCATGACACCACTACTCTCACGGGGTGGTACTGCACAAAAGATTCTCAAAGATCTTAAAAATAGTTCCTAAATATAAACCTTTTACCCTCAAATTCCCCCCCCCCCCAAAGTACCAAAAAGGTGGAAAAAAATTGGCCCTTTTTTTGTACCACCAACCCTTGCTTTCACCCATTTGCTTAACTGATTTCTAAACTAATCATCATGAATTCCTATGAAGAATAAATTAATTATTTATCTACAATTCGGAACTTCGATAGTTTTTCTGAGTTTTCTCATTACTATCCAAGTGAATATGAAGCGATAGGATTTTTCTCTCACAGAGTCATTACTTATTCATTTATCAATTATTCATGGAAATTCATAGAATTAAAGAGAACTCTAATTTTGATATAAAAATCACTTATCCATAAAATCCAATATTGGTGAAAGTAACACTTTTATAATAATAAAAATTCTTTTATGCATCTATTTATGCATAAAATTTAATTTTGATAAAAGTAACACTTTTATAATTAAAAAAATTCTTTTATGCATAAAAATCAATTTTGATGAAAGTAACACTTTTATAATTAAAAAAAATTCTTTTATGCATCTATTTATGCATAAAAATCAATTTTGATGAAAGTAACATTTTTATAATAAAATTTTTTCTTTTATGCATCTATTTATGTATAAAAATCAATTTTGATGAAACTAACATTTTTATAATAAAAAATTTCTTTTATGCATAAAAGTCAATTTTGATGAAAGTAACACTTTTATAATAATAATAAAAATTCTTTTATGCATCTATTTATGTATAAAATCAATTTTGATGAAAGTAACTTTTTTATAATAAAAAATTTATTTTCAATATGCATCTTTTTATGCATAGAATTTAATTCTAATGCAAACCGCACTTTTATAATAAAAAAATATCCAATATGCATCTTTCTATGCATAGAATTTAAATCTAATGAAAATCACTCTTTTATAATAAAAAAATAACCAATATACATCTTTCTATGCATAGAATTTAAATTTTAATGGAAATAACACTTTTATAATAAAAATATTTCTACTATGCATTTTTCTATGTCTAGAATGAAAACAACACTTTTAGAATACACAAATGGTGGGGATTACTCTTTTTGAATAAAAAAAGATAAAACTTATTTCATAAAATTTAAGAAAACTTTGTCATAACCTCCTTTGTATGGCTGACCATTTTTCAATTTTTTCTATCCTCAAGTTACTTAAAAATTATCCCAAATGGTTTAAAGCATTCTAAACTAATCAAATTTCACTTTTAAAAGAGAAACAATATAAAAAGTTTAATTCTGACAATTTGATTACTTATCTAGGATAAAGAAAGGCTGAATTCAAGAATGAAGAGAGGGGGAAAGCCTTTCCAACAAGGCATAACATCATTTTTTCATTTTAAAGAAAATAAAAATTAGAAAACCATTAAAAGGAATAAAGAAAAAGTAGGATTTCTAACTTACTTAAATTTCTGTGAGTTTTCCTTTGGCTTGATGGTTTGAGGGATCTACTCTTGTTTGCAACACCAGTGGCCACCAATTCTTTTGAAGAAGGAAAGGTAAAAAACTAATGAATTATCAATAAATTCACTGTTTTTGACTCTCGGGGTGGAGTAGAGTAATAGTGCATAAAACACTATTAAGCTTCTACAAAGGGGGAGGCTTTTATTTATAGGAAAAAGTGAGCTTCTAACCAAGCAAATGGATTCTAGAATTTTCCAGATTAATTTGGTCAACATACACATATGCAATACACCCAAACACTTTCAAGTGAGACACACCCAGTTTTATGCCTGTAAACTTTTGTTCCGGTGTCATACCATGAACAACAATAGTGGGGGTCTTGTTCATAATGTACACAACAATTGCTACTCCTTGTATCCAAAAATAATATGTCATATTATTTTCAGACATCAAGGAACATGCCACTTCTACAATGTGTCTATTGTTTCTTTCTGCACCACCTTTCTATTGCAGAGTATACCTACATATAAACTGTCTCTCAATTCCCTACTTCCTCAATAAATCATTGAATGCACTGGAGAAATACTCTCCCCCACCATCTGATCTCAGGCATTTTATTTGTATGCCTTTTTCCTTCTCGAGACCAAGACTTTAAATCTCCGAAAGTGAGCAAAAACCTTTAAACTTTGGCAAACCTGTAATAATATTTTTGGCCTGCATAGACTTGAGCCACTGTATATTCACATGACTAATGCGTTTTTGCCATATGTCAATATCTGTAATGACACATATTCCATGCACAAACATGGTTGTCTTTACCTTAGGCATGTTTGCATCCAAAATAAACATTCTACCTTTTTTGTTGCCCTTTACGGCCAAGCAAAACTAATTTTGGAAGTCTTCCACAAAGTACCTTTGAGAATTAAACCTCACTTGTAGACCTTGGTTAACCATCTGTCTAATAGAAATCAAGTTCTTTGTAATATTTGTAACATGAAGTATATCTGCCAAGTACTTCATTTTTCCACCTTGTAGAGATAATGTCACTTTACCAACATGCACAATGGGATGTACAATATCATCACATGTTTCTATATAACCTAGCTTTTCCATTTCTACATGTCTCTAAACCACTCACTGTGATTGGTTATATGGTTAGAGGTGCAAAAATAAACAAATCATATATCTTTAGATCATGACACATCTCCTGGAACAGAGCATATGCTGCATCACAAATAGCTACTCACTTTTGTTATCACCACCCTATTTACTGAAGGATGCATAGTTACCTTATTGGAACTTTTCACTTCTAATGTCATTCTCCTTTTGAAGCATTTCTTTGGCATGTGCCTTGATTTGCCACAATAATAGCACTCTATGATATTTGCACTCTAATTATTTTGTCAACCACCTCGACCCCTCTAGCTTCCCCTGCCTCTAGACTAGCCTCTTTCACCTATGTATGATTAATGTTGGTGCTATGAATCATTGGACTGTTGTTGTCCATAATTTTGGTTTCCATGTCGGCCACCACCTTGGCCTTGACCACAACTCTACCTCTACATCTACCTGAATTAGAGTGGAAGGTCTAGTCTAATGTATTCTTGTTTTGTGAGTGAAGAAGAGTTCTCACTCAAAGACTTTTATTTTATGTGATCAGCATAGACACTAAGTCCCAAAAGTTGGGAACATTCTTCTTGACTAAAATGGAGGTCTTTAATAGCTTGTACTCTTTGCCAAGCCCATTCAGACAGACGCTCCCTAGATCATTATCTTCCATCGGTACTTTGATAGACCGAAGGAATTCAATAATACCCTTTATCTTTAAAGCATAATCATTAATATACATGCTTTTCTTCTCTACACTTTGTAACTCGTGTTTTCACTACAGTTTCCTTGCCTTTGTGTTGGTGTGAAACATCTACACCGAGCTATATACCATGCAATTGGTGGAGTGTTGGCATCTTGTATGTGTCCTATATTGTGTCTATGACACTGATTATATGACTTTCCTTACACCGTGATTCTAGTCATTGAATGCCTTTACATATGCTGGAGTGACATTCTCTTTAGGCAACTCTAGAGGCTCCTCATTGTCTCCTTCGATGTAATCTCAAAAATTCTATTAGCAATCACAAAATTGTTCATTCAAAACTTCCAAGCATGGAAGTTGTTCTTGTCCAGCTTTTCTATGGACAATTTGAGTCAGGCTATCATACATGTTTTTCTCTCTACAACAAGCGAAACTCACAAACAAAGAATTTTTTGTATGCAACCTATAACACGGGAGCGGTACTTATTTACAATGTGTATGTCACCAGATGTGACCAAAATACATGTACATACACCCAATATTAGCAATGCATATGCAAACATTATCTGCACTCTCAAAAAACACTATCACACTATAATAACCAAATTTCCACCAGAGATAGTTCTCAACGATAACTTTCCAAAACTGCAAAAAACACCTTACAGTGACCAAATGGAGATTGAGACATGCCTACAATTTTGGCTGTAAAATTTGGTACAAAGTAGTAGCCTACATACCACACAAAAACCTCCATGCCCATGAAGAACGCTACTCAATCAAAGATGCGTAGCTCTCGGAGAGCTACTCAAGGGGTGTTGTACCTAAACAAGAAGGGGGAGAGATGATGATGCTCTTACCCATATACAAGGCTTCCTTTGCTTTTTCCTCATATCCTTAGCTTGAACCAGGCTTTGATACCATAAAGAGACTGCGGCGGAGAGGGAGAGCTTGAGTTCCTTGGAAAAGCAAACACTTGTGAAGGGGGAGAGATGATGATGCTCTTACCCATGTACACCGCTTCCTTTACTTTCTTATCATATCCTTAGCTTGAACCAGGCTTTGATACCATAAAGTGAATGCGGGGGAGAGGGAGAGCTTGAGTTCCTTGCAAAGCAAACACACACAGACAAGAGAGAGAAAGACATAACAGAGAGATGGATGGCTGGATTTTCTTTTATCTTCTTCTCTTCTCTACCACACACCTAAAAATACAAGAGTGTATATTATAAGGGAAATTACTATCCAAAAATGACATACAATGGTCAGTCCATAGTGTGACTCAACTATATGAGCTGGTGCTATAAGGGAAATTACTATCCTACAATAACATACACTGGTCAGTCTATAGTGTGAACTCGACTATATGAGCTGATAATATAACTATGTCACAACTCTAGAACTTCAAAGTGGCTATCACATAGCCTATCGTCCACTAGCAGCATATCAATTATAATGTCACCAACCATGCCAGTGGCATAAGTACATAAGATATCACCTAGGCGGGTCATTAATGTTTGTAGCACTATTTGAGCTCGATATCTCAACATCACCTCAAGAAATTTTAAGTTGACATTTGTTTATTCTCTAATTTCCTCAACATTTGACAACTTCTTAAGCCTACCCTGACTCTTCTTTGGTTCATTACTTTTTGAACATCAACATTTGGCTCTTTGGAATTAAAAAAATCTTCATGTCCCATAGCATGGTAATAGATAAGTCATGCAACTCTAGAAAGTCGCACAAAACCATGCCATAAAATGATCAAACATATGTTTCAAAAAATCTATAAAACTTGATGCAACTAGGGAAATCCAAAATGTCTCTCCAGGTCTATGTGAGGCATGTGTCCACACTAGTATCTAAACAACTTTCACCTTATCATCAATAAACATGCATCCTTTTCCATCCTGTTTCTCCGGTAGCATACGACCATATGAAGGATCCAAGATCATATGCCTTTGCCATTTTATCTGCATAACAAGTAAACTCACTATAATTAGGTAAGGCATAAGAAAAAGCACTACACATATCTAAAGTCAAGATAGTCTACTTACTAGTCAAGATGTGCATCATCCACAACATCATCATCAATGGCAAAAGTCACCTCCATGCTAGCAGCCACTTGCGTAGTACCGCAATAATTCTCTACAAAAGGAGGAAGATAGCCCTCACATATCTCTTTGTCATTGTCAATGAGCACACAACCCACCTTGTGTGTATAGAGGCTTTTAGCATAGCCCCCATGCCACCGCCAATCTCCAAAATAGTACCTGTTTTTTGTTGGACACAATGCTTCCAAAAACAATAACATAAGAGAGGCGCTTCTCTCAAGGGGACCTCGCCATCCTCCAAGCTTATGACGTGCCCTCATGGATGAAGGCATGTAATGGGTAAGTATCTTTGCATCAAGATTTTTTTGAAGTAGTTGTTCCATCTATACACATAGTACCAAATAACTATTGGTTTCTTATAGCAAAAAACCCATGCAAAGAAAGAATGAATATTAATGCACCTTTTTTTCCCTCTCATGCCCATAAGGGGGACACATGGTAGCCTTGTGCAAAGACAATGCAAAGAATGTAGTCATATACAAGAAATTTCAAAAATTAATACATGATAAGAAAATAATGTATACCTAAACAACATGGTACATAGCATACCTTCCATATGGCTCTGAGAAATCCAAGACCCATCTAAGGCCAACCATCAACCCTGCATATGAAGCCATGCACTCCACCAATGTGATAGATGAAAATGGACAAAATATAAGAATCCAACCCATGTCATCCATGTCTGTGGAATGCACCAAAAGTGAACTTGATATGGTCCTCTCACTGAGTTGATTCCATGCCGTTATGCCTTCTACCCCCATACAAGGGCATGCTTCTTAAATATGCAAAGAGATGAATGTGATGAATTACAAGAACAATTTACAAAGAGTACTTGTTGGAAGATCTATAGTTCTTAAATCAACACTCCAAGCGTAAGGTTTTGAGTTACGCAAATTTTTTGAACTTCCAAAAACTGCTAAAAACACCTTACAATGACCAGAACTTCCCAAATAATACATATGCAACCAAAACTTCATGAAATTGCTAAAAACACCTTACAATGACCAGATGGAGATTGAGACATGGCCGAAATGGAGATTGAGACATGGCCAAAACATGATTTCGGTTGCAAAATTTGGTACAAAGTACTACATACCACACATTAAAAACCTCCACGCCCATGAAGAACGCTACTCAATCAGAGATGCGTCTCTTGGAGCTACTCAAGGGGTGTTGTACCTAAGTAAGAAGGGGAAGAGATGATGATGCTCTTTCCCATGTACACCACGTCCTTTGCTTTTTTATCATATCCTTAGCTTGAACCAGGCTTTGATACCATAAAGAGAATGTGGGGGAGAGGGAGAGCTTGAGCTCCTTGCAAAGCAAACACATAAGAAGGGGGAGAGATGATGATGCTTCTACCCATGTACACCGCTTCTTTTGCCTTTTCCCATATCCTTAGCTTCAACCAGGCTTTGATACCATAAAGAGAATGCGGGGGAGAGGGAGAGCTTGAGTTCCTTGCAAAGTAAACACACACACACACACACAAGAGAGAGCAAGACATAATAGAGAGATGGATGGCTGAATTTTCCACTATCTTCTTCTCTTCTCTACCACACACCTAAAAATACAAGAGTGTATATTATAAGGGAAATTACTATGCTACAATAACATACAATGGTCAGTCCATAGTGTGACTCGACTATATGAGCTGGTGCTATAAGGAAAATTACTATCCTAAAATAACATACACTGGTCAGTCTATAGTGTGAACTCAACTATATGAGTTGGTGCTATAACTATGCCATAACTCTAAAACTTCAAAGTGGCCTATCCTCTACTAGCAGCATATCAATTATAGTCTCACCAACCATGCCAGTGGCATAAGTGCATAAGATATCAACTAGGTGGGTCATTAATGTTTATAGCACTATTTGAGCTCGATATCTCAACATCACCTCTACTGATATTGTCACACTTACCTCAAGAAATTTGAAGTTGACATTTGTTTATTCTCTAATTTCCTCAACATTTGACAACTTCTTAAGCCTACCCTAACTCTTCTTTGGTTCATTACTTTTGAACATCAACATTTAGCTCTTTGGAATTGAAAAAAATCTTCATGTCCCATAGCATGGTATAAAATAAGTCATTTAACTCTAGAAAGTCGCACAAAACCATGCCATAAAATGATCAAACATCTGTTTCAAAAATCTATAAAACTTGATGCAACTAGGGAAATCCAAATGTCTATCAAGGTCTATGCGAGGCACGTATCCACGCTAGTATCTACACAACTTCCACCATATCATCAATAAACATGCATCCTTTTCCATCTTGTCGCTCCACTAGCATACGATCATATGAAGGATCCAAGACCATATGCCTTGCCATCTTATTTGCATAACAAGTAAACTCACTATATTTGGGTAAGGCATAAGAGAAAGCACTACACGTATCTAAAGTCAAGATAGCGTACTTACTAATCAAGATGTGCATCATCCACAACAAATTGATCTTCATCTCATCAATGGGAAAAGTCACCTCCATGCTAGCACACTTGCGTAGTACCATAATAATTCTCTACAAAAGGAGTAAGATAGCCCTCACATATCTCTTTGTCATTGTCAACAATGAGAATACAACCACGCCTTGTGTGTATAGAGGCTTTTAGAATAGCCCCCATGCCACTACCAATCTCCAAAAGAGTACTTGTTTGCTGGACACAATGCTTCCAAAAACAATAACATAAGAGAGGCGCTTCTCTCAAAGGGACCTTGCAATCCTCCAAGCTTATGACGTGCCCTCATGGATGAAGGCATGTAATGGGTAAGTATCTTTGCATTAAGATTTTTTTGAAGTAGTTGTTCCACCTATACACATATAGTACCAAATAAATATTGGTTTCTTATAGCAAAAACCCATGCAAAGAAAGAATGAATATTAATGCACCTTTTTTTCCCTCTCATGCCCATAAGGGGGACACATGGTAGCCTTGTGCAAAGACAATGCAAAGAATGTAGTCATATACAAGAAATTTCAAAAATTAATACATGGCAAGAAAATAACGTATACCTAAACAACACGGTACATAGCATACCTTGAACACACGAGTATACTTTTGTAGATGTTCCATATGGATCTCAGCAATCCAAGACCCATCTAAGACCAACCATCAACCCTGCATGTGAAGCCATGATGCACTCCACCAATGTGATAGATGAAAATTGACAAAATATAAGAATCAACCCATATCATCCATGACTATGGAATCCACCAAAAGTGAACTTGATATGGTCCTCTCACTGAGTTGATTCCATGCCGAAATGTATGCCTTCTAACCCCATACAAGGGCATGCTTCTTAAATATGCAAAGAGATGAATGTGATGAATTACAAGAACAATTTACAAAGACTACTTGATGGAAGATCTAGCATGCTTAAATCAACACTCCAAGCGCAAGGTTTTGAGTTGCACGAATTTTCTCACCCTTGCCTAAGCTCATGTAGAATTCTCACATCACCGTCCGCAAATCCCTCTTTGAAATTTATGTCCATAAACTCTTTTCCTAGTAGAATAAAATCATAGTTCCACACCTTCACCTCTTGCGATTGTGGTATTCTTCTCTAGTGCACCAAAGGTAGCCAATGGAGCATAGATATTTAGAGCCCTGTCAAATTCTTTTATGTGAAAGAGCAAGATCACGAGAGGATCTTGTGTGTACAGAAGACAAAGTAGTCATTCAACACTAAAATAAAATTGAAACATGCCATGATACAACAAATAGGACATATTATTAGGAAGAACTGGTAGTAAACTTACCCTTCATATAGAAACATCTTTTGTGGTGATGATAGAATTTGTGGTGCTCATGCTAGATCAACTATGTGGAGGAGAGAGACTCACAAAATACAAGAAAATATCTTGCTTATTAAGTTGCTCAAAATACAACTAGGCTTCTTGCTCAATACAAAATGTCTCCTAACTTCACCTTTAAATAGATGAGCTAGTGGACCTTAAGTCCCTTCACACACACACACACACCCTTCCCCTCCCCTTTTACATAACCTTAGTCTCTTAATACCACCCCTCAATACCAACTATGAAAAGAATTGGAATAGGTGGTATTGGACATAGGATGCCTTTATAACATTAGGCGTATAAGGTTAGGAATATAGGTGTGGTTACATTGAGATTTAAAACAATTTCTCAGTGGAGTTAAAGGCTGATACAAAATAAGCCTCTGACTCTTTGTTAGGAAATTTAGAAGTGATATGTCCTATTTGTTTACACTTGTTACATTTCATTTTGTTTGGGATATTTGATCCAATAATTATTTGCCAAATAACCCACCTTTTTGCAATGGACACATCTTACTTTGATCACTTGATGTGACAAAGCTTGTTCGATATTCGATGAAGTTGTTGCATTTGAAGATTCAGCTCCTCCCTTTGGCCTCTTTTCTTCATCAAGACAAGATTGAATGCTCTTTCAAGGGTGGGATTAGGTATGTTCTTCAGGGTGGTGACTAAGGTGGGGTACACCTTCTTGACTACTTTTAGCAAAACAGCCATTGCATCATCTTCATCCATTCTCGCATTCACTGATGAAAGTTGAGCCATAAGGCCCTTCAAGTAAGAGATGAAGGCTCCAATGCCGTCTCCCTCTTTGAGTTCCAAGCTAAAAAATTCAATTTTGAGTGAGATCTTGGAATTATTACCACGAGCTCCATAGAGCTTATCAAGCTCATCCCATTTCTCCTCTGCAGTCGGAAGCTGGTCCACATGGTGAATGAGAGCCTCATCAAGATGAAGCATGATGATGGCTTGTACCCTCTCATCATCTTCAATATCTTCAGCCTTAGTTTGATCAATAACCTTAGTGCCGGAGATAAATGGCCAAAAACCTTTGGACATCATCTTGTACTTGACAAGGACTTGCCAAGTGTGGAAGCCCTCTCCTAGGAACTTCTTAATTTGGGTGTTATCCTTTGACATTAGGTATTGAAGGAGATTACTTGAGAGTGATGGGTTGATTTATGAAGAAGAAAAAACCAAAAAAGTTTGATGTTTTGGCTTAAGTAGAAAGAGAAAGGCTTATGAGAGTGCAACAACCCTTAATCAAGCCAAGGATGTTGCATAAAAAAGGAGATTAAGATGGTTAAGCTTATGGTTTAGCACTTAGGGTTGTTCCCAACCACTAATTCTGATGGGGAGAGCTTCATTAGTGTCAATGAACACTTTATTTGGTGATTAAGATCACCATTAGTGTTTAAAAAACATGATTAGTACTTAAGAGCACATTTCTAGTGTCTAATGACACTTGCATTGGTGATTAGTGTTTAAGAACACTCTTAGTGTTACGAAAATTCTTGTTAAGTCTCTTTATTTATGATTCAATCCGATTTTTTATTCAACTGATTCCAGGGTTCTCTAAATAGGTTGGCTCCCCACAGAATCAAGGAAAAAAGATACTCATATGGAATGCATTATCTCATTCATATCTTTAACACAATAATGGTCCATCAGACTGAATTTTTCTATCTGAACAATCTTCCATGGGGATTTCAATTTTTAAAATTTTTAATTTATCAACCTTTAACTTGATCCACTGATCAAAAGTTAACAGTAGTAATCTGCCAGCACAATCGACTAATCTCATAGTGATTTTTTGAAGTTATTAACGTCATTCCAGTTATAAACATCATCACAGGGACTCGTCCCATTCATCCTCATTGCGGTTTCACAAAGCTTATTACATTTCAACCAAATTTCAGGGATCATCATTTTTCAATCAGAATCCAAATCAACTCATCAGTTCTCAGCCAGAATTTAAAAATCATATCAATCACATTCGAATTCATCAACTAGATAGCATTAATGCTTATAACTTCAAGTCTTAGATTTACTCGTATATACTGCCAGTAAAGAGCTGTAGTTATACCCTCGGTATATATGGGTAGTCATAGTTCTTGGAACTATAAGGTAAATACCATCATGTCTAGGCCTCAAGCAAGTCAGGGATTCCATACAATTGCAGTACTTCCATCTGAAGACCCAATTACCAATTTACGAATTTCAGTTTGAATATCAAATTGTATGAATTTTATCACACAATTACAACCTTTTAGTGCTTCTTGATAAATTTTTGACATATTTGGTTTCTCGGTCGATCCTCATTAACCAAATAGCTTTGATACCAACTGTAAGATCCCCGTCCCCACCGTGCAACGGATTCTGGGTGCTAGTAGCGGAAGTAGCACATCTTGCGCGGGGCGGCAGGGTCCTACACTCGGGGCCTCACCCACGGATATCCGGACAGGCGACTGATTCTCGGTTCTTCCAAAACTGAACTTAGAAAAAATTTTCCTTGCCCGAAAAGCACAGGCGATTCGTCCAGGATGAAATTTTACTCTAACGTAGTCAAGGTCATTACTGACCAAACTGATCCAACCGAACCTAAAGTCACTTGGTCAGAGATCAAGGAAGAAACTTGCACTTGGATCATAGAGAAGAAATTGATTACAACTTTTCGACGGTGATCTTTAAACCTATCGTCCTCGAATGGAAGCTTCCATAAAATCTCTAACCACTCCAATCCATTTACAGGATTAACTATGGAGAGATTCTAGCATTGAAATAATAAAAACAAATACTAGTTAATACAAAAAACTCTCCAAAGAAGAGATCACATATAATAGTTTACAAATATGGTGAAACATGACAATTATAACGTAATCTTGCCATCTTTCAATTGTAAGTCTTGATGACATTTCTCCTTGCATTATTTGTTGCCTAGATGAGCTCATCTTAGGCTAAATTGGAAGGTATCTTACTACAAGAAAACTCTAAATCCTTCTTCCACTTTCCCTATAATGTAAAGAAACACATAAAGACACATGCTTATGAAAAAACTAATTATAGGGGATACAAGGTCTATAAAGTTTACCCCATACACCAAACGGCCAAGGATTGGATGGGTAAGAGGATACCAAACCCTCTTGCTCGTGCTAGTTTCTTGGGCTCTTGCCTTTGTAATAGAATTCTTCTCACTGTCATTAAACTCCTCTTTGAATTGAGACTCATCGCATGCACATAGCATACTTGTATGGAACAAGTAATGGGTGAAACCATGATAAGGTGGTATGCTTTCTACCAGTTGTATTGGTTGCTACCACACTTGAAGACAATGAATATTAGTGGATTTAGTATCATCATTAGATGTATTTAGCAATTTATCTAGTAACTCTTAGATATAATAAATGTGAAACAAGATTAAAAAACCATGTTTTAATTCTCTAACTCTGCATAAAAGTGTTTCACAAACCAGTTGTAAACCATTGTCCACAACATAGGTTTTCACTCCACCTTATCATGTTTTCACCCTAATCCTTCAAATTTGTTTTCACTATTGTCTCCTCATTCATTCTTGAAAAACAAACAAAAGTAAACACATAAGAAAAATTCAATAAAAATAAATATTTTTCACATGCAAAAAATTTCAACATATCATTTCGAGAGTTGAATAACTTACATGTTCAATTGTTGCAAAGTAGCAACCAACTTTAGTTCCTCTTATTGAGTGGGAACTATGAATTAAGCTTGGACCCTTATGTGCATCTTCTTGTTATTTTGAAATATCTCTCGTATGCATTCGTTCCATGATGCAGTCCTATGATTGCTCTCCCAAACAAAAAAATATCTTAGCTTGGAGGGCAAACCATCTCTTATTTGTTACTTAAGTCCTCTTCAAACTCTTTGTTAACCAATTGCCAATTCTTATCCCCCATGATTTCTTAGTATTCTAATTCATGTCTTTGCTAGTCTCATCACGCATGTAAGATAAAGCTACCTTTCATCATCACATTGTATCCATCATCCTTCAATATCCTTTTCAACAAAGATAAGTCTTGTCTCAGCTCCCTAACCGTCTCATTGATCACAAGTCTGCATAGTGGAACAAACAGTGTGATAATGCCCTTGTTCATTGCTATGCTCTCTAAGAACTCTGAGCACTATGGTTGAGAGACCACCAACAAAGGAACGACATCATCTGCATCCTCCTCTTTTTCTTTATCCTCCACATCTTTGTTCACACTACCCTTGGCTTCTTTTGCATCTGCATCTATTTCTTTTCTCACCCCAGGTGTATCCACCTCATGTTTCTTTGAAGAACTAACATCAAAATCATCTGCGTCTATTGCTTTACTCACCAAGAGGTGCTTCTACCTCATGCTCCTTTGAAATCTTTTTTTTTCCGCCACCCCTAGTTGTGGAATGTGTCTTTTTCCTCTTTCCTACTTGAGACAACTGCAAGGAAAACTTTTTCCATACATAAAAAGCATGATAACTATTCACAAAATCATAAATGAAAAAGACCATGACAACCATACATATCTATTTCCCTTAATAACTTTATAAAATAAATAATCTGCTAAATTAAATTATTGTTGTCCATAATTTTGGTTTCCATGTCGGCCACCACCTTGGCCTTGACCACAACTCTACCTCTACCTCTACTTGAATTAGATAGAGTAGAAGGCCTGGTTTGATGTGTTCTTGTTTTGTTTTGTGAAGAAGAGTCCTCACTCAAAGACTTTTATTTTATGTGATCAGCATAGACACTAAGTCCCAAAAGTTGGGAACATTCTTCTTGACTAAAATGGAGGTCTTTAATGGCTTGTACTCTTTGCCAAGCCCATTCAGACAGACGCTCCCTAGATCATTATCTTCCATCGATACTTTGATAGACCCAAGGAATTCAATAATACCCTTTATCTTTAAAGCATAAGCATTAGTAGACATGCTTTTCTTCTCTACACTTTGCAACTCGTGTTTTTGCTACAGTTTCCTTGCCTTTGTGTTGGTCTGGAACATCTACACCGAGCTATATACCATGCAATTGGTGGAGTGTTGGCGTGTCTATGACACTAATTGAAAGACAATATATGACTTTCCTTACACCCTGGTTCCAGTACTTGAATGCCTTTACATATAATGGAGTGACATTCTCTTTAGGCAACTCTAGAGGCTCCTCATTGTCTCCTTCGATGCGTAATCTCAAAATCCTTTTAGCAATCACAAATATGTTCATTCATAACTTCCAAGCATGGAAGTTGTTCTTGTCCAGCTTTTCTATGGACAATTTGAGTCAGTCTATCATACATGTTTTTCTATACAACAAGCGAAACTCACAAACAAAGAATTTTTGTATGCAACCTATAACACGGGAGCGGTACTTATTTACAACTTGTATGTCACCAGATGTGACCAAAATACATGTACATACACCCAAGATTAGCAATGCATATGCAAACATTATCTACACTCTCAAAAAGCACTATTGCACTATAATAACCACATTTCCACCAGAGATAGTTCTCAACCAGAACTTTCCAAAACTACAAAAAACACCTTACAGTGACCAAATGGAGATTGAGACATGCCCGCGATTTTGGGTGCAAAATTTGGTACAAAGTAGTAGCCTACATACCACACAAAAACATCCATGCCCATGAAGAACGCTACTCAATCAGAGATGTGTAGCTGACGGAGCTACTCAAGGGGTGTTGTATACCTAAACAAGAAGGGGGAGAGATGATGATGCTCTTACCCATGTACACCGCTTCCTTTGCTTTTTTCTCATATCCTTAGATTGAACCAGGCTTTGATACCATTAGGAGACTGCGGGGGAGAGGGAGAGCTTGAGTTTCTTGGCAAAGCAAACACACAAGAAGGGGGAGAGATAATGATGCTCTTACCATGTACACCACTTCCTTTACTTTTTTCTCATATCCTTAGCTTGAACCAGGCTTTGATACCATAAAGTGAATGCGGGGGAGAGGGAGAGCTTGAGTTCCTTGCAAAGCAAACACACACACACACACACAAGAGAGAGCAAGACATAACAGAGAGATGGATGGCTGAATTTTCTTCTATCTTCTTCTCTTCTCTACCACACACCTAAAAATACAAGAGTATATATAATAAGGGAAATTACTATCCTAAAATGATATACAATGGCCAATCCATAGTGTGACGACTATATGAGCTAGTGATATAAGGAAAATTACTATCCTACAATAACATACACTGGTCAGTCCTATAGTGTGAACTTGACTATATGAGCTAGTAATATAACACTGCCATAATAACTCTAGAACTTCAAAGTGGCTGTCACCACACATAGCCTGTCGTCCACTAGCAGCATATCAATTATAATCTCACCAACCATGCCAGTGGCATAAGTGCAGAAGATATCACCTAGGCAGGTCATTAATGTTTGTAGCACTATTTGAGCTCGATATCTCAACATCACCTCAAGAAATTTTAAGTTGACACTTGTTTATTCTCTAATTTCCTCAACATTTGACAACTTCTTAAGCCTACCCTGACTCTTCTTTGGTTCATTACTTTTTGAAAATCAACATTTGGCTCTTTGGAATTAAAAAAATCTTCATGTCCCATAGCATGGTAATAAATAAGTCATGCAACTCCAGAAAGTCGCACAAAACCATGCCGTAAAATGATCAAACATATGTTTCAAAAAATCTATAAAACTTGATGCAACTAGGGAAATCCAAAATGTCTCTCCAGGTCTATGTGAGGCACGTGTCCATGCTAGTATCTAAACAACTTCCACCTTATCATCAATAAACATGCATCCTTTTCCAACCTGTCGCTTCGGTAGCATACGACCATATGAAGGATCCAAGATCATATGCCTTGCCATTTTCTCTGCATAACAAGTAAACTCACTATAATTGGGTAAGGCATAAGAAAAAGCACTACACATATCTAAAGTCAAGATAGTCTACTTACTAGTCAAGATGTGCATCATCCACAACATCATCATCATCAATGGCAAAAGTCACCTCCATGCTAGCAGCCACTTGCATAGTACTACCACAATAATTCTCTACAAAAGGAGTAAGATAGCCCTCACATATCTCTTTGTCATTGTCAATGAGCACACAACCATGCCTTGTGTGTATAGAGGCTTTTAGCATAGCCCCCATGCCACCTCCAATCTCCAAAACAGTACCTGTTTGTTGGTTACAATGCTTCCAAAAACAATAACATAAGAGAGGTGCTTCTCTCAAGGGGGCCTCGCCATCCTCCAAGCTTATGACGTGCCCTCATGGATGAAGGCATGTAATGGGTAAGTATCTTTGCATCAAGATTTTTTTGAAGTAGTTGTTCCACCTATAGACATAGTGCCAAATAACTATTGGTTTCTTATAGGCAAAAAAACCCATGCAAAGAAAGAATGAATATTAATGCACCTTTTTCTCCCTCTCATGCCCATAAGGGGGACACATGGTAGCCTTGTGCAAAGACAATGCAAAGAATGTAGTCATATACAACCATCTAAGGCAAACCATCAACCCTGCATGTGAAGCCATGCACTCCACCAATGAGATAGATGAAAATGGACAAAATATAAGAATCCAACCCATGTCATCCATGACTGTGGAATGCACCAAAAGTGAACTTGATATGGTCCTCTCACTGAGTTGATTCCATGCCGTTATGCCTTCTACCCCCATACAAGGGCATGCTTCTTAAATATGCAAAGAGATGAATGTGATAAATTACAAGAACAATTTACAAAGAGTACTTGTTGGAAGATCTAGCATGCTTAAATCAACACTCCAACCGCAAGAGTTTTGAGCTACACAAATTTTTCAAACTTCTCAAAACTGCTAAAAACACCTTACAATGACCAGAACTTCCCAAATAATATATATGCAACTAGAACTTCCCAAAACTGTTAAAAACACCTTACAATGACCAAATGGAGATTGAGACATGGCCAAAACATGATTTCGGCTGCAAAATTTGGTACAAAGTACTACATACCACACAAAACCTCCACGCCCATGAAGAATGCTACTCAATCAGAGATGCATTGCTCTCGGAGCTACTCAAGGGGTGTTGTACCTAAACAAGAAGGGGAAGAGATGATGATGCTCTTACCGATGTACACCACATCCTTTGCTATTTTCTCATATCCTTAGCTTGAACCAGGCTTTGATACCATAAAGAGAATGTGGGGGAGAGGGAGAGGGAGAGCTTGAGCTCCTTGCAAAGCAAACACATAAGAAGGGGGAGAAATGATGATGCTCCTACCCATGTACACCGCTTCCTTTGCTTTTTTCCCATGTCCTTAGCTTCAACCAGGCTTTGATACCATAAAGCAAATGCGAGGGAGAGGGAGAGCTTGAGTTCCTTGCAAAGCAACACACACACACACAAGAGAGAGCAAGACATAACAGAGAGATGGATGGCTGAATTTTCCTCTATCTTCTTCTCTTCTCTACCACACAAAATACAAGAGTGTATATTATAAGGGAAATTACTATGCTACAATAACATACAATGGTCAGTCCATAGTGTGACTCGACTATATGAGCTAGTGCTATAAGGAAAATTACTATTCTAAAATAACATACACTGGTTAGTCTATAGTGTGAACTCGACTATATGAGTTGGTGCTATAACTATGCCATAACTCAAAAATTATAATCTCACCAACCATGCTAGTGGCATAAGTGCATAAGATATCAACTCGACCACAACTCTACCTGTACCTCCTCTACCTGAATTAGAGTAGAAGGTCTGGTCTGATGTGTTCTTGTTTTGTTTTGTGAAGAAGAGTCCTCACTCAAAGACTTTTATTTTATGTGATCAACATAGACACTAAGTCCCAAAAGTTGGGAACTCTATCTTCTTCTCTTCTCTACCACACACCTAAAAATACAAGAGTATATATTATAAGGGAAATTACTATCCTAGAATGACATACAATGGTGAGTCCATAGTGTGACTTGACTATATGAGCTAGTGCTATAAGGAAAATTACTATCCTACAACAACATACACTGGTCAGTCTATAGTGTGAACTCGACTATATGAGCTGGTAATATAACAATGCCATAATAACTCTAGAACTTCAAAGTGGCTGTCACCACACATAGCCTGTCGTCCACTAGCAGCATATCAATTATAATCTCACCAACCATGCCAATGGCATAAGTGCATAAGATATCACCTAGGCGGGTCATTAATGTTTGTAGCACTATTTGAGCTCGATATCTCAATATCACCTCAAGAAATTTTAAGTTGACATTTGTTTATTCTCTAATTTCCTCAACATTTGACAACTTCTTAAGCCTACCCTGACTCTTCTTTGGTTCATTACTTTTTGAACATCAACATTTGGCTCTTTGGAATTAAAAAAATCTGCATGTCCCATAGCATGGTAATAAATAAGTCATGCAACTCCAAAAAGTCGCACAAAACCATGCCATAAAATGATCAAACATATGTTTCAAAAAATCTATAAAACTTGATGCTACTAGGGAAATCCAAAATGTCTCTCCAGGTCTATGTGAGGCACGTGTCCATGCTAGTATCTAAACAACTTCCACCTTATTATCATTCATCAATAAACATGCATCCATTTCCATCTTGTCGCTCCGGTAGTATACGACCATATGAAGGATCCAAGATCATACGCCTTGCCATTTTCTCTGCATAACAAGTAAACTCACTATAATTGGGTAAGGCATAAGAAAAAGCACTACACAAATCTAAAGTCAAGATAGTCTACTTACTAGTCAAGATGTGCATCATCCACAACATCATCATCAATGGCAAAAGTCACCTCCATGCTAGCAACCACTTGCATAGTACCACAATAATTCTCTACAAAAGGAGTAAGATAGCCCTCACATATTTCTTTGTCATTGTCAATGAGCACACAACCACGCCTTGTGTGTATAGAGGCTTTTAGCATAGCCCCCATGCCACCTCCAATCTCCAAAACAGTACCTGTTTGTTGGACACAATGCTTCCAAAAATAATAACATAAGAGAGGCACTTCTCTCAAGGGGACCTCGCCATCCTCCAAGCTTATGACGTGCCCTCATGGATGAAGGCATGTAATGGGTAAGTATCTTTGCATCAAGATTTTTTTGCATTAGTTGTTCCACCTATACACGAAGTACCAAATAACTATTGGTTTCTTATAGGCAAAAAACCCATGCAAAGAAAGAATTAATATTAATGCACCTTTTTTTCCCTCTCATGCCCATAAGGGGGACACATGGTAGCCTTGTGTCCATAAGGGGGACACATGGTAGCCTTGTGCAAAGACAATGCAAAGAATGTAGTCATATACAACCATCTAAGGCAAACCATCAACCCTGCATGTGAAGCCATGCACTCCACCAATGTGATAGATAAAAATGGACAAAATATAAGAATCCAACCCATGTCATCCATGATTGTGGAATGCACCAAAAGTGAACTTGGTATGGTCCTCTCACTGAGTTGATTCCATGCCGTTATGCCTTCTACCCCCTTACAAGGGCATGCTTCTTAAATATGCAAAGAGATTAATGTGATGAATTACAAGAACAATTTACAAAGAGTACTTGTTGGAAGATCTAGCATGCTTAAATCAACACTCCAAGCGCAAGGTTTTGAGTTATGCGAATTTTTCAAACTTCTCGAAACTACTAAAAACACCTTACAATGACCAGAACTTCCTGCAACTACTAAAAACACCTTACAATGACCAAATGGAGATTGAGACATTGCCGAAACATGATTTCGGCTGCAAATTTGGTACAAAGTACTACATACCACACAAAAACCTCCACACCCATGAAGAATGCTACTCAATCAGAGATGCGTAGCTCTCCAAACTACTCAAGGGGTGTTGTACCTAAACAAGAAGGGGAAGAGATGATGATGCTCTTAACCATGTACACCACATCCTTTGCTTTTTTCTCATATCCTTAGCTTGAACCAAGCTTTGATACCATAAAGAGAATGCGGGGGAGAGGGAGAGGGAGAGCTTGAGCTCCTTGCAAAGCAAACACATAAGAAGGGGGAGAGATGATGATGCTCTTACCCATGTACACCACTTCCTTTGCTTTTTTCCCATATCGTTAGCTTCAACCAGGCTTTGATACCATAAAGAGAATGCAGGGGAGAGGGAGAGCTTGAGTTCCTTGTGCAAAGCAAACACACACACACACAAGAGAGAGCAAGACATAACAGAGAGATGGATGGCTGAATTTTCCTCTATCTTCTTCTCTTCTCTACCACACATCTAAAAATACAAGGGAAATTACTATGCTACAATAACATACAATGGTCAGTCCATAGTGTGACTTGACTATATGAGCTGGTGCTATATAAGGAAATTTACAATCCTAAAATAACATACACTGGTCAGTCTATAGTGTGAACTCAACTATATGAGTTGGTAATATAACTATGCCATAACTCTAAAACTTCAAAGTGGCTGTCACATAGCCTATCCTCCACTAGCACCATATCAATTATAATCTCACCAACCATGCCAGTGGCATTAGTGCATAAGATATCAACTAAGTGGGTCATTAATGTTTGTAGCACTATTTGAGCTCGATATCTCAACATCACCTACTGATATTGTCACACTTACCTCAAGAAATTTGAAGTTGACATTTGTTTATTCTCTGACTTCCTCAACATTTGACACATGTCCCATAGCATGGTATAAAATAAGTCATTTAACTCCAGAAAGTCACACAAAACCATGCCATAAAATGATCAAACGCTGTTTCAAAAAATCTATAAAACTTGATGTAACTAGGGAAATCCAAAATGTCTCTCAAGGTCTATGTGAGGCACATATCCACGCTAGTATCTACACAACTTCCACCTTATCATCAATAAACATGCATCCTTTTCCATCCTATCGCTCCACTAGCATACGATCATATGAAGGATCCAAGATCATATGTCTTGCCATTTTATCTGCATAACAAGTAAACTCACTATAATTGGGTAAGGCATAAGAGAAAGCACTACACAAATCTAAAGTCAAGATAGTCTACTTACTAGTCAAGATGTGCATCATCCACAACAAATTGATCTTCATCATCAATGGCAAAAGTCACCTCCATGCTAGCACTTGCATAGTACCACAATAATTCTCTACAAAAGGAGTAAGATAGCCCTCACATATCTCTTTGTCATTGTCAATGAGCATACAACCACGCCTTGTGTGTATAGAGGCTTTTAGCATAGGCCCCATGCCACCACCAATCTCCAAAAGAGTACTTGTTTGCTGGACACAATGCTTCCAAAAACAATAACATAAGACAGGTGCTTCTCTCAAGGGGACCTCGCAATCCTCCAAGCTTATGATGTGCCCTGATGGATGAAGGCATGTAATGGGTAAGTATCTTTGCATCAAGATTTTTTTAAAGTAGTTGTTCCACCTATACACATAGTACCAAATAACTATTGGTTTCTTATAGCAAAAAACCCATGCAAAGAAAGAATGAATATTAATGCACCTTTTTTTTCCCTCTCATGCCCATAAGGGGGCACATGGTAGCCTTGTGCAAAGACAATGCAAAGAATGTAGTCATATACAAGAAATTTAAAAAATTAATACATGGCAAGAAAATAACGTATACCTAAACAACATGGTACATAGCATACCTTGAACACACGAGTATACTTTGTAGATGTTCCATATGGCTCTCAGCAATCCAAGACCCATCTAAGACCAACCATCAACCCAATGTGATAGATGAAAATGGACAAAATATAAGAATCCGACCCATGTCATCCATGACTGTGGAATCCAAGCAAGATCACGAGAGGATCTTGTGTGTACAGAAGACAAAGTAGTCATTCAACACTAAAAGAAAATTGAAACATGCCATGATACAACAAATAGGACATATTATTAGGAACTGGTAGTAAACTTACCCTTCATATAGAAACATCTTTTGTGCCTGATGGTGAATGACCCCCTGGGGTTCTTGCCTTGCTCTTTGGCATCTTGATCTTTTTCCCCTCGAGAGATTTTAGTTCTTCCTCCATTTTCTTCCTTTGCTCCTCGGTCATCTCTCCCCAGTAGAAGAACTTGACTCAGATTTGCATTCACTTTTGAGGTGCCTAAGATAATTCTCTTCCTCCTCTTCCAAGCACTATATCAAGCCACCAAGAGTAGTGCTTCCTCTCCCAATCGGTAAGCTAGAAGACTCCATCGACTGCATTATTCTCCCTAAATATGACTAAAATGTGCATATAATATGTAGGGGGCGAGATCACTATCCATGCTTTGTAAATATCGGGCAAGCATGGAATTATCTTTGATGATATGGGATACATCAAGAACCTATCATAATAAAGCAAAAAGAAAAGTCCCACCAAAATTAACATATGAGACTATCATCATAAATAATTTTAGCATATTTACATACACCAATTAGCAACAATTGATAGTTACCTATAGACTAATAGATGAGATGAGTTCTTCAAATCCATGTGCTTGGCAGGTGGAGTTCCCACATTCATCTCCTTTTGCAATGCATATAAAACAAGACACCCCCACCACATCACTAAAATATGCCTCCAAACTTGCACCAATAGTAGGTAGCTTGTTGTAAAAGCCTTTTTGCATCTTCCAATAGTTGATCCATCCATACCTCCTTTGCCAACCAGTGATGATTCCCAAGTGGCATACCATAGCTAAACCAAAAATTCTCATCTTGCCCCAAAATTTTTAATACCCTTAGTTTTAGCTCCATTGAACAACAAGCAGAAGAAATAGATTACAACTTTTCGACGGTGATCTTTAAACCTATCATCCTCCAATCCAATCCATGCAAGATTAACTATGGAGAGATTCTAGCATTGAAATAATAAAAACAAATACTAGTTAATACAAAAAAGTCTCCAAAGAAGAAATCACATATAATAGTTTACAAATATGGTGAAACATGACAATTATAACTTAATCTTACCATCTTTCGATTGTGGTCTTGATGACATTTCTCCTTGCATTATTTGTTGCCTGGATGAGCTCATCTTCGGCTAAATTGGGAGGTATCTTACTACAAGAAAACTCTAAATCCTTCTTCCACTTTCCCTATAATGCAAAGAAACACACATGCTTATGAAAAAACTAATTATAGGGGATACAAGGTCTATAAAGTTTACCCCATACACCAAACGGCCAAGCACTTCACATGTGGGTTCTTGGGATACTTATGGGCATAGGCCTGAGTTCCTTATGCTAGATAGGATAGGTTATTCTTCTAGGGATTTTGCATGTGGAGATGTTCACAATACCACAACTCCTAGCCTTTATAGTGTACTTGTGGCAATGTTCATTTGGGTATAATCTATGTGTTTGAGCAGTCAGGTATAGTGCATGAGGGTAATGTTGATTTTACTAAGGTGAGATCTCATAGGAAACAAATGATTAATCATTCATATGGATCTAGGGAGTTTCACATTTGACTTAGATATTTTCTTAGATCCATTATTAATGAAGATAGACCCTACTTATGAGGATTACTTCATTGACTTTGGAGGCTCCAGGGTTAGTGAATTTTGGGATGATGATTCCGCTTGTCTCTTATATGTGGATGCATTGTGTGAGTCTTCAGTGTGACAATGACATTTATGATGATCCTATTGATCATATTCTTACTTTGGAGGATCATGCACACATAGAGGGATTTGCACATGAGGATGTGATGCATAGTTTAAGTTATGCATATACATACATGGATATAGTGGATCGTGCCTCGGATGTTTTTAGTTGTGCTACATCAGCTGACGGTGTCGATTCCCATCTGACTTTGCATGATGATGACTATGAGTTATGTGCATTTGTTAATCCAATTCTAGGATTAACAAGAGCTACTGCCATTATCTCACATCAAAGGGTAGATACACCAAAGGGTCATACATTCAAGATATGAAGCAATAGTGTCCAAAGCTACAACTTGGATGAGCACCCGTAATGGTGTGATGGAGTATTTATTGGCGATTCCCACTTCAAGAGCATGTGGTAGCAAGTTAGGATGAAGTCTTAAGTGATGTACTTCATGGATATATTATGAGAGTAGTCATTGTAATAGCATTAGGCCTCTTATGAGCCTAGAGTGCTCGGCCAGCCATAGTTTAAGTGAGTGTGAACACTTATGGCCATGTATATAAGTGAATTTCTCTCATAATACAACATACTCTCCCATTGTGCAATTGAGTCTTGCTCTTGCTAATCTCTCTCCCTAATGCATGCTAGTGTGTGTGTGTGAGTGAAGTGAGGTGAGAGGAGGGACAAGGACCCGTGGTGCAACACGGCGGTGTGACAACGCTCGCGGGAGCCGTGGTGGAATTGTTTCTCAAGGAGTTGTAGAGCTTGGAGACCTCAAGGGTTACGAGTTCGGCCATTGGAAAGATCCTCATGATAGTTGCGGTTCACCAGGTAATCTCTTTTTGGATGTGTTTCAAGGAGGATTAGGGTGAGCCATAACAGCATTTGGTTCCTATGATTATCGACATGACCCTATTTTTTGCCGAGCCATGACATTTACCTTTAGGTGCATCGTTTGCCATTTGTAGTGTATGGTTTTTGATTATGTGGTCTGACATTCACATGCACGTGCAACACATCCTAGTCTTGGCCTTTGGTTGACCAATACATGGTGTATCATATAGGACCACAACAGGTAGTTGGTCTTGTCAAGCGTATCCTAAATTTTGTACTTCAATGTCACTTATGCATACGTGAAGATGGGGAGTTGAAGAGGAAAATACTAAGGGAGGCTCATAATATCCCTATTGCAAGACACCTTGGTTATATAAAAACCTATATGTTTGTAATGAAAAGTGTTTTCTGACCAAGACTAAAAAGGGATGTGCTACACCATATTTACTAATGTTGCCTAGTTTGTTAGAGGAATAAAGCTAAGAGGGTTAAGATTCCTAGTAAGTTATATCCATTAAATATTCCCCAGTTGAAATAGAAATGTATTAGTATGGATTTTATTATAGGATTACCTTTGGTTAATGCATGGTATGATTCTATTCTATAGTTGTGGACATATTAACTAAGGTAACCCATTTGATATCAATAAAAAAGACTTATAATATGGTGGATGTTAGTAAGGTCTTCCTGAAAGATATATTTAGGCTACATGGACAATGCTAGCACATGTATAGAAAATATTGGGCACAAGGTCATAATCCAAAATATTCAAAATTGTGGTATGAACCACTCAAAATAGATGCTCAATAAATAGAGCCATGCAACACACGCATCTACCATAATGTTGGGAGACTAAATCAACCATGCATAGATCATCATCCATGGGAGACACACTTCAACCATGCACTAGCATCGATGGGAAACACACTATAACCATTGATGGGAAACACACTATAACCATACATACGAATACTCATCGCTCATACACCTTCTCATAATAAACAATAATGTTAGTTGCGACACATGCAAATAATCCATCAACAAACACACTATAACCATTGGTAGGAAACACACTATAACCATACATACGAATACTCATTGCTCATACACCTTCTCATAATAAACAATAATGTTAGTTGCGACACATGCAAATAATCCATCAACAAACTCAAATAATTAGGCCTAAAAATTCAACAAGTCAGTACCAATTATGCATATACTATCCTTGCAAAATATGTAGAAATTAGCCCATTATTTTTGGGTTCACACATTAGTTTATTAGTTATACTAAGGTTTATGGTGGTTAGTCCATCTATTTTTATGTAAACAAGCCCACTTTTGGAAAATATATGCTATTAATGTCTCCTTTGGCTATTTTTGCCAATACATGATTAAAATACTCTCATAAGGAAGGAGGAGTCACTTACACATTCAACCTAATACTTGTCAAGGGTGATGTCTACTTTGATTTCTCTTTCTTTATGCTATACTTGAACTTGTCAATTTGTTTTAAGTTAAAGTTCAAACTATTATCCCGAGATTTTTATTAGCCTATAATGAAAAGAGATGTGGGTAAATTTGTGTCTAAATTCATGACATGTCAAAAGATAAAAAGCTACAAAGGTAAAAACCTAAGGCTTACTTATACCTTTGCCTATCCCTCATGAACCATGGGAACAAATTTCTATGGAATTTATCACTGGGTTCCCAACACAGATAGTCAAAATGACATGATTTAGACCATAGTTGGTTGCTTTAGCAAGCAAACATACTTCATCCCCCCCTTGTAAAAAGACTTTGACTGCTCTCAAGCTGCTCATTTGTTTTGAGAAATATTTATGTTTATCATGGATTACCAAAATTCATTGTCTCTGACAAAGATTCAAAGCTTTGTAGTGAATTTTGGACTACAATTTTTAGTAATCTAGACACTAAGTTGGATTTCACTACTCCATTTCATCTTGAGACTAATGGTCAAATAGAAGTCACAAATACCACCATTCTAGACTTGCTTAGAGCCTATATTTCTTCTCATAAAAAAAAATGTGAAGTACATTTACATATTACAATTTGCATATAATAACACTAATCATTCTGCCCCACAATGTCATGAACCATAGAGCTTGATTTCCACATGTACATAGGGGCCCATGGGCAAAAGGAGAAAGTGACTATAAATAGGGCTTGGGCTACATTGGTAGGAACTATTCAAGATACATGGTTTGCCACTCAACATAGTTTGTGATAGAGATACCAAGTTCATGGGTACTTTTTGGAGGACATTGTATTGGGGACTCAAATCACTCCTTCTATAGCCTATCACCCTCAAACGGATGGGCAAACAGAGTGCACAAACAAATGGCTCGAAGTGTACTTGAGGCACTATTGTCATGACATGCAAGCATCATGGGATGAATGGCTTTACCTTGCTGAATTTTGTCATAATTCAAGCAAGCATTTGAGTATTGCGATATCATGTTTTGAGGCTCTTTATGGGTATCAAGTGCATGTGCCATCTATTGCCTTCCATGAGGATAAAATGGTTAATCCTTTAGCCAAGGAAGAGTTGGAAAGGATGAGACAGCTTCTTCAATTATGCAAGGATAATATGAAGAAGGCACAAGAAGTCATGAAGGCAAATGCAAATGAGCATAGACGTAAAATGGAGTTCAAGGAAGGTGATTATGTGTTGCTCAAGCTTCCTAAGAGCTGTCACAATATTCTCAAAGGGTCTTCCAATTCCAAGTTGGCACATAGATACTATGGACCATATTTGGTAGTCAAGAAAGTAGGTGATTTGGCTTATAAGCTTGACCTACCTCCTTCTACAAGGATTCATAATGTGTTTCATGTAACCTTAAGAGGTTTGTGGGCTCTCTTCCTCAAGAGATTGAAGAGTTACCACCGATGGATGAAGAAGGAGAGATTATCGATGAGCCGGAGAGGATTGTGGACAAGAGGACAAGGGTTTTGAGGAACCGGAACATTGATGAATTCCTTTGTGAAATGGAAGCGCTTGCCCATAGATGAGGCTACTTGGCAGTCAATGGAGTATGTTCAACAACATGGTTTACTTGATGGAAGTATTCCTTGATCAAGTGGCATGATTATTATGTGAAGAATGGGCATATCATGAGGTTTTATATGTGCTGTAATTTCTGGACAGCTTTGGTTGGATCTATTGTTGGGGTTACCAATCTACTCCAACACACTTGGAAGATCATTTGGTTCGATGACAAATATGTGGGATCCTTTTGGGTGCAGCTACGCATCATTTGCAGCTCATTTTTATGGAGGTTTCATGAAGAATTTCAAGGGAATCTTCATCGACAACATGGCTGTCATAACAGTCCTACATGCTATTTTTGGAGAAAGAGTTTGCCAGCTTCACTACATTTGGTTTCCCTATTCCAAATGTATTCGAGGCACATTTTTGAAGACCTCTCTACTTCCCATGGGTTTACATTGAGTTTGCGATTCAATTGTAAATATCTTGTATGATTTTGAGGACAAAATCTTTGGGAAGGGATGGTTTCTCATGAACCATAGAGCTTGATTTCCACATGTACATAGTGGCCCATGGGCAGCAAAAGGAGAAAGTGACTATAAATAGGGCTTGGGGTACATTGGTAGGAACTTTTGACAACTTTTGACATCTTTTGAGACTTTTACTAATTTTGGTCATCTTGTACCTTTGGGCTCCATCAATGGAGATTTGGCCTTCCATGGTCAAGTTCATGGTGGCTAGCTTGAAAGCCATCCTCTTGGTGAGAGGTTAAACACACTTAGGCTATTTGTGCATCTTCTCTTGCTACATACACTTATAGATTTCCTCTCTCTTGTAAATTCATGTGATGAGCCATTAATCTCATGATTAATGGATGCTAGATTCTTGCTTTGATGTGTTTGATCCAATATTTTGCTCTAGATCCATTTCACACAAAGAAATCCCCTTTTAAAATTGTTTATGGTAAAACTATTTCCACTCCTATCATTCATCTATCCATACTATAGAGGCTGTAGATGAGTTCACTAGAGACTTTCAAAGCATCCATCAACAAGTTAGGCAAGCTATATAAAAGGCACAAGAAAAAGACATAAAACAAGCTAACAAAAAGCGTAAAAAGATGAGTTTTCATGTTGGTGATTTTGTTTTGTTAAGAATTGAGAAAAGAAGACTAAAAAGTGTTGAAAGAAACCTTGTTGTGAAATTAGCTCCTAGATTTTATGGTCCATTCAAAGTCATTGAAAAGGTTAATGATATTGCATATAGGTTAGACTTACCTTCTCATTAGAGAATTCACAATTCTTTTCATATATGTTTCTTATGGCCATTTAGAGAACCAATCCCTACTCATCCTATTTATGAAGATACACCCCAACTCGATGATGAAGAACACTTAGTACCTAATGCAATTGTGGATCACCAAACACATCACTACATGCACTGGTAACACTTTTATCAATTACCTTTTAACCTTAAAAAACCATCCAAGAAGAGAAGATTCCAAATTGATGCTTGAGCGATTCTTTCGCAGTTACCCAAATCTCATCAATTCATATAACCAAATAAGTATCTGAGGACAGTTGCCAATCTGAGCAAGAGGGATGTTAGCTACATACTTCTATGGTCAATTGGGGATGCTTGTGACACCATTGTACTACCTACGATACGCGGGTGATTTCCACATATTTCACATGGATAGTATATGCATGATTGGTACTAACTTGTTATATTTTTAGGCCTACCTATTTGCATCTGTCACACAGTATTATTTGTGTGTGTTGTAACTAATATTATTATTTATTGTAAGTAGGTGTATGAGTGGCAAGTATTCACATGGTTGTAGTGTGTCTTCCATTGATAATAGTGCACGGTTAAAGTGTGTCTCCAATGGATGATGATAGTCTCCCAACATTTATGGTATATGCACGTGTCGCATGGATCTATTTATTGAGCATCTATTTTGAGTGGTTCATACCATAATTTTGATTATTTTTGCAATAAAGGGATTATAACCAAGTTGAGACATGGGAAGCCATGTGTTTACCCACACATGAATGGCCATGAGCCAGCTCCCATGAAAGCCGAAGGGTGGAAGTACCATGTACTCCAAGAAGACAAGATGTCTATCATATCAAATGATCAAGAAGATATCAAAAAGGTATAATAGCCTAGGCCAAGGTCACTTCTACAGTGCTTGGCCATTTCACACTGGCTAACAATATGCACATGCCCCAAATCTATGCTCAAGGGACCAAAGGTCCATGTGCCTAGGCCCAAATCCATACATGTGCATGTGCATATTACAAACCGTCCCCTTCCATAATGATTTCAACCTCAAAATCAAAGGGTGGTCGTGCGTAAAAGACACATACAAAATCTATATACAAAAGCTAAAAATCACATCCAAATTTGAATATTAATGTCATGGAAGACCAACACATGAGTTGTATAAACCCTAGGGTCAAATGGAAAGGATACGGCTCTTGTTGACGATAAAGCTAATGATACAACCACCTAGATCAAATGGAAGTCCAAGACAATGTCTCTCCAACCGCCTAGGTCAAATGGAAGTCCAAGACAATGGCTCTCCAACTGCCTAGGTCAAATGGAAAGTGTAGAGAACCAATGTCAATGATGAAGCTAGCTATGTCTTCGCTTGGATCAAAAGGAAATCTAAAGCATGCAAACTCCAAGAGACAATGGCTCCATAAGTCTATATTAGGAAATTTGAAAAACTACCAATTTCCATTTTCATAACTCAAAGTATATTATATTTAAGAAAAATCTTATAGGAACGCTTTATTCAAATGCATATTGTATACCATGAATTTTGTGATCACATTATGTTGCCTCAACCATGCATCAAAAAATATAGAAAATGACTTTTTGATCAATTCATCAAAGTCATTAACTAACGACAAACCCTTTGCAAGGATAACATGTCCTACTCTAAACTCAAAGTTTATAAATATCTTCATTTCCATAAACTCAACATTACACCCATGAACATTACTCCAGCATATTGAGTGTGTCAACTTGATGACATCCTTATGTCCATTTATATAACTACAATATCCTTAGTTCACAAATTTCTCCACTTCCATGAACTCAACATTACATCCACGAACATTACTCATCATTGAGTGTGTCAACTTGATGACATCCTCATGTCCATTGATATAACTACCAATATGGTATCAATTATCATATTTGTTTCTAAGTAAGCTAAAGATAATAATGGAGATAGAAAAAATGACGTTTGTGAATCTAAGAAAAATACAGTTGTAGACAGACCAATCATTAAGGATAAGGCCTTAACAATAACACTTACAAATTTCCATGGCTAAAGGACCAATTCTCATAAAAATACAATTGTAGATAGACCAATAATTAAAGATAAGGCCTTAACAATGACCCTTACAAATTGCCATAACTATTAAGGACTAATGCTCATTTCACAAAATAGATTAAATGAAACATAATGATAAATGATGGGAACTTAATATTGAAAACACATTACAAAAATCAAAACTAAGTCAGCAAAGAGCTCATCTCTCGTCTTGAGGTTACATATAGATTCAACATAAACATATCCATATTCAAGGTTATTAATTGACGTGCGAGTTTGTTTATGCCAAGGTGGAAAAGATGGAGAAAACACATATCTTCATTGACGTGCGAGTTTGTTTATGCCAAGGTGGAAAAGATGGAGAAAACACATATCTTCATTAAAATCCCTACAACTATTTATGTAACCTGCCACATTTTTATCTTGAATAACCCACTATATAGACTTGATCCTTGTAGACGTCAATTTTTGGGTCCTAAAGAATGGAGTACCTCCTTGATCTGGGGTGCATGGAACACAACAAATTCCAACCATCATGAAGAAATTTAGATCCACAATAGTGTAACAAAGCTCATCCAAGAGGAACACTTGATTTAATGATAGCCCTTGACCAGCACCCATAATTGTTGAGTTCTTAACTATGAAGGAAACCTCTGAGTCATAAATGTAAAAGACCACCATTTTGAACTAGCCAATGAAATGGTTGTAAATGGTTGCCATTTCTATCATAAACACACAGTGGAGAAACTTTAAATATCCTTACCGTTGAAAATAACAAAAATTAATGATCATTAGTGTTTGCACTAGGTTAAACAATATAAAAGAACCTAATTAGTGTTTGCACTTGTGTTTGGAGTTGTTGTATAAAACCCTTAGTTGCAGCTCCTATGATGAATCTTTTCTTATAACCTAGCTATTCGGCATAGTGCATTGTAACCATTTCATTTCGTCCGAAAAATCTTCTCATCATGAGCATACACATAACACTACTCCTATTCCCACACAATACAAAATGGTGATTGTCTTCCTACATGCAATTCTAAAGTTTCCACCATATGTACCACATTTCCGTGCAAATCCATGGATCATATCCTAACATGGAACTTCATGAATAGATTGGCTAAAAACTCTATGCATCCTGGACGAAGTACAATCCATTGTTTCCCATAATGTAAGCTTGTATGCTTATTTGACTTTGTGAAGCAACATTCAACAATAATCCATTCAGATCCACTATTCAAATAAGCTTGTATGATTATTTGACTTTGTGAAGCAACATTCTAATGATAATCCATTCAGATCCACTATTATAGATATTTGGCCTATCACATCCCTTGTATCCAATCCTATGTTGTCATTATCTTTGTTAACACATCTATGATATATTTTATCTCTCCAAAAAAAAGATAAAAGATATGTTGTTAATCAATTAAAACTCAATTAAAAAATCACACACATATAATGTCTCACAAATATTGCATATATTTTTCATTACATAAAGTTAAATTTGATAATATGATCAGTTGTCCACATATTGTGGATGGTTTTGAATGTTGGATTTGGTTAGTTATCCAAATCTCACTAGATGATGTCTTGTGTGTGGGTGTTATAGGGACGATAAAAGATAGAAGACATTGAGTCAATTGAACAAAAATCAATTTGAAAATCACAAATACATGCTTTCATTACTCTTAAATGCTCAATATAGCTCTAAGTACATAGAATTAATTTTGGTCATATAGTTAGTTATCCACATATTTGGATAGATTTAAATGTTGGGATAGATGACAATAGACATCTTATGCATGACAATTATTGGCTAGATTTAATTACTTGTCCAAATCTATGTTAAGGGTGGATAATGCTAGTGGTCAAATCTTATAGATGGATGTAAATTTCTAGATTTAGTCACTCATTCAAATCTATGCCATGCGTGTTAATGCTATGGATTTGGCCAATTGTCCAAATCTTATGTATGACTATAAACTTTATGTGGCCTTATTAACATACCCAAACGATCAACTATATGTGAGGATTCAATTTGAACGTCTCCAAATCTTTGTTTCAATTAAAAAATCATAAACACATGGTGAATATGGCATATGTTTCACTTTATAATAATGAACAAATTATGATTCACTTTGTCATTATGAACAAATTATGATGCAATCAAGTTAGCTCAATAATAGTGTCTTTAAATTTGACAAAATGAAATAGAAGTTCTTCTACTAAGTCAAGATCATAAAGTACCATACATACAAATCTAACTGATGATATTCGTAGAGCATTTACTCACATATCACAATGGAAAAAACTATCCTACCAATAAAATGAGAACTAAGTATGCTTTTTAAACACTTGTTGTGTCTGGTTCATTAGGAAGAAGTTGATCAACAAAGTCTAACATTTCCCTTTCATGCTCATTTATAAGTGTAGTTATATGCTTTGGTGTGGGACCTTCTATCATAACCTGCTCATTTGTAAACATAGGATCGTCTCCTTGCTTTGTGATTCTAGCCCATGAATTGATTTCAAGATTCCCCTTGACAAGGCTTGAACACATTGATTCAATCTTGCGTGATTCTTGTAAACTTGAAACCATTGCCAAGGTCTTTTATTTATTTGCAAGAGCCATTCTACATGTACTTCCCAATGTGAAAACATAAAAAACATACTCATCCTTCCTACAAAATGATCATATAGTTGTAGAAATAACATCTTCCATCTTTAGTAATAGTCTATGTGCATTGGCTTGCTCTTCATGTGCATCTGAATCACCAACTATTACTATCACTAATTGTCAGTAGTGTCCAAAATATACAATCCATGCTCCAAATCTTGGTAGTATCAATTGTCCATTAATTCCTTATCTTTTCTCACTAATACATGCACCAAAAAAGTATTGATTGATCCATCCACATGATCTATATTAAGAGGGTTAATATCCATGCTACCAATTGCGAATTTGTATTTCCCAGTTACCTTCTCTAAAGCACTCTCCAAAGCTACAAGTTGCCTGAATGTTACAAATGTGATGAGGACGAATTGTGCAGGTTCAGCAAAGCAAAGCTGTAACAGTCCATGTAACATCATCTCAAACCTATCACTATCACTAATTGTCAACAGTATCCAAAATATATGATCTATGCTTCAAATCTTGGTAGCATCAATTGTCCATGAATTCCTTCTCTTTTCTCACTAATACATGTGCCAAAAAAGTATTGATTGATCCATCCACATGATCTATGTTAAGAGGGTTAATATCCATGCTACCAATTGCCAATTTGTATTTCCCAGTTACCTTCTCTAAAGCACTCTCCAAAGCTACAAGTTGCATGAATGTTACAAATGTGATAAGGACGAATTGTGCAAGTTCAATAGTTTTAACAATCCATGTAACATCATCTGAAACCTATTTGAGCTCCATGTCATGCTACGAACCCTATGAACTACATCAATCACCTGGTTGTAGTAAGTCTCACACTTCTCCCAACCTGGTATACACTCCAAGGATACTTATCAAAATTTAAACTAGTTTACTTCTTTTGGTTTATAATCCACTAAATGTATTCTTGTGCCAATGGAGGCAATGCATCTTTATGATCTCTATGAGCAAGATTCTTTTTCAGCCATATTTGACTTGATCCAACTATCTTTTCATAGTATTCTAGTTGGATGTTGTAGTAAGTCTCACACTTCTCCCAACTAGTTTCCTTATTTTGGTTTATAATCCACCAAATGTGACTAAAGGAATTGTGACAGGGCTATCAAAGTTTAAAGTTGAAGGTATGTAGAAAATATGTGAAGCATGCCAATTTGGAAAGCAAACAAAGCATGTATTTTCACGTGATAGAAATGTGAGCAAAAATGCACTAGATGTGCATTCAGATGTATGGGGTCCTATAAAGACCATGTCTATGGGAGGCTGCAAGTATTATGTGACATTTAATGATGACCACACAAGGAAAGTGTGGGTATACTTCATGAAGGAGAAGGGTGAGATGTTCACTCATTTTCAGAATTTCAGAGTTATGGTTAAAAAGGAAATAGGGAAACATGTAAAGTGCCTAAGGTCAGATGGAGGGGGAGAGTACTTCTCCAATGAGTTCTCTAAATTTTTGAAGAAGAATGGTATTCAGAGACAGTTTACATGCAGATACACTCCGTAGCAAAATAGAGTTACTAAGCAGAAAAACAGGCACATTGCTGAGATTGCGCGAGCATTGATGGGAGAGAGAAGAATATACTGCATAGCTATTGGGCTGAGGTTGTTTCTATAGCAGTTTACATTATAAACAGGACTCCAACTGTAGCCATACATGATGTAACTCCAAAAGAGAGGTTTACTGGCAGAAAACCTGATTTGTCTCATCTGAAAGTCTTTGGATACATTACATATGTGCATGTGCCAGATGAGCTGAGAACTAAGCTAGATCCAAAAGCTGAAAAATGTGTGTTTATTGGATATTCTCTTGAGCAAAAGTGATACAGGTGTTATAACCCTACTACACGTGAGTTAAGGGTAAGCAGGGATGTTGTTTTTTATGAGATGCAGCTGGTATGCTGCTGAAAAAGAAGCTGTTGGGGCTGATGTGAGTGGAAATGTGGTTGCATAGAATGCAAGTCAGCAATCATAGTCTTTGAGTGGACCAGGAGAGTCCTCATCTAGTGGTTTAGTTGATAGACCATGGAGTGGCAAGCTGGGTCATAATACCAGTCCTGTAAATGTGATTAGTACATCACATAAAGGCAAAGAGAAAGTGGTTGAGCCCCTTAGTATGCCTGACATTTCTGCAGGGCATTCTCATGTTGATGGAGAGTCTAGTGGCTCAGAAATGAGCCTTGATGAGGATCTTGGGATACCAGCTATGCGAACACCTGGTGTAAAGAAGGCTATGGAAGCCATGAATGCAAAGCTACGAAGATCTGGGAGAGTGAAGAATCCTGTGCAGAGCTTTACCTATGATGGTTATGTAGCACATCACTATGCATACATGGCAAAAGTTGTACAGGTTGTAGAGCCCACATGCATTGATGAGGCTATTGGAAATGTGTGTTGGGAGAAAGCTATGGATGAGGAGATGGATGCACTATATGAAAATGAGACTTGGGATTTAGTGCAATTGCCTGAAGGTAAGAAAGCCATTGGATGCAAGTGGGTGTACAAAGTAAAACGTAAAAGTGATGGAAGCATAAGCAGGTACAAGGCTAGATTGGTATGCGCAGACATATGGCATTGATTTATGAGGAAACTTTCAGCCCAGTTGCCAAGATGGCAACACCAAGATGGCAACAGTGAGAGTTGTGATAGCAATGGCTGCGTCAAAGCAATGGTCTTTACATCAGATAGATGTAAAGAATGCATTCTTTACATCAGATGGATGTAAAGAATGCATTCTTGCATGGGGATTTGTAGGAAGAGGTGTATATGTTACAGCCACCTGGTTATGAGGATGTGAGTCACCCTGAGCATGTTTGCAGGTTGAAGAAAGCCTTGTATAGCTTAAAACAAGCACCAAGAGCATGGTCTAACAAGATTTCTGAATATCTTGTCACTATTGGCTTTCATGTAGCCAATGCAGATTTCTCACTGTATGTGAGACACAGTGATAAGAGGGGTTGTGCTTGTTGTCATCTATGTAGATGACCTTATCATTACGGGGGACCATGATGCAGAGATCTTTGATGTAAAGATATTGCTTAGACAAAAGTTTGAGATGAAGGATCTGGGGGAGCTTAGATATTTCTTGGGCATTGAGGTGATTAGGTCACCACATGGTATTGGATTACTACAGAGATAATATGGCTTGGACATGTTGTCCAAGTATGGTATGACAGGCTGTAAGCCTATCTCAGTGCCATTGGATTAGAATGGCAAGTTGAATGCAGATTTAGGAGAGATTTTGGAGGATCCTACTATGTATAGGCACATAGTAGGAAGCTTGATCTACATGACAATCACCAAGCCAGATTTGAACTATGCTATTGGGTTGGTGAGTCAGTTTATGCAGGTTTCTCAGAAGCTGCATTTGGATGCATTGAGATGCATACTGAGGTATGGAGGTCTACTTTGCATTGTGGACTATTTTATGAAACTAGGACAGAGATATGTGTACATGGGTACATAGATGCTGATTGGGTTGGTAGTATCTCAGATAGAAGATCTACTAGTGGCTTCATGTTTTCTTTGGGGAGTGCTGCTCTGACTTGGAGTAGTAAGAAGAGCCTACGGTTGCTCTATCCAGTACTACATGAGTACAGAGGTGCTACTATGGCAGCATGTGAGATAGCTTGGTTGAGAAAGCTACTTTTGCAAATTTGGGTCTATCAGTGGATAGACAAGTTGTCATTTTCTGTGACAACATTAGTAGTATACAATTGGCTAGGAACCCAGTTTTTCATGCTCGCATGAAGCATATAGAGGTCCACTACCATTTTGTCAGAGAGAAGGTTTTGGCAGGAGATATTGACCTTGTTAATGTCAGTATACACACAGGATCAGGTCGCTGACATCTTCACCAAAGCATTGGGTACAGAGAAGCTCTGCAGATTCAGGGCTTCGCTTGGTGTACATGAGATGGAGTTGAGCTCGAGGGGGAGTGTTGAGATATCAAGCTCATCTAGTGAGGCGGTGGACACTAATGACCCACCTGGGGGATAGGCCCCACACTTACACCACTGGCATGGTTAGTGAGATCATGGGTGATATGCGGCCAGTGGGATGACAGGCTGTGTGTGACAGCCATTCTAGAGACTAGCATAGTTATAGCACCAGCTCATTTAGTTGGGTTCACACTATAGAGAACCCTAGTATGTATTTGGTTGAGTACCTTTTCATATTGTGTGTACTCTTATCTTTGTATATGGTGTATTGAGTGTTGTGTGAAGAAGAAGAAGATTTTTAGCCTCTCGCCTTGTGTGTTCTCTTTGAGGGTTTTGTGAGTGTGTGTGTGCTTGCAAGAGCTCAAGCTTGAGCACATACCCATACTCATGCACTAGAGGACATTTTCACCAAAGCCTGACCATCAACAACTTTCCAAGTACATCTCTTGTGGATGGGGGGGCCATAGTGGGTGAAATCCTGGTCAATGGTACAACCTATCGCTTAGAATTTTCCTTCAAATTATAATCCTCTCCAAACGCCACCATCTTCACAAATCAATGATGTCCAATCCTTAGTGAAGATATCTATATTAGCCTCGCAAGTCGATGTAATTCTTTCAATCCTTTCCAACAAGTGGCTACTTCAACACAGAGCAGTTCAATAATAGACTATATGACTCACTTCTTGTACTTCATGTATATCTGCTTCATAAGAGCACTTAAATATACATAAAAACATAAAAAGCACATGGGAAGAAGTAGGGAGGAATAGGTCCTACTTAACAACATTTGACGAGAATCTTGCCACATAAAGGGACATCATCCTACTTCAAAATATGAATGTCGCTTCGATGAATCAAATGAGGAACTGAGAATCACCATCTCATTTTGATGATTATGTCTATGTTCTTCCGGATCCTTCCCTCTCTTCTCTCCCATTCTTAACATATCTTAGCTTCCCCACTAACACAAATCACATGTAACCTTGCTTATGATTGCCAAAAACAAAGTGAGCAAAAAATTCCCAAAAATGCTCATATAAATATAAAAATGCAATCATTCGTAAACCTTACCCACCCACCTGTTAGGAATTCCCAATAAACTACTAACCTTTTCATTTACTAACTCCTTCTCATTCCTTCCGAAGGAATAACGACCATTGAACGTCATTCAACATCAAAAGCCGTCAACAAAGCTTATCAATTCTCCCCACCACACAAAGGTCTTCAATGGGCGATCATGAGGACACGATCAGCATCAAGAAGGGGGGGGGATGTTAACCTAGTCCTAGGGTTAACAAGAGCCACTACCATTATCTTACATTGAGGAGTCAAGGTAGATACACCAAAAGGTCATACATTCAAGATATGAAGCAATGGTGTCCAAAGCTACAACTTGGATGGGCACCAGTAATGGTTTGAAGGAATACTTTGTGATTCCCGCTTCAAGAGCGTGTGGTGGTAAGTTAGAATGAAGTCCCAAGTGATGTACTTCATGGCTATATTATGAGAGTATTCATGTTAATAGCATTAGACCTCTTATGAGCCTAAAGTGCCTGCCCGGCCACAGTTTAAGTGAGTGTGAACACTTATGGCCATGTTGTATATAAGTGAATATCTCTCATAATATAACATACTCTCCAATTGTGCAATAGAGTCTTGCTCTTACTAATCCTCTTGCTAATCCTCTTGCTAATCTTTCTCCCTAATGCATGCTAGTGAGTGTGTGTGAGTGAAGTGAGGTGAGAGGAGGAATGAGTACTCGTAGTGCAATGCGACGCTGTGACAATGCTCGCAAGAGACGTGGTGGAATTGTTTCTCAAGGAGTTGTAGAGCTTGGAGACCTCAAGGGTTATGAGCTTGGCCATTGGAAAGATCCTCAAAGGACAGTTATTGTAGTTCAACAGAGGTAATCTCTAGTTGGATGTGTTTCAAGGAGGGTTAGGGTGAGCCATAACACTAGCATCAGTAACCACCTCAAGTTCTCTAATGAAATTAGGAAGTTTCAGCACTGGCACTGAGGTAATGATGGCTTTGAGTTTATCAAAGCTGATTTGATTAGATTAGTCAAGGGTGCATCTACCAGGGCATAATCTTTGATGAAAATCCTGTACCATTGTGTGATTCCCAAAATCCATGAATTTCGTGGATTGAATTAGAGGATGGCCATTCTAGTATATCTTTGACGTTGGCGGGATCTACTTAGATACCATATTGGGATACAATGAACCCAAGATACTCAATCTGATGAGTAAAGAAGGTATATTTTCTCTTCTTTGCTATCTACACAGCAATTATAGAACTCTGTGCATATGCTCCTCATGCTCTTCCAGTGACTTAGAGTAGACTAAGATGTCATCAAAGAAGACAAGAATAAGTAGGGATGGAATATATCTTGTATTAGGCAATTGAAAGTTGCAGGAGCATTGGTTAAACCAAATGACATTACAATAAACTCATAGTGACCATAACGGGTATTGAAAGCTATCTTGGGTATATCTACTTCTTTGACTCTGATCTTATAGTAGCCAAACCTCAAGTCTATCTTTGAGAAAATCTTAGCCCCATATGAATCCTGTCAAGAAGCTCGTCAATGCGAGGAATAGGATACTTGTTCTTGACAGAGGCTAGATTTAACCCCCAATAATCTATGCAGAGATGAAGAGTGCTCCTCATTATCTCCTTCAACATGATCCCAAAATCCTTTACCCATCAAGAAATTGGTCATTCTAAACTTCCAAGCATGGAATTTATTCTTGTCTAGCTTCTCAATGACAATCTAATTGAGTCCATTAGACATGTTTGCTTGCAACATCTAGAAACCTACAAATAGACAATTTATGTATACAACCTGTAACATAATAGTATCTTCTGTGGGACTACTGCAACGGTACTTCAGCACAACTTGTATGTTACCAGATGTGTGGACTATTGCAATGGTACTTCAGCACAACTTGTATGTTACCAGATGTGACCGAAGTACATGTAAATAAAACCCAAGATCAATAGGACATGTGCAAACGCTATTTGCACTCCTAAAATGCATTGTTGCATTACAATAACTAGATTTTGACTAGAGACAGTTCTTAACCAAAACTTCCTGAAACTGATGAAAACAACTTGCAGTAATTGAATGGAGATGAAACGTGATTCTGGTTGTAAAATTATGGTACAAAGTACTACACACCTTGTAGGCATCTCCAAGCCTATGAAGACAACCCCTTAATCAGAGATGTGTAGCTCATGGAGCTACCCACCAAGGGGTGTCATACCTAAACAAGAAGCAAAAGAGATGATAATGCTCTTACTCGAGTATCCTCTAAGATTGAAAGGATATGTATGGTATATACCCTGAACTATTGAAGCTGATAGTAGCTCCTAGGTTGAAAGAAAAGCTTAACTCCGAAGACGAACAAATGGTAGCTCTCCTAAATAAAAAAGAAAGCTCGATTCCAAACAAAAGGTAGCTCCAAATATAGAAGGAAACTAAGGTTTATGAATAGATTTGATGGAAAGAAACACTAATCAAGAAGATTATAAAGAAACTATGTAGATCTAGGTAAACATTAACATAAAGTCAAAAATGATTAAGCATTAATCTCATTGTTAATCCTCTCAAAATGAAAAAAAATAAAAATCTAAAAAATTGTGTAAAAATTAATTTAAAAATGATTAACTCTTAATCACTTTCTAATCAAAAACATCAAGATCAACGCGAAGAGCTCTGATACCAAATGTAATGGAGAGGGACTTAAGCTGAGATATGGGACAAACCACCATGGAAGCTTGCAATCAAGCTTGCTAAACATGATGCCTAAGTGGTTTAACCTCACACCAAGAGGATGGAATAAACCTTCCATAGGCCTATGGTAGCCAAAGGCTCAAAGAACATATCAATGATCAAAAGGCATCAAAGTTGCCCAAAAAGAGTCTAATAGCCATAGAGCACCTACCTTTTATCATCCCAAGGCCCATGTGCCCTAATCCCCAAATGTGCAAATCTAAGCCCCATATGCTACTAATCCCCATGTGCCTACATCTATCTAATAAAGTTACTACTTCATTACAATGCAAATGAACACTTAGCATTGAACAATAGTGTCTTTGATTTCATTACATTACCGATTTTGCAATATTATACTAGAACATAGACATCTCTAATGTATAAGCAATGACCATAGATCCACAACGTTGTTAGAAATACTAGAGAAAAGCACTAGGAAAATCCTCGATCCACCCAACCTCCCACTTTCCTCTAAGCCGAGTCGCTTGGTCCTCGGTGTGGTCAACTCTCTAGATTCTACTCTTCCAATTCCGAACCACATATCCTAGGTTGTCCAAGGACCCTCCGGATTGTGGGATTCCAACCCATCCTTGTGTGAATGTCCCTTGTGGGTAGCAAGGGTCCCCCGCTACTCTCTTATCCTTGGCTTGCCTCTTGCAGTTCTTAAAGGATTACTAGAATATAGGAGACCATCAACCAAATTCCTTGCTTCTTCAATCTATCTAAGTCACATCCACCAACACAATCCACTACTTAGAAGGATTACTAGAATATAGGAGTCCGTCAACCAAATTCCTTACTTATTCAATCTATCTAAGTTATATTTCTCAATTCAAGCACATACTTCTCAAGAAGGCTTCATAACCAACTTAACAATCCATCCATGTATTCACATTTTTCACCAATTCTAAATTTTAGACTAATTTAAGCTTGATATTCATAGATCACTCTTAATATTTAATTAAGTTAGCTTGATAAATTAAACACTTGGTTACCAAATTGAATTGGAAACTACCTTAGCACTCGTGTCAATTTGCCTAAGCATATCAATCAACTTATTTAATCACCCTTCCTTAAGTTTGGGTCCTTCTATATCTATGTCTAGGACATATAGTTTTTTAAAAAGTAGCTATAAACTATGCTATTATCCCATCTTCAGAGGGCCCATCTTATCTTTAGAGGCTTATAGCTTTATTTAGTCCAAAACTAGCCTTTGTCCTAAAAATAAAAGTTTTTGGGCTCTGAGTTTACTACATTTCTCTATGAAGAATGGGCCAATTTGGGCTTTGCAACCCACTTGGACAAATAGTGTATAGTCCACTTGGAGGTCCAATATCTCTTAATCTATTGAGAATTTGGCTTATGAGAGAGATCCTTCTATAAACCTTTAGAAAATCTATAGGATTTTGTTCTTACTATAAATACAAATTTTGGATATATAGAAAGTTATGGTATCTCAAAAATAGCCTACTATACTCCATGAAATTTCCCATCGTTTCAGCTTCTCACTCAATATTTATCTATTTATTTTTCTTAGCTAAAACCTTTCAACAAATGACTTAATAATTAACCTTTGCATTATTTTTTGGAAAAAATAATATATATTTTGCTTTGGGAACATCAAATATGTTTTATTTAATTATTTATTATATGTTGGTAAGGTTCCATTGGAGGGAGAAGTCTTACATTCTTCCCCCTTGAAGGAATCTTATCTTCCCCCTAACCAATATGTCCTCATCTGGGATGATTAGGGTAGCTTTATTGGAATTATTCTTGAGGCATCCATGTTGCATCCTCATCCAATAGGTAATGCTCCCATTTAATGAGGAGTTCCTTGATAACCTGGGTGTCATACCTCTTACACAAGCTAACATGAAAAACATTGTGGATCTTGAGATGGGGAGGCAACCATAACTCATAAGCTTTTTCACCAACCCTTTTGGTAATAGCATAGGGTCTACAATATCACAAGGCTAGCTTCTTAAACTTTCCAAGTGAAAGAGAATTACCTTGGGCCTGACTCGAATGAACACCATTTCTCCCTCCTTGAAGGACCATTCCAATCTCTTTGTGTCATCTTGAGTGGTCATAATGAGGTCCTCTCTTATTCATTAGATCTATTGTTACATGATCTCAAGCATTTGTTTAGAGATGTCCACCCTAATCATGGGATCTAGACTAGGAGTCACACAATCTTGTCCATATAGAGCCTTAAATGGAGTTACACCAATACTCATGATACAAGGCATTATAGGCAAACTCTACTAAATACAAATAGCGAATCACAATAGGCCCCTCAAGGAATCTTCTATCACTTGATTTTCTCTCTCTTAGTCTGTCTATCAATTTTGGTAAGTGGGTATTGAGATCCAACTACCAAAGGCCTCAAATAAGGCAATCCAAAACCTTAAAGTGAATTCAACAGCTCTTTTGTTCACAATGGAATGAGGCAATCCATGTAGCCTAAAGATAGTGGCAATGTCCAAGGTAGTGTAGGTCTTCTTGACTGGTACAAGAACCATAACCATGATTGAATCATAACCTGATTGTACTTTTGGCAATCGTGTGATGAAATCCATTAACTGTTGCAAGATGGTAGTTACTAGGAAGCTCTTTACCCTTTCAATCTTGATCTTTTGGCATCTAAACACCTACTTATATATTGCTAGACATCCTTCTTGAGTATGAGCCAAAAGATACTCCATTTAGCTAACATGTAAGTTTTTGTGAATCCTAGATGTCTGAATATAGGGTTATCATTAGCTTCCCTTAAAATGTTATTCTTCAAATCTTGATCCATTGTAATATAAAGCTAAAGGTAACCATATTCAAGCTTATAACCCTTCACCTTATCACAATCCTATTGTTAGCTAGATCCTTCTATGGTAGATTGGGGATGCCTAAAATACCATTACACCATGATGGTAGTGGGTCATTATATATATTAAATAATCACGGGCTAATGTTATTCATGTATAGACATTTGGGGCCATGCTAGTGTTATTGGTGTTTATGTTTATACCTATCATAAGCTGTCATGTTGAGATTACTTGTGAGAAGTTTGATTAATTATATGTAGCGAACATGGTTGGCATTGTTGAGATTAATAGTGAGAAGTTTGATTAATTATATATGTAGCTAACATGGTTGGCATTGTTGAGATTAATAGTAATGAGCATTATGACGGAGCCAAATAGGATGTTGTATGAGTGCATGATTGTGCAAAACGTGTATTTATCATTTGTGTTATCATGCAAAGTTACTTTAATTATTTAGCCATATGCTAGCATTTTGTTACTATGTTTGTTTCCCATTCTATATAGTTCGGGTGTGTTACATTTTGTGCACATATGAGTGCAATTATTTATGGTTGCAACCTTAGTTGGAAGACTTATTTTTGTAAAAGACAAGTCCAATTCTATAAAGAAAGTTAATTATATCTCCTTGGGCTATTTTGGAAGAAATATAAAAAATAATTGTGTGTGTGGGAAGTGTAGTCACACGTCTCAGGGGGAGAGATTGCACCCAATACATTGTCTCAAGTTATTTTATTCATGCTTTTATGTGCTTTCATATGCTTTTGCCATGGTTGATCTATTTGCACATAGTCATTAAATTCTAGTTTGAAAGCGAAGTGTGTGGGTGGTGAGAGATTTCTTCTTGTACCGAGATCTTGTGTGATATTAGAGCCAAGGTATTTGCCATGCTATATGCTTTTTCCATGGTTGAATTGTTTGAACATATTCATTTAATTCTAGTTTGAAAGGTAAGTGTGAGAGATTTGTTCTTGTACTAAGATCCTATTAGTGGTATCAGAGCTAAGATATTAATCAATGAGAAAATTCAAAAGCTTGCAAACGTGAATGTAAAGTTCATGAAAAGCTTACAGTGGAGAACCCTTGGACAAAGAAGAAAGAAAAGATAAAGGACCTTTGGAAAAACTCATTGATTCTTAAAACCTTAGTACAAAGGCTTGTGTAGTTAAAAGGCTTGAAGAAAATTTAAATGACCTTTGGAAAAACTCATTGATTCTTAAAACCTTAGTACAAAGGCTTGTGTAGTTAAAAGGCTTGAAGAAAGTGGGGAACCCTCTCTCTTAATGGTGCCTATCATTTAACATAACGAAACTTGCAAAAACATGGTATCCCTTCAACATTTGATTACATAAGAGTGTTTAGCGATGTCTTAGAGGTCCCAAATATGCAAAACATGACCACTTTGTGTGGAGAGATCAAACATTAAGCTCCCAAGAAAAAGGCACCATATTTGTGAGTTTTTCGTTACGCTACTTACAGTTATCTTAATCAAACTTGATAAAGCTTGTCATTAATCCTTGTACTTGTAAGGATTTAAAAATAGCCTTTTTACATTATCTTGGGGCCCAAAGTTTGTGTCCTTTTAATCATGTGGGACCAACTGCAAGAGGTTATTCTTGCACATAATTTATGCATAGTCTTGGTGTATGCAAATAAGGGAAAACATCTCCGGAAAGCTACCAATCATCTTGGCTTCCACCAATGGTGGTTTGAAGACTAACTTCTTAATTGTTACAAGTGCCTTGAAAATTTTTATGTCTTTTCTACCATTCATATCACATTACTTGGTGTTATTGACACATGTCTTACCTTACGAATTAAGAGAAAAATTTAAATTTTTATGAGCAAAAATTTGACGAGTGATAACTCTTTCTTTTGTCATTAAACTCTTTCTTTTGTCATTAGAGTGACAAATAAGCACTTTATTTCTCTTTCCACAAAAAAAAAAACAAAAAAAAACTTCAATATTTTGTTAAATTTTCTCTATCATGGGTCCACACCTTCCTTCTATTTATCAAGAGTAACTTACAACTTTGCATAATCAAATAGCTACTAAGAGGGAGTTGAGTAGGGAACTAGAAGGTAGGTTGTCCAAAAGAAACAGGAGTAGAGGCACATCTAATCTAGACTCATTAGATTCTAAAGACTCTAGAATTGGTATAAGTGTTGAAAAGCCACTTTAAGAGACAAAGCAAATATGATTATTTCCTTAGCCATGAATTATGCGAGGAAAAATGGATTTCTAGAAGAGGAAAATAATTTCTAACATCAAGTGACAAAACCCAAAAAAATCAAGATTTTTCTAAAGAAGTTCAATAACTCAAGTGCAACAACAATGACAACAATGCCAAAAGGGTTGACACTTCTAATAAGCCTAACACATGGGACTCCAAGCCTTGTGTCATTCAATGTTATAGGTGCAACAAAGAGGGCCATATTTGTAACAAGTTTTCTAAAGAAGAAGAGTAATGTGCCAAAGCCGCACATGATCTGGAATAAGGATGATGGTTCATTCCAGAAAGAGGGTAGCAGGTTTTTAGAAACCAAAATGAATGAATTCTTAGAGCTAAACCAGGGGAGCAAAACCATCGAAGAATATCACCAGGCATTTGCTCTTCTACTCAAGTATTCACCACCCCTAGATGAAGAGCAACTTATGGCCAGGTTCATTTGGGGAATGAACGAACCCTTAGACACACTGGTCAAGAATGCCAAGCCAGTGTCCATGGCAGAAGCTATCAGAATGGCAAAGGACTTCGCCAAATTCTTCATCGTGAAAGTCCCGCCAAAGCCAGCTCCCTAATCCTTCAAAAGATTTTAGACACTGGGAAGTTCTTCTAACCTTTTGCCCCTCCAAAGAGACACCAAGTTCCCAACCAGAATTTGGAGATGGGAAGTTTCAGGAATGAAGGAAGACCTTTCCCTCGAAGTTCTTTCTTAGGAACTCTGGCTCTCTCAAGATGCAAAGGAAAGAGCTTCGAAGCAAGAATAGATGCTTCGAATGTCAAGGGTTTGGGCACCAGCTCAAGGATTGCCCATCTCCTTCTATGGGCCAAGAAAGCCAGGGTCCTAGAATTTAGAGATAGACTCCCTCATATCAGTCCAATCAGGGTCCCCGCGCGCTAAAATCAGGGTAACCCCAGAAGAGTGCTAGCTCAGCCTGCAACCTCCATTATGCAAAGCAGTCTCCGAACTCCCTCCCAGAATTGGAGCAACTAAAGAGAGAGTTCCACCTCAGACTGCACAGCAGCTAGAGCAGTCACTATAGTTGATGAAGTGAAGGAAGAAAAAGGACACATCTATGCAGCGCAATAGGGCATCAGGGGTATAACCGCCAATTCTCAGTCCTCCAGACTCCAGCAGAGTACCAGGGTAAGCAATTCAAGCTTTTGATTGATTCAGGCAATACTCATTCTTTTATTTTCCCAAGATGTCTGCGTAAATTAGTCCTAAATCAAAAATCAAGGAAGCCTATGCAAGTGGAATTGGCCAGTGGAAAGATTCTTTTCTCACACCTTGAGACTAACCTTATTCAGTTTACCTTAGATGGGATTTCTCCTGACCCCGCAAAGATCCAAGCAGTCATAGAATGGTCAGAACCCAAGACAATAAAGGAAGTCAGAGAATTCCTAGGACTAACCGGATGGTACAGGATCTTTATACCTAGGTATGCTCAGATAGCATCCCCTTTATTGATAAACTGAAGACAGCCTTAGTAATCAACCCTGTTCTTAAATTGCTAGATTTTACCAAACCCTTTGAGGTAGTTATTTACTGATGCCAGTGGGTTTGCCTTAGGCGGTGATCTTATGCAGGAAGGTCATGCAATGGCTATGAATCCAGAAAACTCAGAACACATGAGAGAAATTATGCCGTCCATGACTTGGAGTTACTCTCAGTAGTGTATGCTCTGAAGTTGTGGAGACATTATCTTTTGGGACAAAGGTTCACCTTGATGTGACAGATCATCAAAGTTTGAAGTGGATCTTCACCCAAAGGCATCTCAACATGCGTCAAAGGAGATGGATGCAGACCCTACAGGAATTTGATTTTGAAATTAAGTATCAGCCAGGGAAAGAAAATGTGGTTGTAGATGGGCTCAGCAGAAAAGCCTCCTTACTTGCAATTACAGTGGTGTCAAATCCATTGATCTCAGTGAAGCAAAGGAGAAAATCATGCAGAAGGGCAAATTCTTTGCCCCTATTGCTACCCTTCTGATGCAGGAAAGCAAGACTCCTTAGGAAATGAGTTGAGTTCTTGGGTACAAATTGGATGAAGGATGCATGTATTATAATAATCGGCTATGTATCCCCAATGATGAGGGAATAAAGAAGAGAATTCTGAGAGAAGCCCACGATAGCCTGATAGCTGGACATTCAGGGTTTATAAAAACCTACATGTCTGTGAAAGAAAGCTTCTTCTAGCCAGAACTCAAAAAGGATGTACTTGATCATGTGCGAAAATGCTTAATGTGTCAGAGAGTCAAGGCAGAGAGAGTCAAGATGCCAGGGAAACTGCAGCCTCTAGACATTCCACAAATGAAGTGGGAATGTATCAGTATGGACTTTGTCACTGGATTACCTTCAGCGCAATCAGGTTACAACTCCATTTTTGTGGTAGTTGAGAGGCTAACCAAAGTTGCCCAACCATCGGATTCCAGTGAAAGAAACATACACTGTAGTGGATATTGCCAAAGTTTTCCTTAAAGAGATCTTTAGATTGCATGGCTTACCCATGAGGATAGTAAGTGACACAGATCCCAAATTCACATCAACATTTTGGACTGCATTCTTTAAAGCAGTAGGAACTTTCTTGGATCTCAGCACAGCCTATGACCCCGAGAAACAGATGGCCAAACTGAAAGAGTGAACCAGGTAATAGAAGATATCCTTCGGTCATGCTGCGGTAGGGAACCCAAGAAGTGGTTAAGCTATTTGTATCTGGTCGAATTCGCTTACAATGCTTCTTATCATCATCGAAGCATTGGGATGAGTCCTTTCAAAGCTTTGTATGGACAAGATTGCCTTACTCCGTTGACTTGGTTTGACCCATTGACCAAAGTCAAAATGTCTAGACAAATGCTTGATGACATGGACCAGTAAATGCAATTAATCCATAAAGACATAAAGGCAGCCCAAGATAGGCAAAAGTAGTATGCAGATAAAAAGAGATCAGAGAGCGAGTTTGAAGAATCAGATATGGTCTTCATTCGAGTACGACCAAAGAGAAGTTCCCTATCTTTAGAGAAGTACAAGAAGTTGTCTCCCAGATTCTGTGGGCCATATGCTGTTATAAAGAAAGTGGGCGATCTAGCTTATAAACTTCTTTTGCCCCCCCATCTCAAGGTACATAATGTATTCCATGTCAGTTTGCTTAAGAACTATGTACCCAGCCCGAGTCACGTGCTTGATAATGAACAATGTATCTCTCAACTCAAGGCCAGATGGTACTCCAACAACCTGAGGAAATCCTTGACGTTCGTCGCGAGAAGATTCTCAGGAGTAGAGTCCTTAGAGAACTTTTAGTAAAGTGGAAGTTCTTCCCTCTAGAAGACGCCACCTGGGAGAAAGAAGAAAAGTTGGCGAAAGACTACCCTCACTTTACGAGATGAGGACATCTCGTGTTTTTCAAGTGGGAGAGGATGTAAGATTCCTCCTCAGCCTAAATAATGAATAAGCCTTTATTTCAATCCCCTATAATCATTCCCTGTTTCTGAATACAAGAAAATATTATTTTTCCTTGTTTTTACCTAGTGAGAAAAATTTATAGAGAGTGGTAATTCAATATTGAGATATTTTTGGATATATAACTTCTACAAATATCAAAAATATGTTTCCCTGAAACAGAAAATCAAAATAATTTTTCCAAGGTGCAATTGAAATTAATTAAAAATGATTTAAAAGACCTTAGCCTAAGGGTCAAGATTTTTTGAAAGTTTTGGATTATGGTCCAATTAAGGTTCCTATGGACCAATAAGATTAATCCAAGTGTTGGGATGAGATAAATCCAATGAATAAAAGAAAATACCCAAAAATGAGTAAATGCCTATATAAGATGAAGAGTTGACTAAGTACAAGATTTATTAGTTAAAAATTATAAAACACTACTAAAAAAATGAGATATTTTGGAGTAATCATACCATTTTAACACCTTGGTAAGGAAATGGGGAGCCTTCAAGGAGGCACCTATTACACACATATGAAGGAGTTTTAAACTCAAAATTATTAAGATATTTTTATCTCTCCCCTCTCTTGGATCAAACCAAATAAAAAAGGGAGCCAAACTGGTCCAAATCTTGTCCAAATTCAACCAAACTAAAGCTAGAAAATTCTAGAACTTAGTTGGACTTAGTTAGTGGCCTCCTTCACCTATAAATAGACCCTCATTCTTTTGTATTCTCATATGTGAACTAGACCATGCCAGTATTACTCTAAAATAAGCATATTTTCTACTATCCCCTAAAAATCCTCTACAATTTGGAGAGATTGGAGCTTCTCTCTCTCTTTAACCTGCTTTGGAGCCTTCCTCAACATACTAACCAATTGATTGGTCGGGGGCCTCTCCTACCTAACTAGAGAATCAAGAAAAATAAGAGGTAAGGTGTGATTTTATGATTTTTTTCTTAATCTTCTAAATGTTTTTCACTTCTCAACCCCTCTCAAGCTTGAGAAGTATTCAGTTGAATGGTTCTTCAATGCATATGAAGCTCTCTAATGAATTTTAATGATTAATCACATAAAGTTTACGTTTATGCTTAAATTAAAATATATTTTTTAAAGTATCTCTCTCTCCCCCAAAGAATGTCATTCCTATGACTAGTTCTATATTCAAATGATGCTTCTCATGGAGAAATTCTTAATTCTAAAAGTAAACTCTATGCTAGTTAAATTAGAGGCCAAAGAAATGGCTTTTTAATGCTTTTATGTTACTTAAATTATGATAGACTTAGAGATTAAGTTCATAAATTGGATATTAGTCCAAATGGTAGTTATTCTATCATATTGTATTACTAAACCTTATGATTTTCAAATTTATTAAAAATTATTAGTAATAGCAGAACGGAGCTATGGTGAAAATTTTAAAAATCAACACATAAATCATTTTTATGCATAATGTGAAAAGAGGACTTACTACCATATTCTAGGATTAGTCATCCTAGGTTAAATGAATAATTCTCATCATATTCATGGAAAATTAGTTTTTAATGTTTATGCATAAATAGTTAATTAAAGAAAAATAGAAATTTCTAGTAATTTTATTTCTATGATAAAAGAGAAATTCCAATGATAATGGAGATCCATGTATTTCAATGGAGAAAGAGAAAAATTGGAATATCAAAATAATGGATATTTTATTTAAAATTAAAGAAGAATTTTAGTTAAATTTATTTTTATGCATAAATAAATTTAAATGATGAAAGAGAAATTCCCACCATATTTAGAATTCAATCGTTTAAATGAGAAAAGTGGAATTTCTAGTATAATGGAATTAATGGATATTTTTATTTAATTTTTAAGAGAAAATTTAGTTAAATTTAATTTTATGCATGAATAAATTTAAATGATGAAAGGGAAATTCCCACCATATTTGGAATTCAATCGTTTAAATGGAAAAATGGAATTCTTGTCATATTAGGATTAATGGATATTTTTATGTAAATTTTAAGAGAAATTTTAGTTAAAATTATTTTATGCATGAATAGATTTAAATGATGAAAGAGGAATTCCCATCATATTTGGAATTCAATCATTTAAATGGAAAAAGTAGAATTCTTGGTATATTTGGAATATTGAATATTTTTATTTAATTTAAAGAGAAATTTTAGATAGATTTAATTTATGATAAAAGAGGAATTCCCATGACATTTGGATTGCACTCATTAAATAGGAAAAGAAGGTATTTCAAGTTTATTCAAAAAAATAGATATTGGTATTTAGTTAAAAGAAGAATTTTTATGATATTTAAGAAAAGAAGTATTTGAATTAAATTTTTGTGTCAAAAGATGAATTCCCACCATAGTTCTACCTAGGGAATTAAGGTTAATAAATTAAATGGTAGAAAGAATATCTTTAGATATTTTATGTGGTTAGATCCCTAAATTGGTATTTACCCAAAACTAGATGTTTATATGAAGGAATCCTTATAAGAACTAAACCGAATGAAATTGGTTAGACTATGAGAGGGATGGACAGTAAACCTACTTGTCCATCTCTCGATCTGAATCAAGCAAAAACTTCGTGACCAATTCCAGGTCCTAAATACAAAGAATAATAGATTACCGTTAAACTAAACTAGTTTTCCTTTGATCGAACTCACCAAGAATCTAGTTGGATAATCATTCAAATGATGGTAGATTACCCTGATGAGAGATCAAAGATCCTTATTATGAAACTAGGAATTATAAAAAAAGTGGTTTTGTGGAACCAATCTCAAACTGGAAATTTTACTTCAATTAACTGGGAAAGATTCCTAAAAGGAATCCTTGATTTGACCTTGCATAATGTCTTGTATGTAGAAAAGCATAAGAACTTTGACGATAACTTCATGGGAACTTCTTCAAGGAATCTCCCTAAAGAAACCCCTTCTGATGCATCCTTTAGGTGTTAAAGGGAAAGAGCCATAGGTCACACCAGCCCATAGAAGACTTGGTAGGCCTTGCTCATGTAGCAAATGAGTCATAGGTCACACCAGCCCACCATAGAAGACTTGGCAAGTAGTGCTCATGCAACAACTGACTAAGCAAAGGAAGGTCAAGATAAGGAAAGATAACATAGGCCAATCACATATATACCCCAAAGGTGAGTTGGTCTGGTGTTCAAATGCAATGCGAACCACTAGAGCATAAAATGCGCCCACCTAAGACCAAGGTAAGGAGGTATATGATGGTGTGCATACTACATGGGAAATCATGAAACTATCCATTGCTATAAAAGTCAACCTCAGAGGCAACAATCAATGATTGCACTAGCTCCACTTGGCCAACACCTGGCCTTGCCAACTCCACCAGTAACACATGTGCTTGCCATGCACCTCACCTGGGGTAGTATATGCCCCAAAGAGGATTCCTTAGAGACCCAAAACTACCCCTACCACCTTCGATATTATCACAATAATCACCCATTCCATGGGAGACCCCCCCCATAAACCAAATGACCCTAATGAAAATCCTTGAGGGAGGAAGAGGGAATAGTAGAGGGGGACAATGACTACCTAGAACCATTAGAGGCTCAGAGTCCCCAAGTTTGACTAGAATACATGATAGGAGGAGAGCCATTTCTCATGAAGCTAGACATGCTTTAGATCCTAATACTCAAACGGTGCATAAGCTGGCCCAAGTCCTTCTAGGACGAAGTTTCGAAATAGGCTAGAGTTACCCCTAAGATCAAAAGATAAAGAACGAAGAAGATAGGACAAGGGGAGGATTGGTGATAGTTCAAGAGGGATCAGGAGAGGACATAGTTTCCAACATCTCTTTATTGTTAAAAAACATGGGAGCTCAAGGATGGATTGAGCACATGATTAGAGCAAGGATTAAGAACTAGGAAGCAAGACTATGCTTAAACATGGCTAGATTAGCTAAAGACAAATCATATGAGCATAATGACAATGTGAATAAGGTAAAAGCTTGGTTATTTCTTCATTAGATGAGGAGCCTTTAAATAGGCTGAAGTACAAAAAAGGATTAAGGAAGAGATTAAGATCTAATCCTAATCAAGATGCTTATCACTTGCCTAGAAGCGAGCACCCAAAGCCTAGAGTAGAGTGCAAGATGTAGAGATTCTCCACTAAGGCATATAAAAAGCTGAAAAATAGAACCATCCAAAAAAGGAGCTACTAACCCTTAGAGAAATAATCTACTAAGGTCCACTACTAAAGCCATGCTACTAAACCTTCAAGAAATAATCTACTAAGGTCTACTACTAAAGCCATGTAGAGGGGCCATAAATTCCAATACCCTCCCTGGACCTCAACATGGCCAAGAAGTGTGAAGGAATACCAAAATACCCTCCCATGTTCCAAACACTAACTATGGGACTATCCAAGAAGATTTTCCCTCCCATGAGGCAAATGTCTAAAACGTTACATGAGCTACATCATGTGGTGCTCAAAAGTAACCTACAAAAGTCCCACTACTACTACTAAGAAAGTTACATGAGCTACATCATGTGGTGCTCAGAGGTAACTATCCAAAAGTCCCACTACTACTACTACTAAGAAAGTTACATGAGCTACATCATGTGGTGCTCAGAGGTAACATACATCAAAAAGACTTCAAAAAGCCCAATCAGAGTCAATAGAAGAAAATTTTGCTTCTTCTTCCTTTGCCAAAACTTCTTTTTCCTCAACCAAGTGTGCTTTATCCTTCTTTGTTGGTGTAGTTCTTTGTGCTCTTGGTCTTCTTTGTGTCTTTACATCCATGAAGAGCTTTTTCTCCAATTGGATTATAGTCCTTGCAAGTCTTCCTTCTTGTGATGATGCTGACATCTTTTCTTTTCTTGATGAAGCTCAATCTGCATGGTGTGCATGCCATCAATGAAGGATTTCGAGACGAATACAGAAATCCCATTGTCCCAAACAATGCTGATATAGATTTATACCCGATTTTGGATTAACAAATTGACCACTCAAATCAAGGGGCAAATCTCATTTGATGCTTTATAGAGGTTTAGCAACACTCAAATGTGAGATATGAACCATTAATGGCCCTGAAAACCTCGGATGATTAGCACTAATCAATGGTATTAGTGAATGTAATTTTTTGGTTTTTTAGCAGAAAATACCCTCATTTGTAGAGCACCATCGGAGGGGCAAATCAAGGGGATTTCTTGATATGAACCTTTGGCAAGCTGTAGCAAGTCCTCAATGGTAGGTTTGAACCCTCAATGGTCCAAAATCACCTCAAAGATTAGCATTAATCACTTGATTAACAGAGGTAAAAAAACTATTTGTAGTGCAAAAGAAGGGGTAACCTTGGAGTAAAAGAATGGATGTCTTTCACTAAACATTTTCAAAAAAGATTCAACATGCTTCAATAGCAATGTGTCCGCATGATAATCATCACCCTAAACACTTGATTAAGCAAAGAAATCATTACTTAATCTCTGTTTTGACCAAAGTGCCTTTTGTAGTTGCCACAGTGCTGGAAGAGCTATAAGCAGTCATTTTCAGCCAAATCTGATGCTACAGGCACGTTCGCCATGCTTGAAAACCCCCGGGGCTGAAGGGAATTAGATCAATTTGTAGTGGTTGACTCAATTTTTGCAAAAAATCAAATTTTTTTCTTCATGATTGGCGACAAAGATTCCGCCTGCTCTGCGAGCTGCGTTTTGCTTCGTGCCTTCACGTGGGGGGTCACCTAGGAGATAGCTTAAAGCCCTAAGAGGGCTTGATCATTGGTGAAGTGGTTTGTGCACAGTAAGGCAAAGTTCAGCTGTGGGTGCAGATGAGCTATGGTGAAAAGAGGTAAAAGTGACTTAATTAATGAGGGATGATTAGCAAATGAAATTAGAGACTACACATAGCTTGAGGGTGACTAACTTGGCTCTGATACCATAACATGGGAGCTCAAGGATGGATTGAGCACATGATTAGAGCAAGGATTAAGAACTAGGAAGCAAGACTATGCTTAAACATGGCTAGATTAGCTAAAGACAAATCATATGAGTATAATGACAATGTGAATAAGGTAAAAGCTTGGTTATTTCTTCATTAGATGAGGAGCCTTTAAATAGGCTAAAGTACAAAAGGATTAAGAAGGAGATTAGGATCTAATCCTAATCAAGATGCTTATCACTTGCCTAGAAGCGAGCACCCAAAGCCTAGAGTAGAGTGCAAGATGTAGAGATTCTCCACTAAGGCATATAAAAAGCTGAAAAATAGAACCATCCAAAAAAGGAGCTACTAACCCTTAGAGAAATAATCTACTAAGGTCCACTACTAAAGCCATGCTACTAAACCTTCGAGGAAGAATCTACTAAGGTCTACTACTAAAGCCATGTAGAGGGGCCATAAATTCCAATATTTATCCTGAAGAAGTGAATCCCTAGCCCACCAAAAAGACATGGAGGAATAAGTCATAAAATCTAGCAACCTGTCAAAAAAGGCTAACAGAGTATTCCAATCCTATTTTATAAAACAAACGTGGGAGGAAAAAGTCATAGACTCTAGCAACCTACCTAAGAAGCTGACAAAATATCCCAATCTAATTAAAAAAGATAGACTTGTCAAAGCGCAATAACTGGTAACAACACGCCAAGCTCAAATGGAGGCTGAAACTCTGGTGGTCCCAACTATTGGAGAGGATGCCAATACAAAAACTAGTTTCACCTTGTTCAGAGAAGACCAAGTAAAGAACCGATCCATCCCCATGACCCAAAGAAACTTGAAACATGGATTAGTGGATGAGGAAGAAATCTTTGAGGTGATGGCCTCCAAACTCTTAAATGATGACCACAAAGTACCACATTATAAACACCTAGAGACATACCTAGACTCTTCTCTACCTTCATTTTCTCCCAAGTGTAAACTTTTGTTGGCTCCCTACTCTAATGAAGTCCAAGCCTATGGAAGGACTTGAAGGATTAGAAGGATGGAAAGTTAAAAATGGGAATGGAAGGACAACCAATTCAAGACATAGCTAGACTCTTCGCCTTCCTTTTCTCCCAAGTGCAAATTTTTGTTAGCCCCCTACTTTAAGGAAGTCCAAGCCTATGTGGAAAGACTTGAAGGACTGGATGGATGGAAAGTTAAAAGCAGGAATGGAAGGACACCCAATTCAAGAGTCCTCAAATGAGTCTAAAAATGATGAACCCACTAAGGTAGAGGCCACTCACCAAGATTTTTCCAAAGGTACCGAGCGGTGAATAAGTTACGCCACTACTTTGAAAGTGATGAATGTTTTCCTCCCTATGAAAATGCAAGGATGGCCAAGTCATCACCATCTTAGACGAAGGGGTTGGAGTCAGCATCATTACCACAAGCAGTGTTGGAAGAAGTAGGGGCAACCATCCCTAGACACTACTAGCGTGATATAGTTAAGCTCACTAACAAAGCCATAAAAAAACCCATGGGGTTATTGCAAAACCTAAGAACTAAAACTTTTGGCCTAAGTTTTGGGCACTCTTTTGTGGTAGTGAACTTTTCTTAGTATCCTAGAATTCCTAGGCATCCTAGGCTGACCCTTCATGAGAGAGCCCCGAACGGGTCCATGATTGGGACACCGACCACATCTATGTTCGAAAGAGAAATGAAACCCTTAAAGTGAATGTACAAACATGGAAAACTCATCCAATAACCACCAATAAAACCACTGAGCTAAACATGTGCCAAACCTATAACACAAATTGTGGATGAAGAATGTGAAAATTTGGAGTTTACCTCACTTCTAGAGCCGAAAGACACTAAAAATTGGATGTACATTCTTGTAACTATGGACATCCTCCCAACAAGAATAGTATCATTTCCACACTCTACACTTTATAATTTTTTGTACACTTTGTGTAGGTTTCCTTATGTGATACTAGTTGCATTCAATAAGGCATTGACATTACTTATAGGTACTTGGGATATTTACATTCTATGTTAGAGATTAGCTATTTGTAGGCTAAATGGCAAGCATGACGTATTTACATTCTATGTTAGAGATTAGTTATTTGCAGGCTAAATGGCAAGCATGACGTATTTAGCAGGATGATTTTTGCGAGGAGAAGCTTCACGGAACCAACTATCCATTGTGGTCCTATATGATGCACCACATATTGGTCACCAACAAAGGGATTTGGAATATTGTTATTAACATTGAGGTATACCCTATGTTGCCAGTATAATAGCATAGTACATGTACTTTGGATGGGGATACGAGTTTTGATGTGACTATGGCATCTCGCCTCCACACCTCTCCCATAGTGGGACAAGCCAAGTGGGATGGCAAGGATTCATAAGCACATGCATCAGTGGCACTTCCAGTGTGAAAAGGGACATTATTCCTCATATTTTCTCATGTAAACTTGCCAGGCATGGTGTGCTCACCCTTGGTGAGTTCAACTCTCCAGAGCACACTGGCCAAGAAACATGACCAGTGTGCTAACCTTGGGTGAGTTCAACTATCCAGTTTCTTGAGCACATTGGCCAAGAAACATGCTTGGCCAATGTGCTCGCCTTGGGTGAGTTCAACTCTCCCCAAACTGAGCACAGTGGCCATAAAAATATGGGAAAAAAGTAATTAATTCAACTCTCCTAGGTCAGCACATTGGCAAAGAAACATGGGAAAAAAGCAGTTAGGTCAACTCTCTTAGGTAAGCACATTGGCCAAGAAACATGGAAAAATTTGGTTAGTTCAACTTTCTAGGGTGCATATACTTGCAAAGAAACATGGAAAAAATTTGATTATGTCAATTATCTAGGGTGAGCTTAGTGGCCAAGATACATGGAAGAAAAACAACTAGTTTAACTCTCCAGGGTGAGCATGTTGGCTAAGATACAAGGAAGGAAAACGATTACTTAACTCTCTAGGGTGAGAACACTCGCCAAAAAAACATGGAAAAAAAATGCTTACTTGAACTCTCTAGGGTGAGTACAATCACCAAGAAACATGGAAAAATATCGATTAGTTCAATTCTCCAAGGTTAGTACACTGGTCAAAAGAAAAAATAATTAGTTTAACTCTCAGTATGAGCACACTAGGAAAGAAAAATGGTTAGATCGGTTAGTTCAACTCTCTAAGGTGACTAGTTCAGCTCTTTAGGGTCCACATAAGATAAGAACAAGACGAAAAAAAATCATTACTTTAACTCTCTAGGGTTGAGCACACACTAGCCAAAGAAACATGGGGAGAAAAAATTGTTCAACTCAATAGGGTTGAGCACATACTAGCCAAGAAATATGGGGAGAAAAAAATGTTCAACTCTCTAGGGTGGGCACATTGGCCAAGAAACATGGAAAAAAAAAGTTAGTTCAACTCTCTCCAAGTCAAACACACTAGCCAAGAAACATATAAAAAACACTTATTTCAGCTCTCCAGGGGAGCACACTGGCCAAGAAACACGATTTAAAAAAAGTTAGGGTCACACTGGCTAAGAAATATGGGAAAAAACTTTTAGTACAACTCTTCAGGGTGAGCACAGAGTGGCCAAGAAACATGGAAAAAAATCGGTTAGTTTAACTCAGCATGGTGAGCACAGTGGCCAAGAAACACTAGAAAAAAACCACTTAGTTTAACTCTCTAGGGTGAGCACAATGGCCAAGAAACAATAGAAAAAAACTTTTAGTACAACTCTTCAGGAGAGCAACACACAGAGTGGCCAATAAACATGGAAAAAAATCAGTTAGTTTAACTCAGCATGGTGAGTACAGTGGCCAAGAAACACTAGAAAAAAAACCAGTTAGTATACGGTGAGCACAATGGCCAAGAAACATTGGAAAAAATTTGTAAGTTCAACTCTTCAAGGTGAGCACACTCGTCAAGAAACATAGAAAAAAACAGTTAGTTCAACTCTCCAAGGTGAGCACATTGGCCAAGAAACATGAGCATGCTAACCAAGAAACTTGGAAAAAAGCAATTAGTTTGGCTCTCCACTGTATACTAGCCAAGAAACATGAAAAATTAACATTTAGTTAAATCTCCAGGCTGGCCAAGAAACATAGGAAAAAAAATACTTAGTTCAACTCTCTAGAGCACACTAGCCAAGAAACATGAAAAAAATTTGATTAGCTCAACTCTCTCAAATGGCCAAGAGACATGGGGAAAAAATGATAAGTTCAACTATCCAAGGTGAGCATACGAGCCAAGAAACATGGAAAAAAAACAATATCGAGGGTGAGCACACAAGCCAAGAAATATGGAAAAAAATACAGTTAGTTCAACTTTGCATGGTGAGCACACTCGTAAGTTAACCATGGAAAAAAAATAGTTGGTTCAACTCTCCAAAGCACATTGGCCAAGAAACATGGAAAAACAAACAATTACTTAAACTCTCTAGGCTAGCTAAGAAACACAAAAAAAAAAAGTTTATTCAACTCTCTAGGGTTAGCACATAGGCCAAGAAAGAGAGAAAAAGAACAGTTAGTTCAACGCTCTAGAGCACATTGGCCAAGAAACATGGAAAAAAAATAGTTAGTTCAACTCTCTATGCATGGAACAAAAATAGTTAGTTCAACTCTCTATGCTAGCCAAGAAACATGGGGGAAAAAACGGTAAGTTCAACTATCCAAGGTGAACACACGAGCCAAGAAACATGGAAAAAAAACGGTGAGTTCAACAATCCAGGGTGAGCACATGGGCCAAGAAACATGGAAAAAAAATGGTTAGTTCAACTCTACAAGGTAAGCACATTGGCTAAGAAACGTGGAAACAAAACAATTAGTTCAACTCTCCAGGGTGAGCACAGTGCTACCCAACATGGAAAAAATGGTTAGTTCAACTCTCGAGGGTAAACATAGTTCCCAACAAACATGGAAAAAAAATGGTTGGTTCATCTCTCAAGGGTGAGCACACTAGCCAAGAAACATGGAAAAAATGGTTAGTTCAACTCTGAAGGGTGAGCACATTGGCCAAGAAACATGGTTTAAAAACGGTTAGCTTAACTCTCTAAGGTAAGCACACTGGAACTCTCCAAGGCTATCACACTAGCCAAGCAACATAGAAGTGAGCATAGTGGTTAAGAAACATAGAAGTGAGCACACTGGTTAAGAAACATAGAAGTGAGCACACTGGCCAAGAAACATAGAAAAAAAATGGTTAATTCAACTCTCCAAGGAGAGCACATTGGCTAAGAAACATGGAAAAAATGATAAATATTGAAAAAGAAATGTTAGCTTAACTCTCCAAGGAGAGCACATTGGCTAAGAAACATGATGAAAAATGATAAACATTGAAAAAGAATGATTAGTTCAACTCTCTAGGGTGGGCACACTAGCCAAGAAACATTCAAAAATAGTTAGTTCAACCCTTTAGGATGAGCACACTAGCCAAGAAACATGGAGGAAGAGCACACTTGAGAAGAAAAAAAATGGTTAGTTTAACTCTCCAAGGTTAGCACACTCGAGAAGAAGAAAAAATGGTTAGTTCAACTCTCTAGAGAAAAAGAACACTTCATTCAACTCTCTAGGGTGAGCACTGAGCACCTTAGCGAAGAAAAATAATGGTTAACCCAACTCTCTAGAGTGAGCACACTGGAGAAGAAAAAAAATAGTTAGTTCAACCCTCCAGGGGGGTGAGCACACTAGAAAGGGAAAAAATGGTTAGTTCAACTCTCCAGGGTGAGCACAATGGAGAAGTAATTTAAAAAATAGTTAGTTCAACTCTCTAGGGTGCATACTAGAGAAGAAACAAAAAATAATTATTTTAACTCTCCACGGTGAGCACACTAGAGAAGAAATAAATAATGATCAGTTCAACTCTCTAGGGTGATTGGAGAAAAAACTAATGGTGGTTAGCTCAACTCTCTAGGGTGAGCACACTGGAGAAGGAAAAAAATGGTCAAGTCAACTCTCTAGGGTAAACACATAGGAGAAGAAGAAAATGGTTAGTTTAACTCTCTAGGGTGCGCACACTGGAGAAGAAGAAAAAAGGTTAGTTCAACTCTCAAGGATGCACACATTGGCCAAGAGACATGGAACAAATCTCCAAGCTAGCCAAGGAACATGGGGAAAAAATGGTAAGTTCAACTCTCCAAGGTGAGCACACTTGCCAAGAAACACGGGAAAAAAAACAATTAGTTTAACTCCACCAACCAAGTAACATTTTAAAAAAATGGTTAGTTGAACTCTCTGGGGGCTATGGAGTGGGATTTTCTTCCGAAAGCTTAGGCTCCTTCTCGTCACTTATAATAAACTCCCAACATTCTTTTCCCATGAGGAAGTTCATTATCCTAAACTTCAATGGTTGGAAATTAAAACATGGAAAAAAAAAGTAATTTTAACTCTCTAGAGTGAGCACACTGGCCAAGAAACATGGAAAAAAACCAATTAGTTCAACTCTCCAAGTGACAACACTAACAAAGAAACATGGAAAAATACTAGTTAGTTCAACTATCTAGGGTGAGCACACAAGCCAAGAAACATGGAAAAAAATGAATTAGTCCAACTCTTGAGCACACTGGCCAAGAAACATGGGAAAAAAATTTGGTTAGTTCAACTCTCCAAGGCCTGGCCAAGAAACAAGGTTTTAAAAAAAACAGTTTATTCAACTCTCCATGTTGAGTTGGCCAAGTAACATGGAATAAAAATGGTTAGTTCAACTCTCTAGGAAAATGAGGTATTTGAGTGATTAAGGTGAGGAACCCAATGAGATAATCTATAACACTACTTCCATCATCGCCATGTGGTTGGTAGGTTGACCTTGAGGATATGAGCCAACATGTGATTCCATTAAGTATAAGCAAGCCATGTGTTGCAAACATGTTTCCCATATGTAACTGTGGGATCTCAATTGATTGAGCATTATTCTCCTCCCTTTGTCCATAATCCTTAATTAATCCATGTGTTACAAACATTTCAAATAAATATTTTCCATATGTTGTAACTATGGCATCATAATCGATTGCGCATCTTCCTTTGTCCATCTCTTCATGGCATCATCGTAAAAAAGAATAAGAACATCCTCTTGAAAGTCTAGTCCCTCAATATGTCTCTTTGCCATGCATGGATTGAAGGTTCTCACAAATAGTATTTCTTCTTTGTTAAAAAAGCATATGTGTCCTTATATAATGCATAATAGCATGTAGAGAAAGTGGTAGAGAACATATATGTATGCCCAAAGTGTGGCAAGAGTATGTGTGTTTGAGAGAAAGAAAGAGATAAAAGTGTGTGGGTGTGAGTGTAGGAAAAGCTTGACAAGAAAGGAGGAGAGAAAGGTCATATTGATTCTCAACACCAAGAGTGTGAGAGTAGAGAGCTAGCCTTTCTAGCTTCATAAATGGCCACCTTTGCTCTGACCTCTTTGACACTCTCACCCGACACATCTACTGGTTGGTTGACACACCAAACATCAATGTTAAACAGCAAGGCAAAACCGTCATCGACAAGAAATCATCAGCCAAAAAAAAAATGTTAGTTCAACTCTCTAGCATGAGCACACTAGCTAACAAGCATTGAAAAAAAATGATTAGTTCAACTCTCCAGGGTGAGCACACTAGCCAAGAAACATGGGAAAAAAAAGGGAAACATGGAAAAAGAATGTTTAGTTCATCACTACTCAAGCTGCCCATGCGCATGACAAGCCACCCAATAATCACCTACTTTGTGTTGTACCTCCATTATAGGTAGCTCATTTCCTAGTGCACAACCATGTCATTTCCCATGGCTAGCTAGCTCATTTCCTAGGTAGCCATGGCATTTCACAATGATTAACATGTCATTTTCCAAGCCTCTACCACCTCAATTCCCAAGTGAACACATCATTCCAAGGTGGCCACATCATCTCACATTTAAAGCAAGACATAGCCTCTCCCACCTCAATTCCTAGGTGGCCATATCATCCATAATAATAAAAAGTCAAAGTAATCAGAGAATGACACATCAGCAAGCTGGACTTCAAAAATATTAAATAAACCAAAGATTGGCACATTAGCTCTTGGAATTTATTTAACTAGGTGTCCTTGACATTTTTTCAGGAGCTTAAAAGTCCCACTTAAGCTATCTTGAAACCCCTCTTGAGTGCCTTTTGAGCTCCTAAAGATTCCTCGATTGTAAGGAGGGCTATCAAGATGGTGACAGCCTCTTACAAGCTAATGATTTCCATCACCATCACTCTCTTTCTTTGCAAGATTAAACACATAGACTAAGCATGGAACATATCATCAAAATAATAAATAGAAAGTTAAAAAGAGAGAAAGAGAGATGCACGACACCACAATGGGTTAAATCGCCCCCACTTGTTTGATGGCTCTCTCCTCAAACAAGTGTATTTTTATATATTCACGAATAGCTTGGATGAGCCATGAACGTACAATCCACTTTGGGCCTTAACCACATTCACTTTTTCATAAAAATAGGAAATCCATTCCCTTTCCCTGTTAAGAATAGGAAAGTTGCATACTTCATGCATGCATTCAATTATTGACCTCATATGTCACTAGGCTAAAGTATTACAATGAACTAAATAAATTGACCACATTAAGAGAGTCTAAACAAATTCAATAAAAGGGTGTCCAAGTAAATAGTTTAGATAGTTGATGGCCGCTCTCTCGCAATGCCAAAATGGACACGGCCATCATGCAAAAATTGGAGTAGAGCCATCAAGCACTTGTGCTAGCCCTACTCATTGAAATCCATTACATGTATTATATGCACATAGTGTTCACCATAAAAATAAATCCAAATAGTAATTTAAAATATATTTCCATAACATGCCGCGGGGTTGAGGAGCAACTACCATCACTTATTTATAAACTTCAAAGATCGTGTTACCGTAAGTGAGCGATGAATTAACACGAAGTAGAAGTGTGTGTCTCAAGAAGTGATCTACACATACTAATCATATGAGTAATCGTGTTGCCTCAAGCGGAAAATTGACACAAAGTAGAAGTGTGTTACCTCAAGCCACAATCTACACAAATTGTTCAAGTGTTTCCTCAAGCGGCGAATCGACACCATAGTGAGGATTATGTGTTACCTCAAGGCAGCAAATCGACACACCATATATCACCTCATGTAGTAAATAACTATATATAAAATTAATGAAAATGATTATTATATGCAGCAATCAAGGTAGCATATAGAAAATTAATGAAAATGATTATTATATGCAGCAAATCGACACACCATATATCACCTCATGTAGTAAATAACTATATATAAAATTAATGAAAATGATTATTATATGCAGCAATCAAGGTAGCATAGGCAGCTAGTAACGTAGGCATCCATTATGATTATGATATGCAATCAGGATAGTGAGATGACTCAAGCATCCATTATGATTCTTCAAGTGAGTGATTCTTGTACTTGACTAAATATCGATGGGTAAACATGTCCTCGCCGAGTGGTGATTTAGTCATGGTCAATGATTGCTTCTAGAATTAAAATTTTGGAGTATTCCTCAAGAAGAGGAGGGTCATCCTATTATAGGTGAAGCAGGGGAGTACCCTTGAAGGGACGTAACAAACTGATGTCGAAGGAATTATGTATGCACCAATGGGCGAGTATGTCTAATCTAAAGGCATTATCATTGATCTTATGTGTGGTCTTTAAAGGCCCATAAAAGCATGGAGCAAGCTTGACTTTTGGATGCTTGTCAATGTTCTTTAGTCTTCGGTTTTCTACTCTTAATAAGACAAAATCATTCTCCTTAAATTTCATTGGTTAGCATTTTTTGTTGACTTTCTTTGTGTATCTTTCTTGAGCTCTTTAGTAGTAGTTACTTCAGTGAGTATTTGTGTGTGGTTTTAAAATAAGGCTTCAGCCATCCGCTCAATTTTTAGAGGTAGGGGTAGGCATTTTCTTACATAGGCAATCTCGAATGGAGCTTTGCATGTGACCAAATGAGGAGTTTTGTTGTAAGCAAATTGCAAAATATGCAAATGCTCGTCCCAATTTCAAGGTATGTCTATAGTGTAAGATCTTAAAAGATCCATGCTAGTGCTATTGGTAGCCTTTGTTTGGCCAATGAGGAGTGTTGTTGTAAGCAAATTGCAAAATATGCAAATGCTCATCCCAATTTCAAGGTATGTCTATAGTGTAAGATCTTAAAAGATCCATGATAGTGCTATTGGTAGCCTCTGTTTGGCCATTGGTCTCAGGGTGAAATGTACAGCTAAAGTCAATTTTACAACCAAGATTTGAGAATAATGCTACCCAAAAGTGATTACAAAAGTGAGTCTCTATTAGAAATGATGATTTTTGGAAAGCTGTGGTGAGTGAAAATAGTTTTTATAAACAATTTAGTAGGCCAAAGGATCATTTAAGGTTTTCTCACATGGAACAAAGCTTGCTTGTTTGCTAAATGTATCCACAATTGTGCAAATCATGTTATTATGTGGTGAGGTAGTGGGGAATCTCGTGATGAAATCCATTGAGATATCTTCCCAACAAGGACCATTTGGAATTAGCAAGGAAATCAATAAACCTTATGCTTTACCATGTTGATGCTTTAATGCGCTCACATACAATCCAAGTGGAAACAAAGTATGTGACATCCTTTTGAAGTGTGGGCCCAAAAAAGTGCTCTTAACAAGTAGCTAGTGTGGATGCAATGCCATGATGTCCCATGTATATGCAAGTGCATGCATTTCTTGCAAAGCTATTTGCCTAAACGGTGCAGTTATCCATAATTAAGTGCCATGATGTAGGAAACCATCAGCATAAGAATAACCATTCAAAGGCAACCAATTATTATGCATCAAAGCAGCCCAGGAAGTGGAAAAATTGATTCATCATGGTAAGTATCACACATCTCATCAAAAGAAGCAATTCAAACAACAGAAATATTATTAACAATAGGTTTACGACTTAAAGCATTGGCAACAATATAAGCATGACCAGAGTGGTACTAGTTCATATAGGGTGGAAGCTTTGAATAAAGGAAGCCCATTTAATATGGTGGTTTGAGATCAAAGGCTAACTAAGCAAGTGCTTAATGATTTTCCAGTCTGTCTTGATCAAAAACTCAAAACCCATGATGTAGTGCTTCCAAATGCAAAGTGCATGTACGTTCACCAGAAGCTCTTTGTCATAGGTGCTATAATTAAGCTCAGTAGGTTTTAACTTTCTACTAAAGCTATGGGGTGGTCATCTTGCATTAAAACAGCTCCTATGCCTAATCCACTAGCATCTGTGACAACTAGGAAGAAAGGTCTACACAAGGTAGGGAGCTAGAGGAAAGGAGAAGTAGTCAAGAGGTATTTAAGACAATCAAAAGATATCTATCGAGTATCACCCCAACGAAAAACTATTTGCTTCTTGAGAAGCAGGGTCAAAGGCAAAGAAATGAGGGAAAAATTATGCATAAATTTTTTATAAAAACCAAAGAGACCTAAAAATAATCTAAACATGCAAATTCTTTGAAATAGGCCAGTCTTTAATGGTACATGCCTTCTTTGGGTCAACACAAATGCCTTAGAAACAATGTGTCCTAAGTATTCAATTTCACTTTGAAAGAAAATGATTTTATTAAGGTTAGCATGTAAGTGATTCTCTTTAAGAAAATAAAAAACAATGTTTAAATGATGCTCAAGGGCACTTTTAGAGTTGCTAAAAACCAAAATATCATAAAAAAGGATAATAACAAAATCCTAGTGATGCAATAAAATCCTATTCATCATTTCATAAAGGTTGTAGGTGCATTAATAAGGCCAAAAAGCATCCCTAAGAATTCAAAATGGCCTAACTCAGTGTGAAAAGTAGCTTTATAGATATCAACTAAGTCCATATAGACTTGGTGATAACCAGACTTACAATCTATTTTACTAAATAGACTTGAACTTTTTAATTTGTCAAGCAAATCATCAATTCTAGGAATAGGATAACGGTTCTTTACAGTCACTTTATTTAAGGCATGGTAATATATGCATATACGATAGGTCTTGTTTTTCTTTTGCACTAAAAGAATTGAGGCACCAAAGGGGGAACTATTAGGATATATCAACCCTTTATCACATAAGTCCTTGATTTCACGCTGAATTCTAGTTGTTATATAGGGTATTACATATAGAGAGCCCTATGGGATGGTTGACTAAAAGGAAAAAGCTCAAATTTATGGTCTTTAGGGCAAGAAGGGGAAGGTCATCCACAAAAATCTTTAAATGCATCGAGAAAGTGTTTTTAATATGGAGTGAGAGTGCTCTTTGCTTCCATCACATAGATCATGTATGCATTCTCATGCTTTCTAAGTGCTCATTTTGTTGTATATGAATAATCAACGAAAAATTTTTAAGAGGTAAATCACTAACAAGAGTCAATGATTGATTATTATACTCAAATTGTATTGTGTGTATGTAATAGTTAATATTGGGATTGTATTGGTGTTGAAATGGCATGCCAAAAATTATGTCAGTGGAGTGGAAGGGTCATGGTGCTCTTTGTATGGACCAATTTTTATTTCTAAACCCTTAACTTCACGAGTACCATTATTATATTGAGTTCCTCGAAATGTAGATTTTATTTTATAAGTAGGTGATGCAGTTGAAATCATGGGAACTATTGTCTTCGTGCAATATAAATAGTTGATTATCATGCACACAACCCTTATGCATAACAATGAATGAAAAGATTTTGGAATACCTAGAGGGTCCATTGAATCTTAATTGTTGAAGATCATCTTTAGTCAAGTTGGGGTTGAATTCATACTCTTCACATGTGAGTGTCTTCTTCAATGTTATGCACCAAAGCATGTGTTGGCTTCAAAGTAGGAAGCTTTGCATAACAATTAGCCTTAATATATCCCTTTTTAAGACACTGATGATGACAAGTAGGAACAAACTTAGGTGGCTTAACTATACTATGCACATTTATGTGGCTAGGCATAGGATTTATATTTACATTACTTGGCTTAGAACTAGCCACATTAGATACATTTTTGGGAGCAAAAGTGGGTGCATGTGTGCCATTAAAACTGCTTGTGCATGGTGAAGTTGAGAAAGGAGGACGAGAGAACTTCTTATAGTGCTAATTATTGCTGCTCACATATGAAGCTTGCCTATTAAATAGGGCAAAGCTTTGTGAAGGTCAAACATTCTTTGTAAGAGCACTAATTTTCTTCTCTACATCATGAGCAAGAGAAATAGCTTCATATAGTGATGAAGGTTTAAACATGTTTACCTTTGCTTAGATGCCTTCATCCAAACCATCCTTATACTTGCACTGGAGAGTGTATTCAAGTACATCTTCAACCATGCAAAGTTGTAAGTGTGATTGCTAGAAACATTCACTATATTGGGAAACTGTATCACGATCAACTCTTCCAAACTTACTCCAAGCACAACGTACTTAAAAGTGAAATTGTGGTAGAAGAAACATTCTTTAACTTTTTCTTGGAAGTCAACCTATGTCATAGGATGATCACTAGAGTTGTGCATGACATTCCACAATAAAGATGCTCTGTCAATCAAGTGATTGGCTACACACTTAATCTTATCACTTTCAAAAACGATTCATTGGCAAAGTAGTCATCAATAAAGATGCTCTGTCAATCAAGTGATTGGCTACACACTTAATCTTATCACTTTCAAAAAACGATTCATTGGCAAAGTAGTCATCAAATTGACTTAACCATCATAAAATAGTGTGATTTTTCTTCTTACCACCATCAAATTTGGAAAATGTAAATGAACGACAAGTTATCTTGGACTCTTCACAAGTCTGCTGGGCATCAAAAACAAGCTTGAGTGCTTTGGAGAAGCAAATGTCCTCCATTTCAAGCTCACGAGCGGATGCTTTTCATGAGCAAGGAAATCTTCAGCAACTTAGCATCAATACTTTTTAGCTTCAATTTCTTGTTGGAGTAGAAGGTAACGTTTCTCCAAATAAGGGTGAGTGGTGAATTTGAATTAAAACCATTGGTTTCATTAAAAGTGGTGCTGGAGTCAATGTTGAGAGAATGAGTCTCATCATTAGGATTCATTATGATTTGAATGAAAAATGGGAAATTTTATCACTTGATTTGTTGATTGAAGATCTCAAGAAGGTGTATAAAAAGGATGAGGTTTGTTGTAGGTGGGTAGGGGCTCACCGTTTTTGCAGTCGATGAGAGATGACAATTTGTATTGCCAACTCCAAAAGCCTTAAATTTGTAGACAGGTGACAGTGAAGAGGTGGTTGCAAGGGAATTATGAGGGTGGCAAGATTGGTAATGTAGAGGCCTACATTGGCAAGAGCATTGTGCATGCGTCTTACAAGTGACTTGACACATAAAACAAAGGGGGAACTAAAAACAAGTTTGATTTGAATTTTTTTGTGCTTTTAATGACTAGTGAAATAGGTAATTCATGGAAGAGAAAGAGATTTTGGTTGAGAAGTATAGCATGTAGGTGTGCAAAATGACAAGGTCAAAATAAAGCATGAGAGGAAATTTATAGAGCTTAGTTTAGGTGGAAGAAAAAATAGATATGGGAAAAATAGTGAAAAATTTGGCAAAAAATTTGTGGGCAAAAGTGGGTTTGTGCAAAAGGGAAGGGTGAATTAGATGAAAGTAAAGAAGCTAGAGAGTTCCCACATGCAAGGTTTGAATGCAAGGTTTGAAAAAGGGGGGTGAAAGGTATATAAGAAAAAGTGGAGTGAAGGGAGTGGAGCAAAGAGTGGAGAAGAGAGTGGAGCAGAGAGTGGAGAAGAGAGTGGGCTTATGCTTACCTTCTCTTTGCTAAATACTTCATTCATCACTGATTTGGCCTTGGGTCTTATGGTTTGTGAGTGGCCCGCTGCATGGAGCACCTACTTTTGCAATCGGTTGGCATGTTTTGTATGTGCATTATCTGCAAGTCATAGCTTCTCAAGGTCTACAGGTTTCTATACTTCAAATAGCTTTTTGCAAGCTTGGCTCTAGTACTACTATTGTAAGGAGGGCTATCAAGATGGTAAAAAGCTCTTATAAGCTAATGATTTCCATCACCATCACTCTCTTTCTTTGTAAGATTAAACACATAGACTAATTATGGACCATAGCCTAAAGTCCTGTGTAGAACAAATAGAGAGTAAAAATTTGAGAGAGAGATACACGACACCATAATGGGTTAAATTTCCCCCACTTGTTTGATGGCTCTCTCCTCAAATAAGTGTATTTTTATAGATTCAAGAATATCTTGCATAAACCATGAACATACAATCCACTTCGAGCCTTGACCATTCCCTTTCCCATAAAAATAGGAAAACCATTCCCTTTCCCTTAAGTTGCATGCTTCATGCATGTATTCAAGTATTAACCTCATATTTTACTAGGCTAAAGTATTACAATAAACTAAATAAATTGATTACACTAAGTCCAAACAAATTAAATAAAAGGGTGTCAAAGTGAATAGTCTAAATAGTTGATGTGGCCACCCCGTAATGCAAAAATGGGTGTGGCCATCATGCAAAAATTGGAGAGTAGTCACTAAGCACCCGCACTAGCCCTGCCCACTGATCTACTTATCAAAAACCATCACATGTATTATATGCACATAGTGTTCACCATAAAAATAAATCCAAACAATCATTTAAAACGTATTTCCATAATAGCCTTAAGCTATCTTAAAGCTCCTAAAGAGTCCCCTTAAGCTATCTTAAAGCCCCACTTGAGTGCCTTTTGAGCTCCGAAAGACCCTTAGAATGATAGTACAGCACGTTGAAGATTCCTATTTGCCCCTTTTTGATGTACTTAAGAGGCTCCTTTATAAACTCCATCAAGCATGGGCTCCTAAGCATCCTTCAAACCTCTTTAAGGCCTTATAAGAGCTTCTTAATACCTTAAGCCTCCTTAATTACCTTATAACCCATTTTAACACTAGTTTGGTACTTGGACATTCAAGTGTCCAAAGACACTTTTATGTCCTTAAAACTTCCTATATTTTTTCTAGTGTATCTCATGAAATATTTCTTGTTAGAAATTTATTTGTTACCAAATTAGACATTTCCGTTCCACTCAAATGGCTCTATAAAGTGACCAAAAAAACATGCTTTTGTTCATTTATTGATTTTTTATTTAATGAACACAAATTTTCCTACGTATAGAAGTGACTTGAATTTTTCATATCATAACAAGGGGTTATAACCAATTTACACTTATGATGGAGTTTTTTTCTTCAAGTTTTGAGTTCTCTAGAAAAATTTGTGCTTAGCGAGACAATTTGAGGCCTTGGTAGCATGCCTAACTTGACAATAATATCTTTTCATAAGATCCTACTCATGTATATATGAATCCTGTCTAAGAAAATCCTAATAATATATCAAATGAAAATATCAAAATCTTTTAAAAACCTCTTAATAACATAATTTTATGTCCTGTAACAATACCAAACTACTAGTGTTAAAGCTCCCTTGACCCCTTACTCGCTTTGAGCCCTTAAAGTCTCCTTTAAGCTCTTGTGTGGTTCTTTCAAGCTTCTCTAAGCTAATTCTAAACCTCCTCAAATCATGTACTCCTTTTAAACTCCTTGAGTTTCTTTGACTCTTTTTGAGATTCCTCAAAACTTCCTTGAAGCACAGTCCTTGACCTTTCCTAAAATTGATTGAGTCCCTCTTATTATTACCATTTAAGTTGCAATGCAATGTGGAACCTCTTATTAGAAGCTTCTTTGGACATTTTTATTAGCTTATTTAACCTCTTCAAGTTATCTTGAGTCTCTTGAAACTTCTTTGGGACCTTTTAAAAGCTTCAAGATTTTCCATTTTTTTGAACCCCTTTATAATCCGTATAAGCTCCTTCCAGCTTCTTTTATTTTCATTAACTTCCTTTAAACCTCTTAAGGTTCCCTTTGAGCCTCTTAGGGCATTACCTCTTTGAGCTTGTTGTATATTGGCTCAAGTTAAAATACTCCCTCCATTTTCTATGCCATCATGCCCCATTTCTTGGTCATGCAATCATATTTCTCACAATGCCTCACCAACCCCAAGATTTCTCAACTTTGAAAAAAGGAAAAAAACACCTACATTACAAGATAAGGATAGATTTTTTGTTCCCTACAAAGAGGGAGGATGAGAGTTGGTGAGTTCATAGAGATCCATCTTAGCAAATTATTGGGCCCACAAATGTGAACTCCTTTCTCCGTAAACTTTGGTTATGCCTTGGCCTAAGTTGCATGAATTGTCTTACACCTCCAAGCATTGATTTGGGTGGTAAATAAATCTCTTGCATCTTATGCCAATATTGGGAATATAAGTAAAGAAGATACTTTCCACCAACAACAATGTCTATGAAGCACATTTTGGGACTAAATTTGGTGTTGCTATTGAAACAAGCACTACAAAGGATTTTTCCAATGTCTTAAGGGCTTAATGGGCAATAAGATTTTAAAACAAGGAATGTAGTGCTAGATTTCATGAGAATGGGAAGCAAGGTGGGGAGCTCCAGTCATTACAATGAGCCATTATAGAGAACCATGCAAGGCCTAACAAAAAAAAAGAAGGGGGACTCCAAACATAACAAAGCAAAAAGGTTTACACCTTAGGAGGTTATATAAGATATTTTGAGAGAGGACAAATATCTCTTTAATTTTTTCAATGAGGTTGAGTAACTTACAAAGATTGACTTGAAGTTGACTACCATTAATAGGAAACAAGGAGGCCATCACAATGATTGATCCATGGGATCACAATGAAAGTCTCTGATTCACCTTCAAAATAACAGTAGTGTGGTACTCCGCATATGCAGCATCCAATTTAGCACTAACTTGGATGAACTTTAGGTCTGCCTCTATACCCATATTCTTTTTTATTAGCTCATATTCCCTGACCCATTTGGATTAGATTCGGTCCCTTTCAAAGGCCTTCTCCACTACAATGATTTGTTGGAGGCTTGATTCATGAGACTATACCAAAATAGACGTGCTCCAGGCAAGTACACGAGGTACGAGACCCAATGGAACACCAATCCACCAAGCATTTCCGGGCATGTACATGGAGGCACAAGTCCCAACGGAAAGCCAAGTCCACAGTATCACATGAGTGGCATCAATCATCGTCATATACAACTGCCATGGACACCAGTCCAATGTACAATAAGATCAACTTGTGCCAATGCACAAGAGTAGTAGGAATGGATGAGAGGTCATGGATCTTGAAAAGGTTCTCTTAGGTTATGTATCCCAATCAACAAGATATGCCAAGTGTGAAATAAGATATGCCAAGAATGTATGATGGAAAAGTCATGACAGTGGTGGGATTTATGGAGATTTTTAATTAACTAGTTGAAGGGCTTCAATTATTAGTGTAAGCCTCAAATCAATCATTCTTATAAGAACATGGCTTAACAAAAGCACAACAGTAAAGGAGGTATTGTTTGCCATGTTAAAATAACCAAGGAGTGAAGCTACAACTTGTCATGGACACAATAAACTTTGAGCCTCATCATCAACACCTCCAATCATTTTAGTCATAACTTGCACATTTAAGGGACTAGAGATAGCTAGAGAAGAGGTGGGTGTTAACTTGCCTAAGGAGTAGTTATGAGAATAGTGTGTGCAAGATTAAGAGATTTATCAAGAGGATTGTGTTTATGGGCATTGTCTTGGACGAATGCCTAGGATCAAAGCTAGTGCATGATGTGACTCGATGAGGGTTACACATGTGTGTACATTTTTTGTGACATTATATTTTTTTAGCAAATTTATGGCCATTATCATTATAGATTTATGGTCGTCATTATGTTATAGCCAAATGGTGGCCAATAACATTTGTTCATATGGTTTATTTACCCTTAGTAGGTTCATGGACCAATTTGTTTAAAGTTATAGCAAGGTTCATGCAGCATAAAAGCTTACTTAGACTTTTCTATTTTTAAGAGTAACCCCCAAAGTGGAGTGTAAAAACTATTTTTAGCTCACAAGCCGGGTTCAGGTCTTGATGAACATGTTAGTTGATTCAAGCTCTTGAGGCTATGCAAAAATCATTAATTGATGTTGCAAGTCGATGAGGCTACCCTCCTCCAAGCCCTCTAGGTATGCAACAATGTCATCAAATTCTAAATCATGGAGCTCCTTAAGTTAATGGGGAGGAAAAGACCCTGGGGTCCTATGTCTTGAGCCTAGAGGTAAATGTGCATCGCCTCCATGATGAAGAGAAATAGGAAGGGTGCTAGTGGGTAGCCCTACTACAAAGAACACAAAATGGTAAACTCTCCCTCCATGGATGAAAACCTAGCTATGGGTGCCATCGTATAAGGAAGAGATGCCTCTCCCAATATGATGAGAAGCCTAGGTAGATCATTTTCCTCTCTAGAAAGACCTAATCCACTCTATCATAGGCCTTCTTGAACTCAAGAAGAAGCTCTACAAGGTGCCGACATTGATGGCCTCCCAACAAAAGGTGTCCCAAAAGGTAAAGATGTTATCCAAGATTCTCCTATCCCATCTAAATTATGGATTAGAGAACTTGACTTATATGCATGCCCAAAAGTTAAGTTATGAGCATTTAATATATATCTTCTACTCTTAATCCACTTATATCTTAGTCTACCTCAAACTCTTTACCTCTAACTTCTATGGGCCTAGCTAGGCACATCATTGGACTTATTCTTATGCCATGATGGGCATCTAATGTTATAAATAGCCACTACATCAATGCATTAGACCAAAAATAACTTTCAATCAAGTCATTGGGATCTAAACTCTAGCCATTGAGAATTTTTCTTTGGTTAATTTGGTCTTCTTACATACCACCTTACATTGAGAACTTGTTTTTTGTTAATTTGGCCTTCTTATTCACCTTAACTTGCATTTCCATCTTTGACCTTGTTATAAGCATCTTTTTGTTTGAGGGTTTAGGTGAAGCATTGTGAGTAGTATTGTGACTAGGCTTGGGTTTTGAATTTATAAGATTTGGCTTTGAAATTATCCTATTAAATACATTTTTAGGAGGAATTGTGGGCGCATGTGAATTTTAAAAATTACGAGTGTGAGTTGAAGTAAACGAATTGGGTTGAAAAGATAGCCTAAATGGATGATTATTTCCCACAAAAGATGATTGTCGATTGTATGGGAGAGGGCCTTGCATAGGTGGAACAAATTTACCAATAGACCAAAGCTTTTTCTCTGCGTTGTGAGCTAGAGAAATAGCTTCATAGAGAGAAGGAGGTTTGAACATATTCACCTTTACTTATATACCTTCTTCGAGACCATCTTCATATTTTTGTTGCAAAGTATCATCTGGGACACCTTAAGCATGTGAAGATGTAGTAAAGTCTACCAAAAATGCTCTCTATACTAAGATAAAGTGTCACAACCATTCTGAGAAAACTTGCTCCATGCACAATGTGCTTGTGGATGAAACTGGGGTGGCAAAAAAAACTCCTTGACTTTGTCTTGGAAATCAACCCAAGTGGTTTGGTTTATCGTGATTAGTATCACATTTGATCTTATCCTTTTTTGAGAAACTTTCATTCGTAAAATAATCATCAAACTGGCTTAACTATGAAAGAATAGAGTAGCCATCCTTTTAACCATTAAACTTTGCAAAAGTAAAAGAGTGACGACTTCTGCTTTGAAAATTTTGGTGATGTAGTTATCCTCTTGGGAATCCTCAATCGAGTGTGCTTCTCGCTCTCCAATAAGGATTCCGCATGCATGCACCATTGCTCTTCTTTTAATTAGGCTTGGATTAAAGAAAGCAGAAAGTGGGGAGTTGGTGAAGCCATGAGTGTTGTCGATATGCAAATCATCTCATCACTTGAAGAAGGATTCATTGTGAATTTTGTTAATGAAATTGGAGATTTATTACTGCGTTTGCACAACAAAAATTATGATTAAGTTGATCAAAATGATATCGTGTGGTGCAAATGTACGTAGAGATTCCCTAAAATGGAGTGATCATAAAGCTGAGATATGGGATAATCACCATGGATTGATGCAAAATTAAGGAGATAATCTCATACAAATGACCCTGAGATGCCTAAATGAGTTTTCCTCCCACCAAGAGGATGTAAATAGCCTTCCATAAGCCAAGGTATGAAAGCCATGAGGCTCCAAGAGTCAAAATGACCAAATATCATAATATGTCCAAAAGATACAATAGTGGGCCATGATCCCCCTTTTATACTTGAACCCATGACCATGGTCCTAGACCTAATCTAAAGTTGTTACTTCATTACAAGCCATCCCCTCTCCTATAATTATTTCTTCCTTGAAATCAAAGGGTGGTCATGCAAAAATCAAGCATATACAAAAAGCTATGTATAGAAGACAAAAATCATGACATAAGCCACTATCATGGAAGACCCAAATACCATATTTGAAGTTTTTACTTCATTACAAACCATCCCCTCCTATAATGATTTCTTCCTTTAAATCAAAGGGTGGTCATGCAAAAATCAAGCATATATAAAGGGTGGTCATGCAAAAATCAAGCATATACAAAAGGCTATGTATAGAAGACAAAAATCATGACATAAGACACTATCATCGAAGACTCGAATACCATAACATGAGTAGTATGACCCCCAGGGTCAAATGGAAAGGATGAGGGCATCCCATCGATGATGAAGCTAAGTAATCTCCCACTTGGATCAAAAGGAAAGTGTAAGAGACCACTACTGATAATGAAAGTAGCCGAATATCCTTCATGGACAAAAGGAACATGAAAGAAGTCAATGTCACTGATGAGGCTAGGTATGAGTCCTCCTGGGTTAAATGGATAAATGTAGTAAGCATTACGGACCCTTAAATCCAATGCAACAATAGCTCTTGGGTCAAAACGAAAGCTCAAGTCTGAGGGATAGCTCATAATCCCATCCTCGCAACTAAAACACGAAACTGACATCCAAGGTATCCATTAAATGGAACAAATTTCCCAGCTAGAATGTCGCATGGTCCATGTGATCGAGACCGAGAGAGTGCATCTGAATGGTATGGCATGTAATCATCTACCATACATCCAAGTGGTATATGATGCATCCAAAGATAAATCCCAGCTCCAAAGAAACTAGGGTCGTGTAGACAATCATGGAAGCCAAAGAAACACATCTCAAAGTCGGCATCGTGCAACAACTCATGTGAACCAATGCCGTCATCCACTATAGCATAGATCGAGTCATCTAAGGCATGATCCATTTCATTAATGTGTATATAGGCAAGATCCAAAATATGCAACATGCCCTCATGTGTGAAATCCTCTGCATATGTGTGGTCCCCCAAAGCAAAATCATGATCAACAATAAGATCACTACTATAAGCATCATCATCCTAAATACTGAAAATGTATCCACACATGAGAAGAAAGTGGCATCATCCATAAAATCACTGACCATGTCATCCTCACAATCTCTAAAGTCATGGTCATGATGATCATGGTCTGTGTCCATCAATGGTATCCATGTATAACCTGTATCCCAAGGTAGTTCAACCTCTCTAATCATTAGATCTAAATAAAATACAAAGCTCTCTAGATCCATATGCACAATGCTACCTCTCTTACGAGGTCTAATCGCATAAAAATCGTCACTACTCTCATGCACTATCCCTGACTACCCAAATACATGAACTCTATCCACACAAACGCTACCAGGAATGTGATGAATACTAATAGTAAAGGTCGTATCAGCGATATCTCCACAAATAGAAACCCTAGAGAAGAATAGCCCGATGCATCTAACACTAGGAATTTAGGTCAAGTCTATGCTCATAGGTGTCTCTGTCACTCATGTGCTAAGTATCACTAACCTCCAGTGTGCTAATGGATACACGCATCCCAAATGTGCTAATGGATGCGTCACTAATCAAATGCACACTATCGTCTAAAATGTCACCTCGATCAACTAGAGTGTCCACATGATCCATAGGAAAGACGATAGGCATAGAAGTGTCCATGCTCGATATGTCCACTGCCATCTCTTTTCTCGAGATCATGCCCACATGATTTGACTCACACACATCACTATCACATACCATCATCATCATGTGCATATGTGTCAGTGGCATCATGCACACGTATATCACTATAATGATGTGCATGTATGTGCGATACATCAATGTCATCATGTGTGTGTGTGTATAATACATCATCATGTGTATGAGTGTATAATACATCATGTGATACATCATCATCATCATAAATATCCGTGTCGGTGTAGACCACATCCTTATCAGAAACATAATCACGATGACCCGAGAGTGTGGGAAACTCAATCAAGTCACCAAAAGAAGAATCATCCCACACGAATAATACCAAACCATCTGTGCCAATGTAGCTAAGCAATGAAGTGATGAAACTGCCATGTACAGACCATCTGGTACATATCTCCTCCCCATCGAACAAATGCTAAAAATGACTAGGCATTAAATTGTGAAGCTTGAACATCCAATAGTGGTATGAATATGCTACCCTATGATAGCAAGATAACGACAAGAGAAGATGTAGAGGTCTAAGCCTCGAAATGCCAAAGGCATGTCCAAATGTGGCAAAAGATATGCAATTATACATGACACGAGACGGCAAATCATAATAGCAATCGTAGAGCCATGACGATAGAGCATAAGCGGCTCCCATACGATCACAATCAGAGATTTTGTCAAAATAATATCGATTCACACCATGGCAATCAAATGAAGGATAAAAGTAATAGGAACACCCCATGGTTGCATGTGAACACTACCCAAAGTGTACGTACCAAAACAAAATGCACAACAAATGTGAACACACCTCTCAAAAACAATGTGACTCATGATGTGTGAACAAGCCCAACTAATACTCAACATGAATTAATGTATCCTAATCCCCAAATGTATGACACAAGCCTACAATATGCTAATGTGCGTGATCAAGGTTATAAAAGCACAAATAGTGCGAGAAAATGCTACCAATGCCAAAATGTGCATGAATCACGGCTAACAATGCACAAAATGCATATTGTATGTGAACGAGCCAAAATAATACATCAACATGTGTAGCACACCTCGCACATGTGAAAAATCACCAAAGAAACTAAGGCATGTGAATAAACTCCATGGAGCTCTAAAGCAAGTGAACAAACCCATCAAAGCATAAATCATGTGAAAAAGGCCCACAATGTGCAACAATATGTGAACAACCAATCTGAAAGCAAGTAAATCTCCTTAAGATCCTTAAGAGATAAGAATATGAATAGGTAGGTTAGGAATGAACAAAGTGTAAATGGGAAGTGTGAACAAAAGAACTGAAAAATTAGAGGGAACACGAGGGACTGGTGTGAATGAAGGGAAAGAACCCTGAAGTTTTTTTTTTTAAAAAAAAACCTCACTTCACTTCATCAACACATTGCTTCTTCTTTTGAGCCCAAAAAAAAAAAAAAATCCCTCTCTCTTCTTTCTCAAAAGCGCTGGCAGCTAGAGCGAAGAGCTGAGACTTCAAGAAATCTCTCAAGCCTCTTCTCTCTCTCTCTCACGATGGCCGCGACCACAGAGCAAGAGAGCACCTCCTGTGCTCAGTGAAGCTCACATGTTTTTATGTTTTTTGTTTGTGTTTTCTTTTTTAATTTCTGTTTGGCTAAAAACGATGATGCGCTGCTAGAAACGCCTTTTTATTATTATTAATTTTAATGAAATATAATATGCGCTTTTCATTTTGAGGCTAGGCGTCGTTGACCTCGTGCAGCCTGTGATAGGCGTCGTTGAGCTTGCACGTTGTTGCCTGTGATGCTTGCAAGCAGAGCACTATGTACGCTAGCTGCTCCACGCTGTTACACCAAAAAAAGTAGCCTTTCTCTCGGTTTATAAGCTGTATTATCAAGGCCGGCTACGCCAGATAGTAGGAGAACAATCTCTGGTTTGTAAACTGAGGCTGTAATCAACTTTCCTCCTTGAGTTGGGGGGCGCTGAGGGTGTACGCTGTGAACAGGGATGAACAAGGTCTGAATCATGAATGCCCTGCGATGCCTGCAAAGACTTATAGGCGATAGCAGCAGCTGCAACACAAATCAAACGATTGTCTTTGTTATCTCTTTGATCGGCCTCTCTTACTCATGGCCTTTTGCGCATTATTCAGCAAGATCCGATCATAAAACAGTTCATGGGACGTGGTGTAGGGGAAGGCCATTGCCGAGTGGAATCAGGGAGCTAGCGCCAGCTGGATTCCCCTCAGAGTGGCCGACGACCCACCGCCATTCCTGGCCGTCATGGCATGCAGGGAGTTGAGTTGTCATCATCTCCAGCTTCCACTCCAGCAGCATCATCTGCTTCCATTCCGTGCGCTGAGTTGTTATTATCTCTTCCATTTCGTGTGTGCTGAGTTGTCATCACCATGCACATTGACTGCGCTTATGTAGTGTCTGCTGCAGTGTGTACTCTGTGTGCTGCACAGATTCTGAATTCTGAGGGCTGAGTTGGCAGCATCCTGCTGATTGCAGACCTGATTACGTGAATAATAGCCAGCTTGAATAGACGGCTTAGATTAATCCTCTGCCAACCCTTGCCCATGATGCGCACTCACGATCATTCGGCAACTTCAGACATTACGGCAAGAAAAAGAATAACACACCCAATCCATTCCATGGTGGGAAGAGCCTAGGCCCGCCGTCTCTTGAAAAGATTGACTACGACATGCAGAAAACCACAAAAGTCTGAGCATACAACGTGTAGCTGGTGAGCAAACGAGAGACTTAAGAGCTTGCAGGGGAAGATTGTTTTTTTTTTTTTTCCGAACTGCAGTGTTGTTGGCCGTAGCTTTGTCCTTGTGTGAAAAGATTCTTGAGATTTCGAGAAAGCTCTACACTCACTTAAAAAACATTGGTTGCTGCTAGTATTTCAATCTTGCTCATCACTTGCATTACTTAATGGTACCATATTCTTAGCTTGCACTGCTACTTTTGCAAAGCTCTATGATGCTACTTTAGAAAGACAAATCAACTCCTTTGAGAGAACTTTTCACTCAACAAGCCTTGTATGCATCTTAGAACCCTGTGGTTTATGGGGCACACTAGCTTATAAGCTGGTTGACTAGGTTCAATTCTCAGCAAGACCATACTCTATTTGTATAAAATACACTAAAATTTGTTCTATTTTTTGCATTAAGTTTCAATCTGCACTTGCTTTATTCAGACAGTTCTTTTGTGATCTTGTTTTTTAAAATTTTCACAAGATTAATTCTAATTTTTGAAGATTAATACTAGTCCACTTGGTTAATAACCTAGTCTAAAGATAATCTTCACAAACCACTTCAATTTAATCTTTTTTTATAAATATTTCTTGGCATTTTTAATTGTTTCTTGGTATTTCATTTGTTCGTGGTGATATGTTTTCTTACAAGAATTCAATAAAAACTATAATAAATAAATATCACTCCCAACTATGAATGCCCTTGAATCTTTAATTTTGCAGTGATCTTGAAACAGATCTTCACTATTCCTTAATTGTGTACTTGAATCTTTAATTCTACATTAAAACTGCATAGTAAGTTGTATTTTGTAACTATATTCTGTACACTTTCTTGAAACTGCACCTAGATTTTATAATATTTGTAATTTGTCTCCAAAATCTTTGATAGTCAACACCTTGATGAATCTCTCACTAGAATTGCACAGCAACCAAGAATCTCTCTAAGAATGCAAGAAACGCAAAGAATCTTACAAATGATAACAAGAAACTAGGGTTTGTATGAAAATACATTCTAGTTTGACATGCAGAATTTCTCTAAAATTTAAGAAAATCAAGAAGATTTTCAAGAACATCAAGAAATGTAAGAAAATGCATTTTGAAAAATCTGGAAATCTCTAATTTGACAATGATTAACATTAATCATGATCAAAAAAATAAATTTTGAAAAAAATAGATTCATAAAAATCTAAAAAATAATTACTTCTAATCATGATCAAGAAAATGCATTCAAAAAATTAGATTAAGAATAATCTAAAAATGATTAATCTTTTAATCACTTTTTAAACTAGGATCTAAGCCAAGAGCTCTGATACCAATTGAAATGGAATGATCATAAAGTTGAGATATGAGATAATTATCATGTCAAATCAATATAAAATTAAAGAGATAATCTCATACAAATGACCATAATACATAACCTCCCACTAAGAGGATAGAAATAGCCTTCCATAAGCCAAGGTATAAAAGCCATGAGGCTCCAAGAGTCAAAATAACCAAATATCATAATACAATAGTGGTGGTCCATGAGACCCCTTTTATACTTGAGCCCGTGACCATGGTCCTTCACCTAATCTAAAGTTGTTACTTCATTACATTCACCTCACTTTGTATAAGCCAAACAAGAGAGATAATACTGCCACGACCAAGTTTCTTCGGTGTGTTGTTTGACCACCACAAAATAAAGATTTGTTGGCATTGCAGAGGATGCACAAGAGTTAATTGGATGCTGCAATTGATAATGGAGAGGTCAGAACTCAAAGGAACACTAATTGTAAGCCTTGTGAATAACTTTGCAAATGAACTGATCTTAAAACTGATGAAGCTGAGAAAAAAATGGAATCTTTTGGGTTTTTTGAAATTTTTCTTTTGGTATTTTTTAGAATTTTGAGCTAAAATACTTTTTAGAAAATAAATAATAAGGTTGGAAATTTTTTTTAAAACATGGATAAAAATTTAAAACTCATGGAAGCTACAAAATTATTTAGCGTGTGATTTGGAAAAAAATACCAAAAAATAATAATTTTTATGGGGTTTTTAAAGCTTCTAAGCTTGTATTTTACAAGCTTCAAAACCATGGTTTTTCACAAAAATGAATTCGTCGAGAAGAAGGGAGTCTATTTCGAGTCACTTACAACCATTGATTGATTGAGAGCATGAAATTGAAGCTTTTGATCATAATTGAGTGGATTTGAAGCTTCCTATGCTTGCAAAACACATCTATGATGCTCGATTAAAAAGAGGATTAGTGTAGAGAAAGATGATTTTGGATTTTTGAGTGGATTTGTGAAACTATAAATGGTTTTCCACCTCGTATGGACCTTTGGATAATAACCAATGTATAAAATTAACTCTAGCTTTCAAGGCTTGATTAAAACCTATGATTTGGCCTTTCTCCCTTCAATTTCTTCACTTCCTTGTCCACTTGTCCTTCACCAATTTAGAATTTGGACTTGTCCTTGGCTCTGATACCACTGTTGCAAGAGAGTGATGGTTTTGTTACACAAATATAATTAAAATAATCCCCATCTCTCTCTCTCTCTCTCTCTCTCTCTCTCTCTCTCTCTCTCTCTCTCTCTCTCTCTCATTGCTTGTTCAAAACCATAGCATAAAAAAATATCCAGCTTGTTAGGATACACAAAGAAGAAGAATATGCACGACACCAAAATGGGTTAAATCTCCCCCACTTGCTTGACGGCTCACGCTTGTGTCTTTAGATATCTTTTTGCATTACTTGTGAGCCAAAAATAGTTTTCACACTCCACTTTGGGCCTTGCTCTTAAAAATAGAAAAGTCTAAGTTTTGTGCATGAACCTTGCTATAACTTTAAATAAAATTGTCCCATGAACCTACTAAGTAAATAAACCATATGAACAAATGTGCTTGGCTTCCATTTGGCCAACATAATGACGACCATAAATCCAAAATAATAACGGCCAATTTTCTACAAAAATATAATGTTGCCAAAACTGTGCACACATGTGCAACCCTCATTGAGTCTCCCGCACTAGCCTTGCCCCACTGATCTATTATCAAAAATACATGCCAAATATTATATCCCAGTGACTACCTACCCAACACACTAACCATGCGGCAAATAATCAAAAATAAATATCCATGATAAATGAAGCATATCACAAAAATACCGTTTTAATAATTCAGTAATTTCCATTTTCATAACACATGTGGCCCATGAACCCAGGATGTGCATGTAATCGTTTTTTAGTCCTTTTTAGAGAGTTCCAAACCTCCTTCGCATAATGATTCACTTCTAGTCTCTTTAGGACTTAGTTGTGTGCTTTGACCTACATTTATCTAGGGTCCCTTATCCACAAAGGAGGTCAGAGAGCGCCAGCAGCCCATCACCTCCAGATGTGGTTGGGGCTCCATCTTGCTTTTCATGGGGCAGACCCTCTACTCTAAGCCTTCCCACACTCTGTGAAGGCACTTCCATCACCTTCCCAACCCTATAGTAGGAGCACATTCTGGATCTATATGGGGCCTGAGCCATGTGCCTTGACATCAACTCAACCATCCCCCCAACAACAAGCCCCCCTCCCCCTGCCAACCCTCGGAACAACGCCAATATTGCTTCCTTCTCTAGGATAGGGATTCTCCTCTTGATTCTTAACTTGGTAGGGGCCTCCTCTTGGTCATTTTGGAGGTTAGTCTCCATAGGAGCCTTACCCACACTCGGATTAGATTTTGATGGCCTCTCCTCTAGAGTGTCCGCATAGTGGGCCTCCAAAAGAGGAAGTGAAACATTGATCCCCTCCCTCTTGATGTCATAGGCATTGCATCCAAATACTTATGGCTTTGGGAGAATATACCGTTGGTGCATGTCAAGTGGAACCTCGATGAGTGGAGCTGGTGTGATCCCAGTGCTCTTCCCACATAGCACCCCCTAACCCCTTCTTCGAGTACTCAACCGGACTAGGATCACGAGGCTATAGTCACTCGTGGTACTTGTTTAACTAAGTTTGGGATAGAGTATGGAATGGATATCCATAATTAAGAAGAAAATATTCTTAGCATGATGTGAAAAGCTTAAGTTCAGCCGTCTAAATGCTTGCTTCTAAAAAGCACATCTAAATAAGGTGTGCACACTATAGTACATGTATTAGTATGAATGGATCCCCCGAATACATGTCGCCATGGTAGTGTAACGGAAGGTTTTCTAGGTGTCTGGAATTAACCTCACATGAATCCTATGCTAGTCTTATTAATAAAACAAGCGCAAAAGAGACCATTAGAGCCAATAGGTGATAATACATATAATTATTTCGAAATAGCACTATTGGATACCCAATCAATGGTGATATTTCGAAATATCACCTCAATATGCACCACCAACATTTTTCACTTGTCCATTAACTAATTAATAGGCGCACATTAAGGTTTAGTTTTACACGCGTCGTTTGCATGATGGCTGACGTGCCATATCGGATTAATGTTAAATTTGTATGAGCATGATGGCTGGCGTACGAGATCAGATTTCTTGATTGTTTTCACCATGGCTGACGCTGTTTTAAGTTCCTTTTTCTCCATTTGTTGGCACTTCTTTCACCATGGCTGACGCCGTTTTCACCATGGCTAAGGAGCATCTCGCCCATGCTTCCCGTTGGCGTGGTGCTTCAGTCGCCTTCCGGAAGTCGATCTACGTTGTCTGGAGCATGGCTTCTCGCGTGCTCGTGGCTTGTTCGTGGTTGGCTACCACGTCTATTCGTGGTTGGCTACCTTCTTATCTATGTCGTTTGGTCTGTATAATCTGCACTTCTAATATTTAAAATGTGTTTCCTTCTCTATATAATAAGCTCACGGCAGCTCGTTCTCTTTTTGGCTTTGGTAAAAAACAGAAAAGTTTCTTGCTTTCATTTATTACTTTTTGGATTTGGTTAAAAACATAAAAGTTTATTGCTTTCATTTTTTACACTTTTCAAAAGGTTATGGGTTTTAGTATTTGTAAATAATGGAGAAGTGAAATATGCTCGTAGGAGGTCTTTGATTTCTTCCTTTTTTTTTAAATCCAGAATTAAATATGAGAGGACGTCTTTGATTTCAGCCTTCTTTTTTTAATACATAAATTCAGAATGTCTTTGATTTCTGTAAATAATTGCTTGTACACTTGTCCTCTACTTTAGAGGAGTCCTTAACGATATGTGTGTACAATAGTCAACTGTGTCTGCATATTTTGAAATTTTAAAAAAAATCAATAAATTGACAATGTTAAAACATATAAGGGTGGTTGCAAGATCAAGGTGCCCAATTTTGTCCACTCAGGCACCCTATAAACAGTAAAAAAACAGGCATTTATTTAACTTTAGTGGCTAGTCTCTCCTAGTAAATGAAGGAATTTCGTTTCAAGTTCTTTTGTTGGAACATCATATTCAAAGTTGGAAATATAGTTGCATAATTTGATTAAGCATTAGATAGTCAAAAAATCAATAAATTGACAATGTTAAAACATATAACACGTGTCAATTCACTAACAAATCAATAAATTGACAATAAAACATATAATACATGCCAATTCACTAACATGGCTTATGTGCCTATTAAATTTTAATTTCAAAGGTGAAAAATTCTTTAAAAGGTTTAAGGAATATGCACCACCAAAAAAAATATTATGCTTTAAAAAAATTATGCTAAGGTCTTCGCTGCTATGCCACTTCCTCACATTACACTCTACGCTCTCTTTTTTTGTAACATGCACCCACAAACAATATATGAATGTATGTGGAACATAAACTCTTCAAGCGTGTTACTTGTTATTTGAGCTATTGTTACATTAGAAGCTTAATTCACTGATTGTTGTGAAGGATCCGCACAATGCCATGACAAATTCAAAAAAACCAATGACAACTAAAAAGAACGCGGATTCAGAGCCTTTTGTGCACAAGATTCCTTCTTTCCCTGCAGAGAAGAAAACAAAGCTCTTTGAAGTGTCAGTTACAGTCACCATCAGTAATGGTGATATAAGACTTTCATGTTGGGAACCCTTAGAAGAATTTATCAGAATGGAGTGTATAAAATGCCTTTTTGCACTAGAGAAGAAAGGTGGTACCTTGAACCACTTACATTTTCAAATGGTTGTCAGTTTGATGGCTCCATCCCTTATAAGTGTAGGCAAAACAATATAACGATGTTTAGGATGGGATCTTTTCAAACCACAGGGTGGCTTGGTTATGTGTAGAGGCCTTAGACAAATTAAAATGCACACCTTCGAAGGCATGGTAGGTTACTGTATGAAATACTTGCACAAACCACACTTTAAGTTCTTCTCACATAATATATCTACAAAGGAAATAACAAGAGGCCGTCAGCTATATGCTCTATATGGGCAGGAGGCTGACTTAAAAAACAAAGTTTACTTGTCATCTGTCAATCTTTTTGAACGAGCATATGTGTACATGGATAATTACATAGCAAATAAGCTTGGAGCTTCGCTTCAAACCACGCTCATAAAAAGGGTCCGGACTAGAAAGTACTACCCAACATCGTCATGGATAATTCCGAAGACTGGCTCAGGTATGAGCAGGAAAAGATCTGTTGCAGTATGGAAAGTTATGAAGCTTCCTCACCTCACCCACTACATAGATATAGAGGAGATTTTCTTTGCAGATTCTCCATCTACCACCAAATGCTTCAATCCAGTGAATGCAAGACCAAACACAGAAGATGAAGAGGATGAAAGTGAGGATGGTAATGGAGTGTATACAGAACATGCATGGCAACAACAATGCACAACCAAGAACTCAAGAAAATCCTATAGTCATTGATGATGATCAAGAAGTCCAATCACCGCATGACTATAACACATCCTATCTTTCTTTATGGGAGCAGGCATACAAATTTTAAAAAGCCATTGTGGATGGAGATGAATTTGTGCCACTCTCGCCAAATGTCTGTAAATTTGTAGGCCTCATTGAGGAAGAAGCTTGTTTTGTGTAATCTTGATTTCGGCAGCTCGGTTTCTTTCTATGTAATCAATCTTGTGCTGGTCGTAACCTTTTGTAATAAACACATGTTTTATTTCACTATCTACACATCTATCTTTTACAAATTCTCTACATAATTTTATTACTTTTAAACTTAAAAAGAAAGCTTCCTAACGTTACGAAATATGATTCTTTAATCTTGCAAAACTTAAATTTGATAACCTTAAGAAATGTAAATTTTGTAACCTTAGACTTTACAAGGTTTATAACCTTATAGAGTCTAAGGTTTGAGTGAATATGCACCACCGAAAAAAAAATTAATTAATAGGTTTGAGTGAATATGCAGCACCAAATATATATATATATATATATACATATATATCACACTATAGGATACCCAATGGTGATATTTCTAAATAATTAAATTATTTCAAAATATCACTATTGGATATACCCAATGTTGATATTTCGAAATATCACCTCAAAACCTACCTATAGGACTATACACACAAAAACGTGGAAAATTTTTATGGTCTTATGTTAAACATGAAAATTTTTATGTGCGAGATAGTATATGACAACATACACCATGGTCTTATGTTGATTAATGTTATTACTAATGTTCTCTCTCTCTCGATAGATATATATATATATATATATATATGGCCACGACAACCCATTAACGCACCACGATATGTACTTACATGATTGACATGTCTTTTCACATGGAAATTTTTTATATACTCAACTTGTCTTTGCACAAGTCATTTGAATAAAAAATGAGGGTAACGCAGAGGCTTGAAGCACATTTGTTGAAAATCACACTACTACTGTTTCATTGAACTCCTCCTCATACCTCTCAAAGCAACCTTCTCCATCAAGGATGTGTTCATGTAATAGAATAGAAATGATGCCCATGATATATTGTTATTAGGAGGAGATGAATAAACAAATATAGTGTAGCTCTATTTATTATAACCTTTTTACCATGCTTTGACAAATCAAAAGTATAAAAATAATCCCAATTATTTATACACGTCACGGCAAGTTTTACAAATGTCTAATCACCGGTTGTAATCGATTGCTATGGTACCACATCAAAGAATGGTAAACTTTGAGCATGTGCTGACTTGATTCTTTCTCCAGTGTGCTATATCAAGGATCCTCGGTTGGCTGGTACCACATGGCATCGAGTGGCTCATTTTGATAGCAGATAAGTCCTCCATTTATTTCAAAAACAATATACATATAACACAATTTATATCAGAGTACATACATATGTACATGTGTGTTGAAAATGTTAAGCCAAAAACTAAAATTCACCGGTCTCTAAACATAATTGGATCAACTATAAATTGGCCCTTGGTTGGCTTGGCTGCCCATAGGGAAGACGTGAATTCTTTGAGAAAATGAATGCTTTTATTATTTATTAAGAAGAGGAGGATTGAGAAGTGGAAAAGCAGAGGATTTACAAATTTAAATTAAATACGGTCACTTCTAGTTGCTACTAAAAAGAGAGGAGGGGTTGGGAGAAAGGAGAAGAGAATGTGAGACAAAGCTAGCAATTTTGCTATTTCAAGAGCGCACACGACGGGGCAATGCAACGTTTCTTCAACAAACTAAAAACAAACTTGTCGTCTGCTGGGAATGACAGTGGTCCACATTCATTCAACAATAACCAACCTCTGCTGTTCAATCAGGCATTGCTGCTGCCGGCCTCCTACCAACAGCAGAGCGGAGGACTATCATCACAGGTGGCAGGACATCTTATCCTTGGTGAAATGGGCCAGGGGAACCCACCAGGCTCCAGCTTCTTGTTTCACTTTTTTGGATGAAGAGATCACCACCTCATCCTTGATTTCAAGCTCCACCAGGAATTCTTCCTCTGTACGTCCCTTACGCCTGTTAAAGAGACGCTCCACGGTGTAGTATTTCTTACAGGCACCCGCTGCCGAATCATCATCTGTTGCTACTGCATCCTGATGCTGTTGTGCAGGTACTTCTGTTGGTGTAGTGTTGAAGAGCTTCAAAGCAGAGGACGGAAATTCTTCTTGGCCATATGCCACATAAGATCCTTCACCACCACTACGGCAGGTGGTATCTAGCTGCCTTGATACAAAACTTCCTTGCATCGGTTCTCTAGTTTTTGGAGGAGTGGGCAAACATAGATGATCTTCTGCATCGTTGCACGGAGCTACGGCTTTCCCTCTTCCTGCTTCCCCACCATCAAGATCAATGCACAGGCTGTTCTTCACATTTTGGCAGTGACCTTCCATTGTGCCCATCACCATCAAGTCTTTATGAGTCCATGTGTCTACTAACTTCACTGGCAACTCTCTATGCACACCACCACCCTTGGTCTGTGTGAAATCTGTGCCAGTCCCATCTCTGGGCCGCTTGAGCTTTTTTGTCTGACCACGCATAACCAAATCCGCCTGCAATGTTGTCACTCCAAGCTTTTCAGGAGTTTGTGTGCCCTTGATGGCATCCGTCTTTGAAGGTGTTATATCTGTGTGAGTCCCATCTCTGAGCTTTTCCGTCAGCCCTACCATAATCTGCAAGGTCGTCAGTCCAAACTTCGCAGGAGTTCCATTTGTTTCTCCCAAGTCCTTGCATTGATTCGGTTCAAACATTGATGATTGGTTTGGGCAATGCACATAGCTGGCCTTTTTGCAAGGGATTGCCCCCCTCATCTTTTTTACAGAATTTAAGGACAACTTAGGCTCAAAGGACTTGCTAGCAATTTTCTCCAATGGCCTCGACTGCGGTTTACGATGGTAATGATCTCGATCAGGAAGCCCATTTCTTAGCTCAACTACCCTGAAAATGTGGACTTTTATGACTAACTTCTTCCTGTCAATCAATTCAAACACACAAACATCACCTTCCTCCAACCCATGATCGAGAGAAAATTTACGCCACCCACCACTCAGACCACTGCGATTTCCAAGCCATTTTGCAGACCATGCCTTTCCTGAGGAGTCCAGAAGAGTGACTTGCTGTATTTCAACCGGTAAGTATTTGCTGGAAAAATCTGAAGGAAACGACTGCATACAAGGGAAGCCAATGGCCACTTTCAAAATTCTTGAAAAAACCTGCCCCTCTCTCTCTCTCTCTCTCTCTCTCTCTCTCTCGTAAGTATATAAATGAGCTGGCAGTTTTAATTAAAAGCATTAAAAGCATAGGGTCCATCTCCACCATAGCCCAGACCATACACACACACAATTCAGGCTGCATAAATTGAGCTGGCAGTTTTCATTGAAGCCCAGGTGGTGAGGGCTCCGCAATTAACCCGCACTATGTATCTCTCCTTTTTTTTGCACGTGATACAGCATTAGTGTCACAAACAGCAGAAAGATCTCGATACATTACATTCCATTTCGTGAGGTAAGATACTTTTGAGAGTCAATCTTGGCACGGCAAAGCTCAGGTGTCTTGTGAGTGTCTTTCACAAGGCTATGGGGGACTGTAGAACCGTGGCAATAGTAAGGGCACACACTTATTTAGGTGTGGTATTCTCAAACCCAAAGCTTCATATAAAACAATAGCAGAGGCAAGATTGACCAAGAGACTTTTGCATGCAATTTCCACAGGTCCCTCCTTTTCGACACGTTAGTCCGAACAGCAGCCATGTACGGAGCACCTTTCTGGACAGAGAGAAGCTTGATAAAGAGATTGCAAATCATGAGGCTCGCTTACCTTATTCACATCACCCCAGACTACAAATCGAGACCTGGATTTTCATCGCATGGATAACAATTAGAAGCTCCTTTTCCTCGATAGGATACCTCATATGTGTCTTTGAAAGCTTCTTGCTTTCAAAGGCTATGGATCTCCCATCCTAGAATAGGGCAGCACCTATTGCATATCGATCCAACTTATCACTCCAATTCTTGCTTGAAGAAGTCACACTTTAACTCCTTTCTATATAACTTCTCTTGTTTGAGGATCTCCAAGACGACTCTGAGATATTGTATGTGCTATTCCAATGACCTACTGTAAATCAGTATGTCATCCAAGAAGACAACAATCCAGTTTCCCAAATATGGATAAAATAAATCATTCATCATCTGCTGAAAAGTAGCACGAGCATTGATCAACCCAAAAGGTAGGACCAAAAACTCATAGTGGCCATAGCACATCCAAAACGCAATCTTAGGCACGTCCTTAGGTCTAAGAGTCATTACATCTGGAATTGAGCAGATACCAAGAGTTGGCAAAGTACCTATGACATAATGTCTACCAGTTGGGATATTTTTAGAGATAAAGTTTATGGAAGGACCCATCTCTTAGATTGGGACATGTGGCAAGAAAGTGGACCAAAGTGAGACAAGTGGCCTGACACTTGTTAGAAAGTGGATCAAAGTGAGACAAGTGGCCTCACACTTGTCACTTCAGCTATTGTGTGGCTCTCCACTTGTCATTGTAGCCTTTTCTTGCCATTTTAGCTCATGGGAGGCCCAAATCTATAAATTGGAGCCCTCTCTCTTCATTAATAGAGACTCTCTTGCTGCACACTAGCCTCTACCACCATTACAGGCTGCCCTAATGATGGCTACTCTCTTTCTCTCTCTCTTGAAGGCTGCCCATGAAGAATACCGGCTGTTGGGGACTGTTTTGGAGGCTTCCATCGCGAAGAAATACTGAAGGCAAGGGTATTTAATCATTTATTATGATTTCTAGCCATTGTACTTGTTGTACCAACCTTTGTACCTACTGTACCAGCCATTGTATTGGCTGTACCAATCCTTGTACTTGTTGTACTTGTTGTACCACCCATTGTACCAATTGTACCAGCTTCTGTACTTGCTGTACCAACCACTGTACCTACTGTACTAGTCACTGTACATGCTGTACCAGCATTTGTACTTACTATACCTACTGTACCAACCACTGTACCTACTATACCAGCCACTGTATCGACTGTACCAGCCATTGTACCTGCTGTACCGACTGAATGGAGAGTTGTACTTGCTGTACCAGCTCTATTGCATGAAGACCCGTGGTTTTTCGGAAAGAATCAGTACCCACACGGAGGTATATGGATTATGTTGTTGGCTCGGCATTTCTACAGTCTATGTTCCGGCTTGGTTGCCTCGTGTTGGGCTGTGTTATGGCATTTGTATATGGATAATCCGGCATCTCCCGTGGGGAAAGTAAGGCCCTTAAAGCTTGTACATGATATTATTCTCCTTGGGTAATAAAATACTCCAAGGGGGAGGGGTCGGCCCATTCCGGCCTCTAAGTGGTGTCACAGTGCAAGCTCCATTTTCAGCATTTGTGGATGTTTTGTCCAGCTTTTATGTTTTATGCAAAGTGATGATGGATATGTGTTAAGGTTGTGGCCCTGTTTAAGTGTTTTAATATGCATTGATGGTATCAACAAGTGTGTCAAAGACCCTAGTCCCCCGGGCACCGCCGCGAGTTACATTGGTATCAGAGCATAGGCTTTCTTGGAAGCGGAGGCTTCCTTCTATTAATAAGGAAGAGAAAAGATCTCAAGTTGGGACCACACTTCCATCATTGCTATTAAGCATGGCCAACCACTTCATAGCCTATGAAGCAAGAGCATGAGCATGAGCATGAGCAGTAGGCAGCTTGTTGATCTAAGGATTTATGAATTCACAAAATTTTATCTTGGAAGTGTGAAGTTGGCTTTATGTGCACACGTTTAGCACTCTTTCCATATGGATATTGTGGATTATATTATCGAGCTTACAGGCAAGCTATACGGAGATATATCTCAGGATATCTTAAGGATATGGTGATGAGATATTTCTTTTGGCTTCATGATCAACCTGGCAAAGAAAAGCTAAGTATACTTTGAGTTTGCAAAGTTGGTGCTTTGGCTATATTTTTTATGTTCACTAACCCTTGTATAGCCATGCAAGGAGAAAGGTGGTGTTGTTTGCCTTGAGATGGTTTCAGGAAAACATTGTTTATGGCTCCCTTTATTGGGATGGATTATATCTACGGAGATTTCTTTCTTGGACGAGATTTATATAGATATTGGGCTTCACAAGCAATTTCTATGGACGAATGTGTCCGAGTTTATAAAGAAGAAATCTTTGGATATCTCATGGATATGATGCTTTTATGGATAAAGTCCACCTCTACTCCAAGGTGTGTGGTTAGCACAGAGTATGTGGTAAGAGTTATGGTATACAAGGATTATGGTATACAGGTCTATGGATTCATGGACTTCTTTTCTAGGGATTTGGATCTATCCTCAGGTTTATGGATTATTCTTTTTGGCTCCCTTTATTTGGGATGCATTGGACTTATGAAACTCATGGTTCACATACCCTGTGTAGTGTTCTCTTGTCCTACGTGCTCTCTTGAAGATTGTTTCTACCATGTGTGGGTGGAACAATAGAGAGCAGATGGAAGGAAACATGGGCACTTCAGAGGGTAGTGTCGAGCACAACATGCCGTGTGTAGTGTTCTCTTGTCCTACGTGCTCTCTTGAAGATTGTTTCTACCATGTGTGGATGGAACAATAGAGAGCAGATGGAAGGGAACATGGGCACTTGAGAGGGTAGTGTGAGTTGGTGGCCGAAATGCCTATAAACTATGTGTAGCAGAAATGCTTATGGAACACCAGGTTATCTATGCCTACGAGTGATTGTTTTATCTTGTTACTTGAGCCCACCTCTCATCCAAGGTGTGTGGTCAAAGTACCAACACAAAGTGCAAGTGGTAAAGTGCACATGACGTCTCGTTGGCATGCGACTTATGTCTATGCCAAGGGTCATGTGGACCGATGCCTTGTTGGCAGGGGGACTAATTTGTCTCGCCCATTTACTTGGGACATGATTATGATATCTGGACTTATGGGACTGATTTGTCTCGCCCATTTATTTTGGGACATGATATTGCTATTATGGAGACTTATTTAGTCTCACCCATTTCTTTGGGACATGGATTCTTCAGATATATTGGATTTTTGAGACTGTCTCGTCTCGCCCACTTGATGGGACATGATTATATCTTGAATATATGGCTTGAAGCTTAAAGTTGCGGACAACTTTTAAGAAGTTGGGGAGGATGTCACCAACCTGGACATTTTCCAGTATAAAAGGAGTCTGGTGGACTCCAAGATGTCTAAATATTTGGAAAGTACAAGCTTTGGGAATGGGGGATTATCCTAGAAAACAAAGGACCACACTCCTAAAATTTAGAAGAGTTGCTATTTTTGGCTTGACTCCGATGGAAATTCTGTTCGCGTCATTACATCTGGAATTGAGCAGATACCAAGAGTTGGCAAAGTGCCTATGACAGAATGTCTACCAGTTGGGATATTTTTAGAGATAAAGTCTATGGAACGACCCATCTCTTAGATTGGGACATGTGGCAAGAAAGTGGACCAAAGTGAGACAGGTCGGGCTGAAGTCGATGTCAAGGCACAAGATATCTAATGCCGAGCTCACCCACGAGGATGACCCACACCGGGCTAGTACCACAATCCAATGTCTGAATCAAACTGATGGTCTCAAATATCCTCAAGGTTCTTTACACTCAATCTAGACAAAGGGAATCCCAAGAGACACACATCAAGGAGATGGTGGAACGTCAACGGAGCTTTGAGGGTGGCAGCACAGTAGAGAGTAGGGCGGCACTTCAGGGCTATGGAGGCGGATCAAGGCGGTGCTGCTTGCGCAAGGCGGTGGTCTCACGCGCAATAGTAGGGGGTGGCGTTGCATTGTTGCAGAGGGTGGTGCTGTCGGAGCTGGCGTCTGCGCAGGGGCAATAGGCGGAGATGGCTACGTCGGGGGCTCTACAAGCTGCTGGCGGCGACTGAAGGTAGCAGCAGCAAAAGTGGCTCAAACAGGGCGCTGCAAGGCGGCGATTATAGGTGGTGTACGCAGGATGAAGGCGGCGGCGCTATAAGGCAGAGATGGTGTAGCAAGGCGGTGGCGTTGGCCAGCGTTATTGGTATTGCTGGTGGCGACTAGAGGCAGCAGAAGCAACAAAGGTGGCTACATGCGGCAGTAGCTAGGCGGCACACTGCAGCAAGCAGCTTTAGGCAGAAACAGAGAGCTCTGCGGCGCACAGCCTAAGGTGGCGGTTTAGTAGACAACGGCGGCGCACAACTAAAGGCGGCGACGCTGTGGGTGATGGTGCAAGGTGGTGGAGAGGATGATGATGAGTCTCAACAAGTTCAAGTTCTCCACGAGTTGTTTCTATATCTCACCAAGAGGGTAGAGGCTTCTTATATACTTGATGGGGGGGGTCCATGCTTTTGCCTTGCCTTGCTTTTGCTTTGCCTCTTTGCTTTTATTTTTATTTTTCTTGCTTTTGCTTTGCCTCTTTGCTTTTTCTTTATTAAATATTAATAATAGTCAAAAGTTCTTGATTTGTGCTCTTACAATCTTTAGGGCCTTGCTTTTTGGCCCCTAGAGCGAGATTTTAAAAAAGCGGCTTTTAGCTTTTTGATCCAGGCACTTGGTGTGTGTAACTCGCGGCGGCAGTGCCCGGGGGACTAGGGTCTTTGACACACTTGTTGATACCATCAATGCATATTAAAACACTTAAACAGGGCCACAACCTTAACACATATCCATCATCACTTTGCATAAAACATAAAAGCTGGACAAAACATCCACAAATGCTGAAAATGGAGCTTGCACGTGTGACACCACATAAAGGCCGGAATGGGCCGACCCCCCCCCCCCCCCTTGGAGTATTTTATTACCCAAGGAGAATAATATCATGTACAAGCTTTGAGGGCCTTACTCTCCCCACGGGAGATGCCGGATTATCCATATACAAATGCCATAACACAGCCCAACACGAGGCAACCAAGCCGGAACATAGGCTGTAGAAATGCCGAGCCAACAACATAATCCATATACCTCCGTGTGGGTACTGATTCTTTCCCAAAAACCACGGGTCTTCATGCAATAGAGCTGGTATAGCAAGTACAACTCTCCATTCAGCCGGTACGGCAGGTACAATGGTTGGTACAGTCGGTACAATGGTTGGCATAGTAGGTACAACAAGTACAAATGTTGGTACAACATGTACAGTGACTAGTACAGTAGGTACATTGGTTGGTACAGCAAGTACAGAAGCTGGTACAGTTGGTACAATGGGTGGTACAAGTACAACAAGTATAATAAGTACAAGGACTGGTACAGCCAGTACAATGGCTGGTACAACAGGTACGAAGGCTGGTACAACAAGTACAATGGCTAGAAATCATAATAAATGATTAAATACCCTTGCCTTCAGTATTTCTTCGCGATGGAAGCCTCCAAAACAGTCCCCAACAGCCGGTATTCTTCATGGGCAGCCTTCAAGAGAGAGAGAAAGAGAGTAGCTGTCACGACCCTGTGTTTTTCTCTGGACAAGATGCAGGTGTGCACGGAGACATGGTGGACAGTGTGAATGGCATCAGGTTGGAGTCAAAAAGGGAGCCCATGTTTGGACAACCCCAAGAGTGAAGGGGGCCAAGTGATTAAAGTCTCTCATAACCCATGGGGACAAAGGGTTTTGGTGGGGACAAAGGTTTAAAAAACCTTCAAAAGTTTTAAAGCCCTTCATTAAAGAAAAACGTGGCCCATATGCTAATTTGGGGCCACGTGTGCTTTTTGGGAAGAAGGGGGGGCTGGCAGGCAAAAGAGGTGCCTATCCCTTGATGAGGCGCATGTGCTTTTTGGAGGAGGAGGGACTGCATGTTGGCTGCGCATAGAAGGGCCTGTGCAAAACTGTACGGCTGCTATGCAGGTACAGTCCACGTGGCAGGTCAGACTGCTGTGCAGGTATAGTCCACCTGGCAGGTCAGGCTGCTGCAGGTGCAGAGCAGGTGCAGATTCAGGCGCAGTCAAGTACAGGTGCAGGTACAGTCCACGTGGCAGCTGTACGGACAGCTGTACGGACAGGATAGAAGCAGGTGCCTACTGAATCTCTCTTTCTCCTTTGCTTTTGGCATGAAGTTGGCTGGCTGCGCTGCTGTCCATACAGGCAGGGTTGGACACAAAGGCGTGGACTACAGGACAAGAAGGCAGGACACAACGGGGCTTTTCCTCGTGTCTTTCCCTCTCTTGTGGAAAGCGACATAAAGACTGTAAGTCTCTCTTTCTTTGTGAGCAAGTGGGACTGCAGGTGATGTCTTTCGGAGTCTCTCTTTTCACCGGCTCAAGACTGTTTCAGAGTGGTTTTCTCTAGCCCTTTGGGAGAGGAAGGGTTTGGCAGTTCAGAGGGTGGAAACAGGACAATTTATGGGCTGTTTTTGTGTGGCTGCAAATTCAGCTATGTGCTTGGGTTTTTGGCTGCAAGTACAAGGTCATTTGGTTATGTATCTTGGCATGGGAGTGAAGCAAGCTCGCATGGCTGCGTGCTCATGGAGCAGATTGTTTTCTTCCTGCTAGAAAGGAACAGTGGGACCTACAGTTATGGGCATCACTATGTTATCAGATGTTTCATGAGGGAACAGTTAACTAGATGTATGGAAACAAGACAGAAGTTTTCAAAGGGAAACAGGCCTAAGGGTTTCATGTGGAAACAGGTCGTAGGTTTTCTCGAGGAAACATGTTATTTGGGTTTCTCCAGGAGATAGGTCACATGCAAGCAAAAGGTACAGGAATGGACACATGTATGGTACAGCCTTGCTCTACTGATAAGACAGGGGACAGGGAATCCATGACAGAGATGGATAGTACCCTTGGAAGGTAGAGAGGGTTTGTACAGGTGTGTCGACTGTATGGTATGCTGTGCTGTGATACGAGTTCTCTTATGAGAGACAGTTTGGGAGTCTGTGTTGTGATGCAGAAGAACTGGATGTGTCAGGGTGTGATGCTGTTCATAGTGTGAGAGGCTATGGATGGTTGTGGCAGCCTTGATCATGGGAGAAAGCTTCTGTATGCAGACTCAATGTGAGAGAGTGTTTCGATGTGAACAATGGCTGGATTTATTTGTGGATGCCGTGTGGACAAGAAGCCAGATGCAGGTTCTTTGCAGGCTTGAGGAGTTCTACTGGGACGGCTGAATTACCAACCTTATATTGTAATCAAAGCTCTTATATTCAATTAAAGAAATACCGCAAGGGGCGCCACTGCGATTTGGGGCCAATCGGTGTCCGTGTACTATTTGCAGGAGCACTCTAGCTCCCCCTGTTTGTTTTCCTTTTCTAGGTTCTCAATGGTGTTGAAGTGTTTTATGTGCGAGTGTTTGTTTCACCGCCCGTCAGGCCGGTTTACAGTAGCCATCATTAGGGCAGCCTATAACGGTGGTGGAGGCTAGTGTGCAGCAAGAGAGCCTCTATTAATGAAGAGAGAGGGCTCCAATTTATAGATTTGGGCCTCCCATGAGCTAAAATGGCAAGAGAAGGCTACAATTAAATTGCTAAAGAGGAGACGGGGCTTGTTCCTCGCTCAGCATGGTGTACTCTATGAAACCCCTATACCCATCTTTCTCTCCTCTTTTCTCTCTCTCTATTTATATCTCTTGTACACGTGGTTGAATCTATCACTACACGCTCCGTTGGGTTTACGGTGGTATCAGAGCAAGGATTTCTCTTGAAGAAATCTTTTCTAGGGTGGATTTCTCTTGAAATCTTTTTTGGGATTCCCTTTGTCGGGATTGTGTGTAAAGAACCTTGAGGATATCCTCATGGTGAGCTCGGCATTAGATATCTTGTGCCTCAATATCAACTTCAGCCCGAACTCAACACTTTGTTTGATATTGTATTCATTTGTTGTATTAGTCTTGGCTTGGAAAAGCCCGTGGATTGTTCCTGAAATCAATTCCTGAAGAGGGGGCAAGGCCTGTTCCCCGCTCAGCCTGTTGTACTGTGTGAAACCCCTATACCCATCTTTCTCTCCCCTTCTCTCTCTCTATTTATATCTCTTGTACATGTCGTTTAGTCTGTCACTACACGCTCCGTTGGGCTTACAGTGGTATCAGAGCAAGGATTTCTCTTGAAGAAATCTTTTCTCGGGTGACAGAACCATGTCAAGAGTTGAGGGAGACCAAGGACCTCAAGAAGGGAACACCTACGAAGCCAATCGAGAACATCAAGGAGGAATCCAAGGGCACCTATATGTCTCTCATGAGACCATGACATCAGCAGAATACCAAGATTTTCAAAAGTTCACATAGTATCTTCAGGATGAAGAGTTCCTAGCTTGGAAAGCCAAGCAAGAACAAGACAACATAAGAGCTCAGAAACTCCTATTACTGCAGGTGCCGCTTTTGAAGGACTGTCAGCAGAGGTGACTCCTAATTTGGGAAAGCTTCGCTTACAGATTGGAGACTGTGGATCATGAGAACTTGGTTGTTGGCAAAGTTGGACATTGTGATGTGATTTTGGGTATGCCCTGGCATAAGAAGATAGACTCAGGGAGAGAAAAATGGGTATAGGAGTTTCACACAGTACACCATGCTGAGCGGGGAACATGCCCCGCCCACTCTTCAGCAATTTATTTCAAGAACAATCCATGGGCTTTTCGAGGCCAAGACCAATACAACAAATGAATACAATATCAAACAAAGTGCCGATGTAGAGGTCGGGCTGAAGTCGATGTCGATATGCTGAGCTCACCACGAGGATTACCCACAAGAGTCTTACACCAGGCTAGTACCAAAATCCAATGTCTGAAAACTGATGGTCTCAAATATCCTCAAGGTTCTTTACACTCAATCCGGACAAAGGCAATCCCAAGAGACACACACTGAGGAGATGGTGGAACCTCAATGGAGCTTTGAGGGTGGCAGCACAGTAGAGAGCAGGGCAGCGCTTCAGGGCTGTGCAGTCGGATCAGGGCGGTGCTGCTGGCGCAAGGCGGTGGTCTCACAGGTAATAGTAGGAGTTTGCGTTGCACTGTTACAGAGGGTGGCACAGAAGGAGCCGGCGTCTCTGCTCAGGGGCAGCAGGCAAAGATGGCTATGTCAGGGGCCGTACAAGCTGTTGGCGGTGACTGAAGGTAGCAGCAGCAAAAGCGGCTCAAACAGGGCACTACAGGGCGACGATTACAGGCGGTGCAGGCAAGAAGAAGGCAGCGGCGCTATAAGGCAAAGATGGTGTAGCAAGACGGTGGTGCTGGCTGGCGTTACTGGTACTGCTGGCGGCGACCGGAGGCAGCAGCAGCAGCAGCAAAGGTGGCTACAGGCGGCAGTAGCTAGGCGGCACACTGCAGCAAGCAGCTTCAGAGTGAATTACCAGCAGAGAGCAAGGCAGGACACAGCTTAAGGCGGCGGGCTACTACACAACAGTGGTGCACAACTGAAGGCGGCGGCACTGTGGGTGATGGCGCAAGGTGGTGGAGAGGATGATGATGAGTCTCCACAGGCTCTCCTTCAAGTTCTCTACGACTTGTTTCTATATCTTACCAAGAGAGTATAGGCTTCTTATATAATTCATGAGGGGAGTCCATGCTTTTGCCTTGCCTTGCTTTTGCTTTGCCTCTTTGCTTTTTCTTTATTAATTTACTAATAATAGTCAAAGTTGTGCTTTTACAATCTTCAGGGCCTTGCTTTTTGGCCCTAGAGCTGCTTTTTGAAAAAGCGGCTTTTAGCTTTTTGATCCACTTCGATGTCCTCTTTCCAATGGTGCCCTCAGCTTTTGGTGAACATAGTTTGACTTTTTACTTTTTCCTGCTTTTTGACCAGGATTGGTGCTTTTTCCTGTGCCAACCTAAGGATCCCTATTCCCTTCTGTCCATCAATTGTCCAAGTGTCCGGGCATGAGCTTCATCATGTGAAAAGAGCTTGGAGGACCAAATAGTTACATTCCCTCCCTCTTATAACAAAGTTGTCCTCAATTGTGGGGTACAAATATTCCATATGATCGAGGTACTAGCACCATCTGGTGGTGTTGTGCATCTGGTCTTTCCTCATATATTTGGTGCCTTCTACTCCTCTACCAACATCTTTATGCCTTTCTTTGACCGATGTCCTTGTTCTTGATGGTACATGTTCTTCATAGCCTATGACATAGGTAGAGATAATAAATGCATACTCACCTTTTGCAAAAACTAGACAGAAGCTAGTCAACAAACAAGTATGCATCATTCGCGTCTACTGGGTATTCCAGGTACTGGCCAGGTAGTTTGGAGCCCAGTGGACTATCACATGCCATAAATCCAAGCATTGTCCACACATCAAAAACAGCACACAAAGTCAAAGAATTTCAACCATATATCGGTATGCAGTGCACAAGTAACGATCCTCTTGTTCATGGATTGTTCTGTCTGGTTTCATCAATCCGTGCTAAGCCATCTGTTTCCCGAGGGAAACCGCTCAGGCTATCCTCAAGGCCATCTTGTCATTAGGACCGCCGGAGAAGTCTTGTCATCTGGGCCGTTTGGTCGCATTGACCGCCCGACCATGAGATCCAATACAGTCATTTGGGCCATCAGGTCGCACTGACCGCTCAACTGCGAGATCCAATACAATCATCTAGGCCATCTGGTCGAAATGACCGCCCGACTACGAAATCCAATACAGTCATCTGGGCCATCTGGTCGCAGTGACCACCCGACTGCGAAATCCAATACAGTCTTCTAGGCCATCTGGTTGCAATGACCGCCCGACTGCAAAATCCAATACAGTCATCTGGGCCATCTGGTCGCATTGACCGCCCGACTATGAGATCCAATACAGTCATATGGGCCATCTAGTCGCACTGACCACCCGAATGCAAAATCCAATACAGTCATCTGGGCCATCCGGTCGCAATGACCACCCGACTGTGAAATCCAATACAATCATCTGGGCCATCTCCATCACCTGTAATCGCCGCCCTGTTTGCGCCACTTTTGTGCTGGTGCCTTCAATCGCCGCCAGCAGCTTGTACAGCCCCCGGCATAGCCATCTCCACCTGCTACCCCTGTGCAGAGACTCCAACTCCGCCTATGCCACCCTCTGCAACAATGCAGCCCCACCTCCTACTTCCACCCGTGAGACCACCGCCTTGCACCACCAACACCGCCCTAATCTGCCTGCACAGCCTTGAATCGCCGCCTTGCTCTCTACTGTGCTGCCACCCTCAAAGCTTCATTGACATTCCACCATCTCCTCGCTGTTTCCCTCTTGGGATTACCTTTGTCCAGATTGAGTGTAAAGAACCCTAAGGGTGTTTGGGAGCATCAGTTTCATTTAGACATTGGATTTTGGTACTAGCCCGGTTTAAGACTCTTGTGGGTCATCCTCGTAGTGAGCTCGGCATCAGATATCTTGTAAGCCCAACAGAGCGTGCAGTGACAAATTCAACCACATGTACAAGAGATATAGATAGAGAGAGAGAAGGGGGAGAGAAAGATGGGTACAGGGGTTTCACATAGTACACCACGCTGAGCGGGAAACAAGCCCCGCTCCCTTTTCAGGAATTTATTTCAAGAACAATCCACGGGCTTTTCCAAGCCAGGACCAATACAACAAATGAATACAATATCAAACAAAGTGCCGACTGAAGTCATTGTTGAGGCACAAGATATCTGATGCCGAGCTCGCCACGACAATGACCTACAAGAGTCTTACATCGGGCTAGTACCAATATCCAAGATCTGAAACAAATCTGATGCTCCCAAATATCCACAAGGTTCTTTCACCCAATCCGGACAAAAACAATTCCCAAGAGGCTCACGCCAAGGTGGTAAATATGTGACTCCGCAAAGCAACCCCTCCTCCTTAAGAGTTAAAGAAATTGGCAGTGGCGGCACTCTTAAGTTGGTGCTGGCATTGATGGCTTGCAACGTCTGCAGGCAATAGGCGGGCCGCAGCACACACACAGGCAGTTCTGAGGAGGTGCAACAGGGCAGTGCTGGAACACAGGACAGAGGCGGCGCAGAGCTCAAAGGGGTAGAGGCAGCGCACTAGGCGAAGGCAGCGCAGATTTCGTGTTAACAGGGCGGTGCAGCTATACAGCGTAGGCGGCCGCGTGGTTCACAGGGCGGCGTTGCTACAGCACAAACGGAGGCGGAGACGGAGGCACAACAAGCAAAGATAGCGTACAGGCGCTGCTGAGGGAGGTAGATGGAGGTGTAGGAGGCGGCATTGCTCACTGGGCGGTGCTAAGGCGGTTTGCGACCCGCATTCACAGGACGGCGCTTAGCACAATGTGCTGGAGATGCTATCCATACAGAGGCACAGGGTGACGGGGAAGATAATAATGAACTTCTCCACAAGGTTGCTTGTGCTCTCCACAAGGTTGATCTCAAAAATTCTATGCTCCACCATGAGAGTACAAGCTTCTTATATACTTGACCCGCCGGGGGGGGGGGGGAGTCCATGCTTTTGCCTTGCCTTCCTTTGCTTTACCTATTTGCTTTTGTTTTATTTTTCTTGCTTTTTCTTTGCCTCTTTGCTTTTTCTTTATTAAATATTAATAATAGTCAAAGTTTTTCATTTGTGCTTTTACAATCTTCAAGACCTTGCTTTTTGGCCTTGGAGCTGCTTTTTCAAAAAGACGTTATTAGCTTTTTGATCCAGTTCGATGTCCTCTTTCCAATGGTGCCCTCAACTTTTGGTTAACAATTTGACTTTTTGCTTTTTGACCAATGATGGTGCTTTTTCCTGTGCCAACCTAAGGATCCATGTTCCCTTGTGTCCATCAACCTGTCCAAGTGTCCGGGCATGAGTTCCATCATGTGAAAAGAGCTTGGAGGACCAAATAGTTACATTCCCTCCCCTCTTATATCATAGTTGTCCTCAACTGTGGGGTACAAATATTCCATATGATCGTGGTACTAGGCCCATCTGGTGTCCTTGTGCATCTAGTCTTTCCTCATATATGTGGTGCCTTCTGCTCCTCTGACAACATCTTTATGCCTTTCTTTAACCAATGTGCTTGTTCTTGATGGTACATGTTCTTCATAGCGTGTCACGTGTTAAAGATAATAAATGCATACTCACCTTCTCCAAAAACTAGACAGAAGCTAGTCAACAAACAAAGTATGCATCATTCGCGTCTAGGTACTGGCTAGGTAGTCATGGAATATCACATGCCATAAATCCAAGCATTGTCCACACATCAAAAACAGCACACAAAGTCGAAGAATTGCAAACATACATCACTATGCAATGCACAAGTAACCTCATGTTCATGGATTGTCCTATCTGGTTTCATCGAAACCATGCTGAGCCATCTAGTTCCCGAGGGAAACCGCTCAGACTATCCTCAAGGCCATCTGGTCACTAGGACCGCCCGAGAAGTCTTCCATAGTCATCCGGACCATCTGGTCGTGCATTGACCGCTCGACTATGAGATCCAATAGTCATATGGACCATCTGGTCGCACTGACCGCCCGACTGCGAGATCCAATACAATCATCTGGGCCATCTAGATGGTCACAACCGTCCTACTACGAAATCCAATACAATCATCTAGGCCATCTGGTCGCAATGACCGCCCGACTGCGAAGTCCAAAATATCTGGCATCGTTGCCATCTGTTGCTCCTTGGGTTTTTGGGCATCGTTGCCACCCAAACTAGAGCATATCTAGTTAAGACCATTACATATACAACAGGGTAAAAAATAAGAACCATTTCTTAAGCTTTAAGTGTAAAGTGTTGGGCTATTTTCTTAGGATTTTAACATTGAAGTGTAATGACTTGGGCGATTTTTTCACAAATGGTGAGATACAAGTGCAAAATCTTAGGCGATTTTCTATGGATTTAAAAATACAAGTGTATACACTTACAGTCTTGAAATTTATATGTAAAAATGTTCCACATATTTATTACAATTGTAATTCCTTCCCAAATTAGCTCTTGGCTTGGTCTATGATGTGACCTAAGTGAATAGAATCTGTCTCTCTGTCTCTGTCTGTCTCTGTCTCTCTCTCTCTCTCTCTCATGTGCAATATACTACAAACTAAGACCATTACTATGATTCACAACTTGTCAAGCATTGAAGCTACTTTTTCCAACTTTCATTGGCAAAGGTTTCAAACAATATATGACTAGACATGTTTTCTTATGAATACTTACACAAACTTCGATATTAGGAAGATTCCCAAAAGCCTGCATATAGGAATTTTAATCTATTGAAATATTAAATATTAAACTATATAACTTTCTATATGGCTCTTCCTTTGTCATTCAAGTACTTGATTGGGCTAAAGTAGACTCTTATGTGTGGTTGTGTGGTAGATATGTATATTATTGGGCTAAAGTTAGACCTTTATGTGTGGTAGATATGCATATTTTTGGGCGAATAAATTTTCAAAAAGAACATGAAAAATAGCCCAACCATTTTGAAACACCCTTTAAAATAGCCCTTGGGCTATAAATAGCCCCTAATTTTTACCCTGATATACAAGATAATGATCAATTTCATTTCAGTATAAATATATACAATGAAGAGGGCTAGAGATACAATCCCTCCCTCTTAAATCTGTCTTGATCACAAGACGCTTCAAGCATGTACTGCTTCTTCATAAGCTCGAAGAATATCGGGATAGTCCTTGAAGTACTCTTTCGGCATCCATTTCGCATCCATAGGCGAATAGTTCTTAAACTTCAAGAGGAATTTCATGACCACTTTCCTTCCTCTTTTTCTCATGGAATGGAATACAATTTGTTCTGGCTGTAAGATTTCTTCTTGTTCTTCCACTTCTGGTGGATCTTCCAATATAGGCTCCTCTGGGAGTAATCCTGTATATGGCTTCAATAAACTGACATGGAAGGCATTATGTATCCTCCAATGATCTAGAAGATCCAATCGATAACACACATCGTTGATCTTCTTGGTAACCTAAAAAGGTCCATAATATCTGGGGGCAAGCTTGAGTTCCTTGTTCTCCTTAGCTTTAGACTTTCTAAGTCTTGCTTTTTCAAATCCCAATAAGACCCACTCCCCTTCTTCAAAAACGACCTTCCTTTTGTGCTTATTTGCAGCTTTCTTTTGCTTGGCTTGAGATATCTCAATAGCCTTTCGAACCTGTATAATCTCTACACACAAGGTTTTTCCTAGTATCTCTCTAGAGCCATCACTACAATAAGCATGGTATCTCCTACTAACCTAAGCTATAATGTCTCTTGCTAACCTAAGGTGTGATGTCACCACTCCACCTAGTGCTTTTGGCTATATAAGCCACCCCTTTCTCGAACAAACTCGTCCGCATGGAAGATCTCTTCTTTGGTCTTTAGAATAGGCAACAACAATGGTTTGCCATAAACAATCTCAAAAGGAGCTTTACCTGTTTTGCAGAGTGAACAGTGTTGTTGTAGGTAAACTCAATCAATGGCAAGTACTTCTCCCATTGATCCTTTGCTTCGAGAGAATAACACTTCAGCATATCCAAAATAGTAGGTTTGCAATCTCACTTTGTCCATCCGTTTCAGGATGATAAGCCGAAGAGAAATTCAGCTTTGTCTCCATGTTGTCAAAAAGTGCTCTCCAAAAGAAACTAGTAGTTCGAGGATCTCTATCCCCTACAATGAATTTAGGTAATCCATGATGCTTGAAAATCTGCTAAATAAACAATCTCCCCAATGACCGGTCTTCTTCTGACAATGAAGTGGTACACCAATGATGGAAGACAGGCAAGGCCATATATACCGAGGGGGGGGTGCTGGTTGGTCAGCCAAAAAGGTGTAGGTCAGTAACCAAGACAAAAAACCCCAAATAAATCATAAAATACCCCAAAAAAAAACCTTTTTAGGGCTGGACAAAATATTGTTTTATCATACTCTAAAAGTGCTAGATATTGTGTGGTATGAGTTGTGGCCACTCATGTTGGAAAGAGAGTGCCGCAAGTAAAGTTGGGTCAATGGTTATCTATATTAGAAGCCTTTCATTTGTATGGTTCATACAGCATATGCAATAGAGATCGTGTTGAGTGTGCTACTCTCCCTCTCTCATGGAGCTCTTGGTGTGGTTCAACCCACCTTAATCTTATGCTTAATCTTGTGTCTATCACCATGATCAATCGCGTATTAGGATTCTTAACCTAATATCAGAGCTAGAACGGGCTCTTGATTATGGTGGATATCTATGTATAGTAGTTTTTTATGAGAGCTCATTTGATTAAGCATGTTATATTGCCAGTGAGGTGATAGCTCACAAGTGGTGAAGGTGTTTGCCTAAGACCAAGAGGTCCTAGGTTCAAAACCCCCCTTGGTGCTTCCTCGCGGCGGCATCGCCTATGAGCGGATAAATAAGCACCTACGAGCAGTGAAAAATTGGTAACTATGGGAGGATCTTGGGCCAAAGGCCAGTTGAAAAAAAAAGGCCAAAGGCCAGTTGAAAAAAAAAGAGCATATGTTATATTTTCAGCATTTTCTTTTGAGAAAATTTAGGAACTCTCATTATCATTATCATTGCATTGAGAGAGTATGAAGCTACCAATGGAGTTGCAAGAAGAGAACCTTGCATTTGAAGACCATAAAACTGCCTACAAAGCTGAAAATAGAGATTTCAACGATATGAAGACCTTTGGAGTCTACGTCGTCATCAAGAACCTACCAAGATACTATGAAGAAGGTAACATGTAGAGTTTGTCCGTAATTTTGGTGTGGAGCATTAGCGGAATGCTCAATGTTGTGAAAGGGTTGCTATGTATGTTAGGATTCTTGAAATTCCATGGGCTTTTGCATTTAGGCAAAAGCGGGATCAGGTTCATGCTTGTCAAGCTTGTGGCAAGCAAGTTGATGCGCTCATTTGGGAGTCCATGTGTGCATTGAGAGGAGGATGCACGTGTGTCATTCACAATATATGGACAAGAAACGAAGGCATTTGGGCCTTCCATTTGGCACCTTATGGTCTCCAATGAGAGACTAGATCAAACACCCTTTGAAAGATGCATGCACACATTGGTATGCATGCGAGCTTGGAGCTCAATGGTGAGCTCATAGCTGGCCATGGCAATGGTCGTGAAACCTCATTCAAGGAGGTTTGCAAAGATATTGAAGGCTTGGGCATAGAGCGGCAAAGAGCTAGTGCTGCCAAGACCTTCATGAACAGGAAATCATTTGTGGTAATGTAATGCCACACTACAAAGCTGCAAATAATGCTCAATGGGATAAAAATCGTGGCAAATGGAGGGCTTGACTGCATATTCGGCAAAGAGCCAAGTCTCAAAATAAATGTTTTGTGCAGCATGGGGGACTGCACATGGAGGTTTTTGAAGAGCTCAGATGAAGTTTATTGTAGTCCATGTAGTGGCTACATAGATACAAGGTTTATGAAGCCAGAATAATGAAGTCAAGAGGGATCAATGGAAGTCATAAATTTCGAGGTTTTAAGAACAGTAGAGCTTGCATGAGGAGAAAGCATGAAGTAGCACATTGATATTGGAAGGTGCCCTGGAGAAAGTGGAGCCAAGGGCAGCAGGTTGAGATTTAGCAAGAGCTAAGAATAGTAACAGATAGAGAAGGCAAACCTCAGATATTGGCAAAAAGCAATTTTGATGCTACAACGTAAGCATCAGCAGGGCAGAAGGCAGTTTTATGAGTAACCGAGTTGTTTTGAGAACTGTGGGACAAAGATTAGCACATTATAGAGAGCAGGTAACAGAGAATAACCTGCTTGCATAGAGATTGAAGGAAATGGAGGGGTTGATATGTATTAAGCAGCTCGTGTACGCAAAATTGGTGAACGAGTGCAGCAGCCAGCTATGGCGGGTGTGAACAGCAGGCAGCAAGGCCGCGTGCGCTATAATGTGAAGCTGAAATGACTTCTTGTAGAGGTGTAAGCTTTTGACTATGGTGATGGTGAAATGGAGGTGCACGGCAGCGTGGAGAAGACGAAGACCTGTAGCAGATGAATCGGGTAGAAAAGCCTGCAAGTGCCAGCCATGTCAGGCTTTGGCACGTAATGTGGGCGTGGATTTTGGTGCGCAATCATAGTGCTGGCAGTTCGGCAGAAGACCAGCGGAAATTGCAGAATTATGTTTACTTTTTAAAGGACATAAAAACCTTAATGCTGTTAAGGGCACATTCACGCCACTAGAAATGGATTCCCTTATTCACATGCCTTCAAAAGGCATACTTTGTACTTGTTCACACACACATCCTAGATTTAAAGCATTGTTCGCATAATGAAAGTGTGAAACAAAGATAATGTCACACACGGGTTTGCTGCCCGCTTCGTCCAAAGTACTTTGTATATTTCACCCATATTTATGATGGGTAATCGTACCCAAGCCATTGAGCTCAAAACAAGTATTGTGATCATCTTGGTATGAGGGTTCCCTATCTGAGCTCACCAAGAAGCTCAAAATGGTTTTGTAGTAGTGTGCATAGGTGATGCACGTGCAAGGTGCATGCCATGGGTTGGTTCCCACCCCAACATTCATGTTCAAATTGGACTCAGTGGTTCCATTGTGAGCAAGTGGGCTAAAATGGACTTTGAGGGAGAGTGTTGAGAGACGCATTGCGTGAGTGCAATACTAAATTATATGGGTGGTGGATGAGTGAGAACACCTCGCTTAAGAAGGGGGTGTTGAAAGGTGTAAGCTCGGTGTATGTGTGTGGAAAAGCACTCTAAAAGTGCTAGATATTGTGTGATATGAGCTGTGGCCACTCGTGTGGAAAAGAGAGTGCCACATGTAAAATTGGGTCAATGGCTATCTATATTAAAAGTCTTTCATTTGTATGGTTCATACAACATATGCAATAGAGATCGTGTGTTAAGTGTGCTACTCTCTCTCTCATGGAGTTCTTGGTGTGGTTCAACCCACCTTAATCTTATGCTTAATCTTGTGTCTATCACCATGATCAATCCCATATTAAGATTCTTAACACTTCTCATGTGGGAAGAGAGGATATCTGTCTAAGCATTGTTTATCCAACAAGAAGGACAAGACCAAGGGCAAGTCTTCATCTCAAAAGGACAAAGACACAACACAACACAGTGTTACAGATACTTCCAGTGACTCATCTAGGGCTCCAAGGGCGATTCCAGCTCGAGAGGACCAAGATGGTGCTCTTCTCAGTACTTCCAGCCAGAGAAAGCTTGTGGGCCAGAGAGGAGACTGTAAGCAGCTCCATTTTCTAGTGCATGGGAACCATGAGTCGGAGTTCCAAGCATTAAAAATCTGACAGGACAAGGTCAGCTTTGGTGTGGCAGAGACTACGGACAAGATATGTTCCGAGTTCATTGGTCGAGGTTTTGGGACGTGATGTGTTCCCAGTCCACTGCTGGGGAATAATGGACGCAATGTGTCCAGCACCTCATCATTCTATTCTTGGAGTTCACTGAACATCTATGGGAATTCAGAGCCAAGCAAAGTTCTTCGCTGTTCATGGAGGCATTGTGTTTCGAGGAAACAGGTTGGCGGGTGCTCTCTCCGAGGTGATTCAGCTATCTACAGTATTGGAGGGTCCATGGTTGCATCTTCATCAGCTAATCTTCTTCAAACTCTTGCACACCATGAGTTGCAGAGGGGGTGTTAGAATATTGTGCATCCCAGTGTTTTGAGGCTGTACCTATTTATTGGGTATTGATGTTTATTCTCCTTTTTAGTAGGTCGTGGAGCAATCAGCCAGCTCCTAATTGGATGATGGAAGTGAGTAGAGGAGGCCCCTTATATAGTGAGGTAGGGAGCTGGCCGACGGCCCCTTCCTTGTCTATGCTTCCGCATGTGCATACACTTCAACAAATTCCATGAGTTCTCGCTCTCATACCAATGTCAAGCTCCCGGGCTAGCAGACCCTACAATTAAGCATAAATGAAAAAGAAACACAGAGACACATTGGCATCTAGCTCACTACCAAACCATAGAGCCATTCAAGCTCTCCCCTGAGCACAGGGGGATAGTAGCATCCAAGACATGGCTCCACGTGCAAAGTCCCTAGTGTCCCATACCATTAGAACACACCCATCGGATGTAAGCACGGAATCAAACTGACTCATAAAGTCCCTTATATAGGCCTCCTATAAACCAGGAGCCAAAAATAGCACATGTTTGATAAAAGCCACTTAAGATGCCTAACCCCTAGGCTAAGGTTAACCTAACCTAAAGGTTTTAATCCTGGTTAGCCTTCAGACATAACTAGCGGGATGGTCACGAACAAAGATCAAAATGATGCCAGCAATATAATACTTCTAAAGCGGTATTGGGTTGTTTCAGTAAATGATTAGTTCTAGTGCTTCAATTGTCCTCTTCGATTAGAAACTAACAAACCCCATCCTGATACCATCTTCCCAAACATCTACTAAAGTTGTTGACAATAGGAATGTGATGTCGTGCAGGTGCCTTAGTTAGAGCATCTGAAGGAGAGAAGAGCAAAGCGAAGAAAGATGAAATCCAGGTATGAGAAGACCCAAGTCAGCACGATGAATTCAGACCAACAGAATGATGAGGTTGGTCTTCAAAGTAAAAAACCAAACAATAGACTTTCTAGTTTGTTTTTCTTGCCCCCATGAATACGCCTAGCTATTTGTCAAAGGGCTGTTACTTCTATTCCACAGATCCAAATAGTCTAAGCCTACTCACGCACACCATAAACTACAAAACCTATACCAAGTCACAAAAAAAAAAATCCCTATATTGATTTTTTGAAAACAAGAATGTATTTAGAAAGGTACCAGCCAAAACCCCCTGTACACATGCGACTCTTTCATGAGCTTCCTCATGTGTGGCCGACTTGATTTGAAGCGCTTAGCAGCAGCAAGGGCCTTCTCCCTTTCAGGATCTGAAACCACACGCCGCTTAGAAACAAAAGCTTCAGTTATGTAATCTTTAGCAATGAGAACTGCCAAATGATTATGCCAATGAGTCTCTTTTGCACAATAAGTGGAATCTGCAATATTTGCCTGTTCCTCATAATGCTGTGAGGATGTATCAACGTTTGTAAAATCTGAGCAAAACTGTGAAAACTTCCCTACAACCCCAACTGATTGTTGCTGATTGTTAACATGGTGAACTTTCTCTGTTTCTTCTTCCTCAGAGAAATCACGTTCATCATCACTGCACTTTGTAGCAGACTGCTTTACAGGACTTCCATCTCCATCTAAAGTTGCCTGCATGATGGAATTTTCATTATCATCATTAGAGTTAGTAGCAGACGGCTTGCTATGCCCATTTTCCCCTGCCTTCTCTTCCATGGACAATTTATTTTTGTCAGCATTGTACTGTTTAGATAGGATGTTATGGGCTTTTGCAACTTCTTGCACATCCATGAGGCAACCCTTCACTAGCTCTGCCTCGAATCTGCACTCAAAAGAAGGTTGTTGTGTAGCACCACACTGTGTACTAGGCTCTGCTATCCTTTCCTGGTCTATATCTGAACTATACTTGGCAGCTGATTGCAGAATTGGGGTGCTTGGTTCATTGCCTGGAAGACTAATTACATCCTCATCATCCTCTTCATCATCATCAAGATCAATAATGACAGGTTTGATTGAAGCATTCCCTCCAACTTTTCTCCTCTTTGTTTCCACGACTAAGTCCAAGCATTCATCCAACTTGTCCGTTTTCTTCAATTCTTGCGCAATCGTAACCATTCTTGCTCCACTGTTCTGCACCGTCAATGCATCTGCCTTCTCACATCCATCTTTTCCGTACATCGAGACAGAAAATTTGCCCTTAGAAATCAGCTTAAAAATCAAGAAGTCTCCCGCCATCAGCGCATGATCCCACACAAACTTCTCCCAGCCCTCTGTTAAGGCTAAGTCGTCTGTTCTCCATCCTTGGATAGAAACCGACCATATTTGCCCGCTGGGCCCTTCTAACTGAGCTTTCGAGTGCAAAGGCTTGCCAGCTGCCGTCGTCAAATCAAAGTCGATGTTCGGTTCTTCAAGAAACGCAGGTGGTATTTGCTGCCAAGCATAGACACAGATGCATATAGATAGATATTAATCACTTAAAGATGAGAGCAGGAGGATTATCCATTTGCATACAACATGGGCAGCAGTTACCATGCGGAAAGGAGCAGAAGGGGAGGTTGGGATGTCCTTCATCACGGTGTAGAAGGAAGGGGTCGGAAAGAACGCAAATCCTTGGCCGTGAGTCCGGAGGCAGTTCTGTGTACACTGCAGGCAGGCAGCATAGCGTTCCTCGCTGCTGCTGTTGTGAAGCTGCCCTCGCTCCACATCCTCTGTCGTCATGCCCCACACTCCACAAAGCTGACGAAAGAAGGAAAGAAACAGCAGGCTGTCCTGTTCGCTCCACTGACCTCAACGGAGAGCATGCCAAAACTCAGAAAAGACGACCGTTTACCCCAACGGAGTTTAGACTAAATACTCGTAGTCAGTGCATTCACGACAGACGACGGGCCGGGCCCTCACGCTCAAGTCTTACTTCCAGCTCTCGAGTCTCATCTGCTTGGTACAAATAAAAATGTCGCATAATTGATAAATTTTTGAAAGTCCATTATGCTTTTTAGAAGCTTGTACACGGTTGATCTTCCTTGGAGAAGATTTCCTTAACCTAGGCAAAGAATGCCTTGACCTAGCCACCACGAAAAGAAAACGATGAGTAAAGTTTTTTTTTGTAAATAATTGTTAATACAACTAGTTAAGCATACAAGAGAGCAAGCAATACATTTGAAATAAGTCTCAAAACCTAGAAATTAGTTCACTTTCAAAAAACAAAAGATTAAAGAAAAGAAAGAAGATAATAATATGGTACACCTTGATATGGCTTTCTTGTGATGCTTGTGGAGGGAGACCTTTTTATGAAGGGAGAAGGCTTGTGAAGGTAAGAAAAGGGTTTTCTTGTGAGAAGGGCTTGTGAAGGGAGTTTCCTTGTGAAGGTGAGGGAGGTCTTGTGATGAAGGAAGAAGAGGAGAAGGGCTTGTGAACCTTGTGAAGGGAGAAGATCTTATGGTGAGAGAGGGCTTGTTAAGGGAGAAGAGGAGAAGGGCTCATGAAGGGCAAGGGAGGGCTTGTGAAGGGAGAAGGGCTTATGAAGGGCTTGTGAAGGAAGAAGAGGAGAAGGGCTTGTGAACCTTGTGAAGGGAGAAGATCTTATGGTGAGAGAGGGCTTGTTAAGGGAGAAGAGGAGAAGGGCTCATGAAGGGCAAGGGAGGGCTTGTGAAGGGAGAAGGGCTTATGAAGGGTAAGTGAGCTTAGCTATATCCATAGCCTACCGCAAACACACACACGAAGAAGGAGAGGACTTGAGAAAACAAAAGCACATGGCGCAGTGCCCGAGAGGGAGGTATTTGATTTTTTTCCCAGTATGCGGCTATAGGTATGACTATGGGCGTGGTTATGGGTGCAAGTATAGTTGCGGCGGGCATAGCCGTGTACTACAATTGTGTATACCATGTGCACCTGGTCGAATTCCCTTTCTACTCTCTCTTATCCAAATCTTTATTTAAAATTTATGCATGTTCTTTTGCTTTTAAGATCTACACATTACGGTCCCACCAATATGACCATCTTATCCCATCCAAATTATTTTTTGATCAATTTAATATCTATAATAATTGAATTTGCATGAATTATAATAACCATTTGATAGTGTAGATTGAAAATTGTACCTCCTTTTTCCAATAAGCAACATCTAGCAAGACATTCTTTTGTAAGAAATTCATTGATGTTCTTAAAACATTACTCTAAATTTTCTTTGCTTGAGCTTGTTCTAAGTTTACTCCTTTGGTTTCATAGTTTGAAGATTAAAAAAATCATACTCATTATAAGTTTAGTTTAAGTATATTAGATGTAAATCTAGATAGTATCTCAACCTGACATAATGTTCCCAAGAAATCCGAGAAGTTAGAGTCTCCCCCTTCATGAAATCTTTAGCAACTTCAAGGATTTTGTTTGTCCTTCTCATCAAAGTAAGTAAAACATTTTGGTCAATTGATCAATTTCATCATAGTTTAATTATGACTACTTCTATTGATGGATGGTTTAGTGACAAAATCAATGAAGCAAATTCCTATTTCTTATTCAAATTACCAAATGATTATATCTCACCAGAAGTTCTCTTTTATTCAACACTTGCCTTTTGACGATATAGGTACTCCTTACATAGTTAATGACATCTTGATTTTATTTAAGATCGATGAAATACTTATTTTTAAATGGTGTTAAACCTTATGTCTGCTCTCTAGTCTAGTTAACATGTGTGCCACAAACTTTATCCTTATAAACTTTAAGTATGTGTAACATCCATGCAATGGAATAAAACACAATGTTTTGATATTTCACACATGTTAAAATAACGCCATTTTAACAAGACAAAACAAAAGTTTTTTTGATGACTGCATATGCAAGGAATTGTTTGTTTTTTGGTGAAACAAAAACATGCATTCAAGGAGTGAATATTTTAAAAACCCTTATTAGCACAAGTTTTTATAACTACATTCACTCATTATGTAAAATAAAAGATAAAAGTACCTTTTTATAAATTTTTTATTTTACTTTTTAAATTTCACAATCCCCTTATGTATATAAAATTTATATAATAATACAAGAAAATAAGTTGTGTGTAGGTGATATCTTACATATTTTTTAACATGCCCCCATGAACATGTGCACATAGAGAGAGAGAGAGGGGGGGAGGGAAGGAGGGAGGGAGGAAGAGAGATAGATGTACTAATGATACATTAAAAATAATTTTTGGATCTCATATATGTTATAGATCTAGAGAGAGAGAGAGAGAGAGAGAGAGATTCACCAATGATCTAGAGAGAGAGAGAGAGAGAGAGAGAGAGAGAGAGAGAGAGATTCACCAATGATTCACCAATGATACATTATTACAAATAATTTTTGAGTCTCATATATGCTATAGACTATGATAAACAATTTTTGGGTCTCATATATGTTATAGATCTATGATTTAGATTGATTTGTAATGGCCTTGGATCTATAGAACATTGTTCTTTTATACTTTTAAAAAAGACAAATTCAACTTTTAGGTTAATAATGTCACTCTCACCTACTCATATTGTCACACTCAACTCAAAAAATTTGAAGTTGATATTTGTTTATTCTCTAATTTTCTCTACATTTGACAACTTCTTACACTATAACACACGAAGAGCACTACGTCTAGAGCCGTGGAAATTTCAAAGGATCCATTTATGGCAACAAACTTCACGGGACTATAGGTGTGGCTATACATGCAATGAGGGTGTGCGGCTATAGTCGTGCATATAACCGCACCTATAGTCGCGTATATAGCAATATGTAAAGGGGGACAAAATGGGGAAGAGATGTGAGGCACTTTTTTTATCACATTCTTTTAAAACATGCACTGCATACAAATACACCAAAAAAAAAAATTGCAATACAATGTTGTGGACATTACAATAATACTATTATATTGCTAAGTTGATCGTCCAAAAATGACAAAAGATGAAGATGACCAAAAATAATAATTAAATTTATACATCATCTTCATCAAGATTCTCCTTGCCCACATCTTAAATACGTCCACCACCACCACCTTCATCACCACTTTCCGTATCATCTTCCTATGTTAAATAGTGAAACAATGCAAAAAAGTTAACCACAAGCCAAACAACATAAGAATTGAGACACTTGGGTGATAATTAAAGTTCAAGTTCAACTACTCACTAAGTTTCCATGTTGTACTCATTAGATATCTGCATCGGTGACCACACCCTCGCATTTGAGCCACTCCCAAGTCTCGAGTTTGTTGTGATGCTTACGGTACCTATTCTCCTGAGCCATTTGGGGGTGACCTACTACCCTTTCCTACAACAAATTACAACATGTATGAGATATGAAATTCATGAGGACAAATGAACTAAACTTAGTGATGCATGGCAAAGAAAAAACTTACAAATCGTGCGAGCCAATCTTCCTTTCCTTTGGATCCATACTTTGTCGCACCATACTTTGCAGCTAACTTGTGTTGCCTTTTGCTAAGGGCATTGAGTACACTCCCTGACTTCTTTATTCACCTTCTTCCACTCCTTAATTATGAAATTGGAGGGCATTTGTGAACCATATTTTGCACACCTCCTTGTGCCAGATATCCTATTATTGAGTACCTTTATTATACTATTCCTCGGCCACTCGTCAGAAAAATACATATGTGGTGGGTTTGGGAATCGCTCATGCATGCACTGCACCACAAACATGAAATCTCTATTCTTCTTCTCACTCTATGGTTTGAAGGCATCTTTATAGGTTTGGTTGACTAATTGAAAGAAGTTATAATAAACCCTCTATCCCATCTGGTCCATAAAAGGCCCACCTTCCTCATCAAGGGTATAGTAAAGCATACCACCCTCCTCGAGCACGTCTTCTGTCGCCAATAAGTGAAGGTGACCGTGCACCTCTCCCGAGGAATCCACTACACCCACCTCTCCCACTATTAGATTATCGACAGCTCTGAGAAACCCTCAAGCTATCACCTCCTAAGTGATGTCATGAGGATGCCACATGCTAGGGAAATGGCACCATGGATATGATCACTAGGAGGAGCTAAAGGACCAGGAGTAGGGAAGTGGAAGATTGAGGGATAGGAAAAGTAGAAGTGAGAGGGGTAGGGAAGTGTTGGAATTAGGGTTGCAGGAATGCACACACAACTTCAAGAAGATGAGGAAGCTTGAGCACAACACAGTAGTGTATTATGAGTGCCAAAAATGAAAGATAACAAGCCCTAGAAGATAATGGGCGTATATACAATGCACGGGGGAAAAAACCTCCTAGTGAGGGAAAAAGTGCCCCGGCGGTCCTAAGTGTGTTCACACACATCACTACTATAATATGGTAACAAATCCCCCCTGGAGTGATGCGGTGAACAAGAGCTAGCACTCATGTATAGGGAAGTGTCTAGCTATGTGGACGAATCCACAAAAGGGAGTAAGCCCAAAGCTTTGCGAAAAGCTTCGAACTTCTCACGAGGCAGAGCCTTTGTGAAAAGGTCTGCAAGGTTATCCTGTGTTGGCACATAAGCCAAACTGATCTCTCCTGCAGAGAGTCTCTCCCTGACATAATGGTAGTGCACCTCAATGTGCTTCGTACGAGCATGGAACACTGGGTTCCGCGCAACTGCCAATGCGCTCTGACTGTCAGTGAAGATGGTGGTGGCAGATGGCTGCCCAACACCCAAATCAGCCATAAGGCGTCTGAGCCACACACACTCAACCGTAGCTGTGAAAGCTGCCCTGTACTCAGCTTCACAACTAGAAGTGGCCACAGTAGGCTGCTTCTTGCTCAACCATGATATGCATGAGCTTCCAAGCATGAAGCAAAAACCACTCGTGGACACGCGTGTGTCATAACAACCAGCCCAGTCAGAATCTGAAAAAGCATGTAAATCTGGCGGCAATGATCCCCCCTTGGGATAAAACAACCCAAGATGCCGAGTACCACTCAAATAGCGAAAGATACGCTTCACTGCCTGCCAATGCTTAATGCCTGGGCTATGCATAAATCTGCTCACCTGTGAGACTGCAAACTGAATGTCTGGCCTCGTAATGCATACATAAATGAGGCAACCAACAGCTGTCTGATAGAGTGTGACATCAAAGTGATCTCCAGCATCATGAAGACTCAACTTCAAACCTGTCTCCATTGGAGTAGCAATAGGCTTGCAGTCTTCAAGGCCAAATCTCCGTAACAATGTTTCAATATACTTTGTCTGACACAAAGCAATACCTCCATCACACTGCTTAAATTGTATCCCCAAATAATGATGCAAATGCCCCAAATCTGACATCTCAAAAGAGGCATTCAAATCAGCCTTAAAATCAGCAATATGACTCTTATTTGGTCCTGTGAGCAGCATGTCATCGACATAGAGAGCAATGATTAGATGTACACCATCCACACGTTTAACATACAAAGTGCTTTCTGTTGGACTATTCTGAAACCCATGTGCAGTCAAATATGCATGTATTTTTTCATACCAAGCTCGTGGAGCTTGCTTTAAACCATATAAAGCCTTTTTTAACCTGCACACTTTGTTTTCCTGCCCTCTTTGAACAAAACCACGAGGCTGCGATACATACACCTCCTCATGCAAATCTCCATTTAAGAACGCAGTCTTTATGTCCAGCTGATGTACATTCCAACCATTATGAGCTGCTAATGCACAGATGCTACGAACAGTGGTCATACGACATGTGGGAGCAAAAGTCTCATCAAAATCAATGCCCTTCTCTTGAGCATAACCTTTTGCAACAAGCCTAGCCTTATGGCGATCCACTGTGCCATCAGCCTTACGCTTCAATTTGTATACCCACTTAGTGCCAATGGCCTTCTTGCCAAGGGGCAAGTCACATAAAGACCATGTACCATTCTTCATAATAGCATCGTATTCTGCTTGCATAGCAGCCATCCAATTTTCTGAACTTTGTGCCTCATCAAATGAAACAGGCTCACTTTCATCGCACATACTAGAAACAGCCAATGCATAACAATCTGACGCATAAGAGGCACCATGAGAGCCAGAACGAGTGCGACTAGACAAAGGGGCATCCAACTTGCTGTCACGCAAAGTCTGCACCAGCCATCTAGGCATGTTCCTAGAGCCCTCAATCTCTTGTCTCTCATCCTCAAGTGCATCATGCACATCTGCATCAGATATAGGCTGATCTGTGCCATCATTTAAAACCTGCATAGGCTGAAAAACTGCCTCATGAGGTATTGCACTTGACTGTGCACCACTGAAAAGAGGCAACAATGTATCATAGACATCACGTGAGCTGATATCTGTCTCCTTAGTACATGAAACCAAGGGCTGAACTGCATCTTCCACAAATATAACATCACGGCTAACCAAAATGCGCTTTGTCTGTGGATGATACAAACGATAGCCTTTGCTCTCAGCACTATATCCAACAAAAATACATTTGACAGCTTTGTCATCCAATTTTCTGCGATGTTGCACAGGCACTAATGCATATGCCAGGCAACCAAAAACACGTAAATGGCCAACAGATGGCTTGCGGCCATGCCAAGCCTCATATGGAGTGACAACCTGTAATGCTTTGGTGGGACACCTGTTTAGTACATAAGTGGCACACATGACAGCCTCAAGCCAAAAACCATGTGGTAGACTTTGACTCTTAACCATACATCTTGCCATTTCCATGAGAGACCTGTTTTTTCTCTCAGCCACACCATTTTGCTGTGGTGTATACGGCACTGTACATTGGTGTTTTATCCCACGCTCAGCCAGAAATGCATTAAATTCTGAAGACATATACTCCCCCCCTCGATCTGAACGGAGGGTGCCCATCTTACTTTCTGACACATTTTCAGCCATAACCAAAAACTGTTTGAAGCACAAAAACACTTCGGACTTTGCCTTCAAAGGATATACCCATGCATGCCTGGTAAAATCATCAATGAAAGTCACGAAGTAAAGGTAGTTTCCAAATGATGGAGTTTGCATGGGACCACAAACATCACTGTGAACAAGCTGCAATCTGCGTTCAGCTCTCACTGATCCATCTTTGGGAAAGGAAGCACGCTGCATTTTACCCAATATGCAGCCCTCACAAACATGCTTGACAGGTGCCTCAAGCTTAGGCAAAGAAGACACCATTTCAGATTTCTGCAGGCGCAGCAAACTTGCAAAATTCAGATGACCAAAACGTGCATGCCACAGTTTTGCATTTGAAATAGCCTGCGTATCCATAATAGCACATGCTGAATCCTCTACACATTTGCCATCCATATTGAGCTTATACAGCCCTCGACATAGTGAACCAGATGCTACAATGATGTCACCACAAGAGAGATCATGAACAGTACATCTGTCATCCACAAATTTAACAACCAAACCTGTTTTGGCAAATGCGGAGACTGACAGCAGATTCTTTTTGATCCCTGGCACATACAATGCATCAAAAAGTGTAAAGGTGTTGCCATTTGCAACATTCAGCACAATCTGTCCAACTCCTGCAACGGGATAAGAGGAGTTATTGGCACAAGTGACAGTATTCCCTGTGGGAGCAGACTCAAGGAAAGTGAATAAACTGCGCTGCGAGGTGATATGCTTAGTGGCACCACTGTCAAAGTACCATACATCTGAATCTACTGCAGACATACATGTGTCATGCAAAGATGGGTCATAACTGCACTGCGCATTGAATGCCCATTCTGTATCTAGCACAACATTAGCAGATTCATTGTTAGAAGGAGAGGCATCTGCAACAGCCATACCAGCCTCTTTCTTCTTAGCCTCTTTCGCAGCCAGCTTAGGACACGCTTTGATGACATGATCATTTCCCTTACAGTACTTGCAAAATGTCTTCTGTTTGTCACCCTTCTTCTCATCTTTGTCTTCCTTCTTTGGTTGCGCAGCATTTGCAGATTTCTGCTTACTAGAAGAAAAGCCAGCTTTACCTTTCCCGCTTCTCTGACTAGCAACGAAAGCTTGATCTGCGACACGCATATTATTCCTGTTTTGCCTTGACTGGTCTTCTTGCAGCAAAACAGAAACTAACTCCTCAAATGATAAGGCATTGGGATTGCCTTTCATCATCAAGCGAAGAGTGGAAGCAAAACCCTGATAAGAATCTGGTAGACCATTCAAAACAGTCTGCACAAGTGAACTGTCTGACAGGATTTCATCTGCAGAAATGAGCTGCTCTTTGAAATCCTTGATCTTTGTCAAAAAGCTATCCATAGAATCACCTTCGTTCATATGCTCATTCTCCAACTGTTTTCGGAGGTAAGCAACACGAGCCTCATTTCTTGCCTGATACAATGTGGCAAGTACATCCCAAGCATCCTTAGAAGTCCTGCAGGAGCGAATATGTGGGATAATGGTACGTTTGACAGACAGCGCAATCAAGGCATGAGCCTGCGCATCTCTACCATCCCAACGAATCTGCTCTGCTGAAAGTGGTGGTTCTCGAACAGCTGCTACAGCACTTGTGCCTGCACCATCATCAACAGTACCTGTTTCTGATGTGTTTGCAGCATTCCCAGCCACAACAGGACGTGCATCAATACCCTGCACAATGTTCCATAACCCCTTTGCTACCAATACATGTCGCATCATATATGCCCACAATGGATAGTTGGTGCCATCCAACTTATCCTCAGCAGCCAACATGCGGAATACATCATTGTTGTCAGCCATGGCCAATGACTGTACTACTAGATGTAAATGCTGTCTGCAAGAGGTAAACCTGTATAAAATCGACCTGTGCTATGCAGCACAGCCCAAAACAGACGAATGGGCACCTGTCCTGCAGATTTTAATCTTGACAGAAAATCTGCACAGTAGGACGATTTTGCCTGCGCAGTACTTGGAATGCAAAAACGGAGGGCGAAATGACTTCAGATCAAAATTCTGAAACGACCGAGCCCTACGGGCTCACCCACGGCATATACTAACCTGCAGACGCTCGTGAAACCTCGTTGCAATCGGAGGAGATGAAGCGGCAGGTGCCGGTGATGCTGCCCGGGAGGAGGAAGCCTGCTCTGATACCAATTGTTGGAATTAGGGTTGCAGGAATGCACACACAACTTCAAGAAGATGAGGAAGCTTGAGCACAACACAGTAGTGTATTATGAGTGCCAAAAATGAAAGATAACAAGCCCTAGAAGATAATGGGCGTATATACAATGCACGGGGGAAAAAACCTCCTAGTGAGGGAAAAAGTGCCCCGGCGGTCCTAAGTGTGTTCACACACATCACTACTATAATATGGTAACAGGAAGGTAGTGGGATGCATGGATTGTGGTGGCCGATAGCATTAAAAGATGCCCACAAGTTTGCAAAAGGAGTGTGACATGTGCCAAAGGCTAGGGTAGCCAAATGACATAAATAGAATGCCTCACATCCCGATACTACCATTTGAGCCGTTCTAACTTTGTGGGCTCATTTCCACCACAAAAAAAGTCCTCACAAGTGTACAGGAAGGAAATTTGGAGATAACCACACTATATGTTTTTCCTTGCACTTGACTTCTTACTGTTGACATGGTAAAATCAACATGCTCATTTGCAACCAACACTTTGTAATCATTGATTGTGCAAGTCATCATGTTTGCCTTTTTGATCCTTGCCTCCATCTCCTTAGTTACAACCCTAAACATAACCATCGGCTTTCCATTCCATTGTAATGGACAAACATCCAATTCATTGTTGTGATTGCCTGACCCATGCATGGCCTCCTTATCTCCCCTTTCTCTTGATTCATGTGCAATTTCACACTCCAGTAGATCAAAGCCTCCATCCCACAAAACATCCATCTCATTTGAGTCTAGGCATGTTCCCCTTGCAATTGGCCAACTGTAGGATGGCTTGCTGGTCTTTCCAATACAATGTTTACTGGTTCTCGATGAGTATGATCAATGTCATTCCCACAGAAACACATATTGGATCTTCTTGACACCTAATGTAACTTGAACAAGGCCTTGAAAAAAAGGAGCTAGGACACCCAATAATCCAACTCTTCCTTTTTTATCAATCAACTCATTACACTTTTTTCCCTTGCTGCACAGGTATCCTTGATATTTAACCTCGCTTCCCGGATTGTTCCTTCGAGTAGCCCACCTAATTGGGTGAATGCCAATTTCAATCCCTGATCTCTTTAGTTGCTCTCTTTGGGATGGCTTAGGATGTCTTACCCTTTGAGTCACATACTCATACTCTGGATGATGTGAGTCTCCATTCTTGATGGGAGTATGGATGCTTCCTTCTCGCTTTCTTCTTACTGTTCGTGCATCACCATTAGCCACTGCAGCATTAAGTCAGTGAGTTCATAGTCAATTTATGAAGGGAACTCCATTTGAATTGTACTACTTATCTAGCGATTATTATTATTGATAATGGATTTGATGCACTTTTTGCAGCAAATTGCATCGCTGCATCAATTAGGGAAAAAGCGCATACCCATCCGTTTTGCAATTAGCTTGTTTGGTGGGGAACTAAACATCTGAGAGGGACCTTATTGATAAATATGTAGGAGCTTGTCCCATGCCCGTACTAGAAGTATTGCCCGTAATCGAAGACATTCGAGTTTCAAGAGTGAAGGGAAAAACTTTGTTTGAAATGGCTGAATGTCAATCGAATCTCAATTATGTTCGTGACTTTCATTCAAATGTAGCAGATTAAACTTTGTCAAAACCAAAGGGAATTGTATCAACTTAAACTAATTGATAAATTTTTGAAAGTCCATAGTTATCAAGCCCATGAGAAAATTGAGCAAATAGTATGCACGTCTGGTACGACAAATTACAAAGCATCATAAACAAATATTCCGGCTAATATCGCTCCATCGGGAGAATTCGCATACATACATACATACATACATACACACACATATATATATATATACAATTATATATGTGTGTGTGTGCGTGTGCATGTGCATGTGCGTATGTGTGCACTTGCGCATGTGTGTGTGTGTGTGTGTGTGTGTGTGTGTGTGTGTGTGTGTGTGTGTGTAATTATCATTGAAAATGATTTCACACAAAACTTCTCTTTTAACTCCTCCTCAATTCTCCTCCTTGATTAAAAGTAAGAGAGGGGGCACAATTCCTATTATCATGCATCCTTAGAATTTTTAATTATGCTAGCTTGAGTTGAATGATGCTAAACAAAACTACACTACCATGTAAAGGAAAGGACTCTCAATGGCTATGATGTAAAGAAGTACCACCACATTATCTTTTGGCAAAAAAAAATTATATTCTTTGTAGACCATTAGTCACTTCTCTACTTGGTTAATAATCCTTACACTCCTAATCCTTCTAGAGTTTGAATTCACAATGCCTATACGGTAAGGCTCACAGCATGTGCATGCCAATCCCTTGCTATGCATCCCTAATGGAGAACCGTCAACGTCGGAGTGGGGGATGAACTACTTGATGTCGTGCTCCTCAAACTTTGCATTGTTCCAAAATGTGCTAAAGAGACCACCCATTATTTGGCTCATAGTTTTCCCCAAGATTCTTTGCATAGCAATGATATTTCGATATGAGTTCTTTATAGCACCTTGCATAGCTTTATTTGGGTCTATGGTAAGGTTAACTATAATGTTTTTTTTTTCAAAATGATATTTTATTAAGAATTCTCTCTTTTGTGTGTAGGTCCATGAAAGAAAAAGGCATATACTATACATGCTTAATGTAGTGGAAATGCATTGCCATCCTACAATGTTGGGCATCATGCCTTGTGCATGGTCAATGGCTCTTAGAAACGTAAGCTTGATTTTTCTATTGACAGCTAGATTGATTGATTGATTCTCACTTATTTCACTATTTTGTTTTTTGGATATTGATCTTTTTCATCCACTATAAAGTGACAATCTTCTTTGTATGTTCTTTGGATATCGTTTTTCATTCGATGATATTCTTATTCTATGTGCATGTGTGTGCGTGTATGTGTGTGCGTGCACACATGTGCACTTCATGTGCATGTGGATGCATCATAGACACAAACATGTGTGTAGAGGCTATAAGTGTGCATTACGTGAATGGACATGTGTGTAGAAACTTCTGGTATAACAACATGCATGTCTATTCTCTGTGCACACCTAGAAGCACTTGTACACTGATTAGCTATTGACCCGTCGAAGATTGGTTCGCACCACTTGTATGAATAAAAGAAAAAGACAAGACAATAATTTTTTCCTTGGTTTTTTGAGAGAACGAAAGGCTAGAGTGGCTGGGTGTTACTGCCAAAACTACCTAGTATCCTAGACTCTTAGAGCACATTCTAGTGAGCAAGGCCTTTGGAGGTGCCGGCACTCTAATTTGGCTAGTGCTCCAATCTTCCGAACACCTCATTGGGATCTCATCTTCCATGTGCACATTGATGCCTCTAACTTTGCAATTGGATGTGTCCTAGCACAGCCATGGAAACACAAATTAGACTATCCTATTAGTTTTGCAAGTCAGCAACTATGTGAGGCTAAAATCAACTACGCCACCACACTGAGCGTGAAGGGTTAGCCATTGTTTATGCTGTAAAGAAATTTCAACATTACCTTCTTGCTAACAAATTCGTTTTCTATGTTGACCATCAAACCTTGTTGTATGTAGTAAACAAACCATGCTCCACAGGAAGGATCACAAGGTGGTTGTTGATTCTTCTTGAGTTTGATTTCACAGTAGTTGTGAGGCTTGGAAAGAAACATGTCATGGCGGATTGTTATATGTACATTATGTATGCTATGTTATATACACATTATGTGTGCATATACTAGGAGGCTAACCCACATTAGGCTTGTGAGCATGGGAGCATGGGAACAAGCTCTAGTGGAGCATGGGTTAGGACTAACCTTAAGGTTTAAGGTTAGGGTCAGGCATCCAAGGGTCACACATGAGGAATGGAAAGTCAAGAGTCACTTGAGGGCCCTCCTATATAATAGGGGTATGGGGCACACTCAAGGGGACTTGGAGCTTGGAGGCTTGGAGGCTTATGCTATGGTCTCTTATGTAGAGGTCCATATCTACTCACCTACCATTTCACACTATAGCTATATGCTATTGGATTGTGTTATACCTCTTGATGGTATGGGACATCAAGGTAGAGGTATGATGTATTTCATTTATTATTCTTGTGTGCATCCCTTGGGCTCGGGGGTGGTTGGGTGGTTGAGTTTATGCCTGATTTATGCATGTTTATGCATAACAATTATCTAGAGAGATCTTAGGGTTTTAACAGTGGTATCAGAGCAATCTCTATTTAATTGTTGATTTTTTTAAGTAAATTTTAATATTTACTTATAAAATATTATCTTTTGTTGATTTGTGTTGATGAATTGCACGTGGATCATCGATATGGTGATTGGAACGTGTGTAACTACAATTCAATGGATGAATCGACGTTGCGGGGAAATTCCGTGAGTTAATGCTATTTTTCTCTATTTTTTATGGTTAAAATCGAGCATTGATGAAATTTTTTTACAAAAATACCATAAAGTTTATGGTGGATATTTTTGTAGGATGGATTCCCTGAATTTCTAGAATTTTTTAGAAATTTTTTCTAATTTTTTAGGAATTTTTTGAGCATTTTTATGATTAAAAATATATTTTTATACATTTTTTGCGGGTTTTTTCCGCGGGAATGCGATCAAATTTCTGTCAATTTGCTACTGAAATTCAGTAGGGGACAGCGTGTTGATGCATAAATTGCTCTCCCGTGTGCGTGGGGTCCTCTCCGCCTCTCAAATCTGATTTTTCTTTCTCTTTTCCGGGTGAAAAATCTCTTTAAAATGATTTTCAAGCATAAATCATAATTAATTATAATTATGATTAAAAAAAGTTTAATTAAAGATCTTAATCAAAGATTAAGCTAATCTCTCTCTGATTAACAGAGAGAGAGAAGAGATTGAGGAGAGATGGAAATGGAGAGGGGAGAAGAGAGATCTCATCTCTCTCTCACTTTCATCCACGCGCAGGCGACGGGAGGGGGGGGGCTGCGCAGCAGCCGCCGGCGGAAAAACGTCCCCCCCCCCCCCTCAAAAATCAAAGTTTATATAAGCTAATAAAGCTTATTTTTTTTTTTTTCATTTTTTAAAAAAAATGAGTTTTTTTATTAAAAAAAGCTTTTTGATATTTTTCAAGAAAAAAGCTTGGAAAAAAAGCCTGAAAAATTTGGGATTTGAGGAAAAAAATCCATGAAAATTCCTGGAAATTTCTTATTGACAAATTTTGGCTTTTCAACTTTCGGAAAACCTTTGGCTTTCCGTTTTCCCGAAACCTTTTGGCTTTCCGAATTCCGGAAAAACTTTTGACCTTCCGTATTCCGGAAACCTTTGACCTTTCACATTCCGATTTTTTTTTGTCTTTTCATTTTCCCAAAACTTTTGGCTTTCCGTATTCCGGGAAAACCGTTGGAATTCCGAAATTTTTTGACCGTTCGTATTCTAAATGCGTTCGGGGTTGATTAAAAATTTCAAAAAATTCTTGAAAATTAGTGGAAAATTAGACAGGTTATTTTAAATTTCAGAAAAATGTGGGGTTGGTGTTTGGCATGTGGTGTGTCCATTCGGGCACCCGTGACCATTCAAATTCCTTTAAAAATATATTTTTTGACCTAGAAAATTAGAAAAATCCATTAAAATTAAAAATTTTCATTGGATTTGAGAATTGTCGGGCGGAATTGGAAATTTCGTGAACGATGGGATTCTTAGGAAAAATTAGGAATATTCTGAAATTATTTTTAGAAATCCTAAAAATTGGTATTTTTTAAATATCAATGGTATTTTGGCAAATTTAATTGCTAAAAATTTTCTAGAAAAATATAGGTTTGGAATGCCATAAGATAGGTTTGGTGGAATTCAAAATTATCATATTTTGAGGCCCTATAAAATTAGGGAAAATTAGAAAAAAATCATGATAATTTTTTTTCTCGAGAATTTAATATTTTTGAGGGTTATTTAATGTTGAAGTACTTTTTCTCGTGCTGACATTAGATAGATGCGGGTTATTCGCATATTTTTAATACGATTATATCTCGTATTACTGGATATTTATGTTTGAATTGATTCTAAACAATATATTCATGATTTTTTACCATTTTTTAGCCATTCTTTTTGGACATGTTCCTTAATTTCTTTTGATGGCTATAATTTACGTTCAAAGTGTGTTTCACCTTTGACACTTTTCCATGATAATTTATTTTGCACTTATTTAAGTGTGGCTTGTGCTTAATTTCTTAAGCCTCTATCATGGGTTAGTTGATCGGTTTGTTTTGGTGGATTTTTATTGGATATTTTCCAAGTTTTATATGGACTCATCAGGTTTTGCCTAGATCACTTATGTCTAGGGTTTTCTTATTGAGTGCTACACACATGTGTTTCACTTTTTTACTTTGGAGTTTTATTTGAACAACACAACGTTCATATACTCCGGATTGATGAGTTGGCCACCAATTTTAAATGCTTCTTTTGGCATGATTTATGTCCATTAGATGGTATGCATTGATTTTTATGATCAACTATGGTTTTTATGGATTCGAGGAGCTTCTATGCTTTTATCCATGGTTTTATAAGGATCTTTTGATCTTTTGGATAATTCTATGTGCCTTGAAGGTAGCATTTGCCTTCGTTTTTTGCACATAATTTTGGAGTATATTTCTTATACTCTTGTATATATTCTAACTCGGATACCTAGTTGCTTATATATCTAGGTGAGTTATTTTTCTATCCTAACTTTATTGTGTTTTGGGTAGTTATCATTAGAAAGGCGCCAATAATTCAATTTCTTTTCTAATGATGTACTCATAAGGATTTATTCCTTGATGTAGTCTCAAGTATATAGAGACACGTTTAGTATGTGAAAGTCTGGATAAGGCCATCTTATTCCTTTTATACAGGATTTTATTCATATTTTCCTAGACGGCATACTAGGGAGTTTCAAATTGTTAAGGTATGTATGGGTGGTATCATGGTGGTATGGGACGCTAGTGATCCCTCACATATATTATCTTATGGGATAATTTGGACTCAAGATTGTTGCTTTGCTTACATCACTTAGCATGTTGATCTCAACATTCAAAGACAATCTTATTTTCTAAATTCACTAGAAGTTATAGTGTGGGCATTCTCTAGATAAATTTCTTTTATCTATAGCCTGCATGTTATGATGAGGGTAATCTCATCGGCATTTTCACTTGTTGAAATCTCTTTCTTTAGAGTTCAAACAAGTTTATCTTGTTGTGTTCGGATAAGGAAATTTGGATTCTTCCTTTGTTGGCATTTCTTTCTCTAGTTCCGTACTTTAGGTGATTTACACAATCAACCTGATAGGTTTACGGATGGATATACGTGACTCATCGAGACGTTGATGATTCTCTATGTTGATATGGGTAACTCGAGACGTCAATTATTCCATATGCAGATGTGGGTATGTCGGGGCGCCGATGAATCCCTGGTTTCTGCTGTTATAATGCCATGCTTTCCTACTTTATTCCGAATGGTTTACAACGAGGAAGTTACTTTGAATGTGAATTGCTCTGATCATCTGCAATCTGATGGGCAAACAGAGTGTATGAATCAGATTGTAGAGTATATGCTTCGTGCATGTCTCTAGAAAATCATCATATTGGGAAATATTCCAATGATGGAATTTGCCTATAACAGTTCTAAATTTACGGCTATTATTTTAGTACGTGCATACTTATGTATGGGTATCAACTCAGGGCACCTATTGATGTCAGTCTTAAGGACATCGAGCTTGATGCATCGAGGGATTTCTTGCGAGATATGTAGGAAATTCTGACCGAAGCTCGGGATTCTATCAGGAGTGCTCATGATAGGGCACAGTTTTATGCTGATAGGGGACGCTCATCTCGGTCTTTTGAACCAGGAGCGTTGGTTTATTTTAATGTTCCTAAAGATTCTCAGACTTTGTCAATGGAAAAATGCTCGAATTTATCTCCTAGATATTGTGGTCCATTTCGAGTTATATATCGGATTGACACGGTTGCGTATGAACTAAGACTACCTCCAATTGTTAGGGTTCATCCAGTCTTTCATATCGATAGATTGAAAGGGAAACTGGGAGGTGAGGATGACACAGTTACTCCTCAAGAACTCGTTAAAGTCGATGAGTTATCCTATGTTCCACATGAACCTGATAAGGTACTTGAATTCAAGGAAAGGAAACTTTGTAGTTGACTAATCCCTAAGGTTAAAATAAGGTGGAAAGATAGGGAAATTAAGAATTCGACTTGGGAGTCGGTTGAGATTGTTCAGCGCAGTTCTCCTTCTTTTCATTGTAAGAGTGCAATGTTTTGAGAGAGGGGAAGTATGTTATATGTACATTATGTGTGCTATGTTATATACACATTATGTGTGCATATACTAGGAGGCTAACCCACATTAGGCTTGTGAGCATGGGAGCATGGGAACAAGCTCTAGTGGAGCATGGGTTAGGACTAACCTTAAGGTTTAAGGTTAGGGTCAGGCATCCAAGGGTCACACATGAGGAATGGAAAGTCAAGAGTCACTTGAGGGCCCTCCTATATAATAGGGGCATGGGGCACACTCAAGGGGGCTTGGAGCTTGGAGGCTTGGAGGCTTATGCTATGGTCTCTTGTGTAGAGGTCCATATCTACTCACCTACCATTTCACACTATAGCTATATGCTATTGGATTGTGTTATACCTCTTGATGGTATGGGACATCAAGGTAGAGGTATGATGTATTTCATTTATTATTCTTGTGTGCATCCCTTGGGCTCGGGGGTGGTTGGGTGGTTGAGTTTATGCCTGATTTATGCATGTTTATGCATAACAATTATCTAGAGAGATCTTAGGGTTTTAACACGGATCATCTATCTTGCATCCCTAATGGCGAAGCACCAATCGGGTTTGATGACGAGTTACCGAATGTTACACTATTCAAGAAAGAGACCCACTTGAACTGGAACATCACTTGGAGCACCCGACGGTCTTAATTAGAGTGAGCTAATTGGACTTATCTTGAATCAATTAGCTAAATTAAAAGCATTGAATCTAGCTTTGTGTGTAGATGAAGGGTGGATATATTGAGTATAAAGGCCAAACGCTCGAAGGAGGGTGCGGATCAGACATTGGTATAGAGAGTGTGAAAGGCCTAATGAGAAAAGGACTGTTAGGAAAATCCATGTTATGCTCTCCTAGTTGTGCTAAAATGCAACCAATTACAAAAGTCGATGTATCTATGTACACATGGAAAATGATATCGAGATCTTAGAATTAGTATGCTTGCTAGGGCTTTTCTTAAGAGTTTCATAGGTCTTTTGGCACTCATCCATCCACCACTCAAAGATAACAAAAAGCCTATATAAGGGTCTCGATATGTCAATATATAGGATTATAAATCGTCTATAGTATATCTGACATGTCTCATGAAACTCTAGATGTGCCCTTGAAGTTAGTGGGAGTTCAAAGCTCAAAAATTAGATTCACCTTGCTTTCATTAGTGGAGATGCCATGTTGGCCCAGTATTACTCCATGCCCCATGAAACTCTTGATGTGCCCTTGAAGTTAGTGGGAGTTCAGAGCTCAAAAATTAGCTTCACTTTACTGGCATTAGTCGAGATGCCATGTTTAGAAACAATGTGGCCCACTATTACTCCATGCCTCATCTAAGTTTGGTATTTGACTGGGTTGAGGGATATTTGATATTATTTGCATTTTTCCAATACCTTTCTAAGTCACCATAGATGTGCTTTCCATTTGGAATTACCACAAAGGACATCTATGAAAACATTAAGAAAATTCCTAAGGTATTCCTTGTGCCTATGCACATAAGCCTTTGAAAGGTGCCTAGGGGCAGCATTGGATAGGCTGAATGGAAATACTTTGTATGCATAAGTGCCCCACTCTATAGCAAATACAATCTTATGTTGATCATTCGAGTCTATTTCCACTTGGCTATAGCCCGATGTTTATCCTTGCTTGAGACCTCTATGGCATTGATGCCAACCACACCGTATCATTTTCACCTTCTTTGAGCCACGGGCGCTGAAATGGCTGGAATTTGCTCAAAAGGCATGTATTGTATCTTTTGCGTGTGTGCTCACCGCTTGTCTCTATACAAGGCGCAACATGAGATGAGTTTAGGTTACTACCTTTGGATGCATGTTGACACTATAGCCTAGATGGGCTAGAGAGCCCGAGAACCTTGTTTTTTAGTTTGTATGCCCAAATGGTGTAAACCCTAGAAATGAAGGTGATAAGGCAAAAGGAAAGCCAACCTCTCATCAATGTCTTGTATTCTCTTATGCTAATCAATAGAGTGCTCTTCTTCTCTACTCTCCGATAAGAGTAGTTTCCTATGCCCTTCTCATGGTGCAACGAGTTACCACAAATGGCATCGCTGTCAAGAAATAGCCCCTCCGCATAGTTGCAATGCATTTTGAATGCTTATGAATGGTTTAATTCCATTATATTTCTGGTTTTTTCAAGAAAGGAGTAGCAATGAAATCCCAAAAAACCTTTGATTTTAGAGGACAACACATCCATTGAGCTAGGGACATACCAACTTACTCTTGGCTCTCAACCTTTAGTTGGAACCCAATTTAGTATAGTACAGGGTCTTAGACTTGCCCCACCAGTGAGATAGCTCATCTGGACTTGACTCAATGAAAGGTTCTCAAGATCTACAGGAGGAAGCCTTGCCCTAGCCGCATCAACTAGACCGGCTTCTAGCCTATTTGGTCGTATGGCAAGTTATCTCAATGGTTCGAATTCGGTTTCTTTTACCCCCTATGCATACAATTCATGCTCCTAATACAAATGCCATTGCCAACCAAGCCATGGGAGAAGAGTCCACTTCACAACCTCCATTTGTCATGTTCCACTCTAGTACACAGATGCCACACTCACATCCTAGGGTGAGAATGATACTGCCAGCTAGACTAATGCCACCACATGCTTACTTAGTTGTAGCACGAGTGGGACCCATGCCACCTCCATATGCTACTCACCCAGCCCCGCTAGGATATAGACCGTTATGCCTTCATATTATACCATATGTTTCACATACACCTGTATCAGCACCCTTTGTTACACCCATTATACTAGCACTTTACCAACAAACCCAATTTCCTTTACACAACCCTTAGGGAGAGCGGTAGCTGAAAACATGGCACTTGTTTATGAGAGACGGTAGGCCAAACAAATTTTGGAAGGGCTACACAAATAGCTAAACTAACCCACAAATTCATTGAGGATGGAGACCCTAGGAGACATCTTAAAGTGTTTGATCAAGTTTGCGAGGCCCTAGGAGAACAAAATAAGATCACCAAGACCAATGCCTTTAGTCTTACATTAAAAGTACAACTAGATTGGTATAAAACTCTTAGGGCTGAGAAACGTGTGAACTTCACAGTACTTAGAGGCTTATTCCTAAAGCAATTCATGCTTGAAGGGGCATTATGGAGTGTAGCTTCACAACTGCACAAAGCACACACACAGAGAGAGAGAGAGAGAGAGAGAGAGAGAGAGAGAGAGAGAGAGAGAGAGAGAGAGAGAGTCGGTTAGAGATTTCATTAGCTGGCTTAAACATTTAAACTCTCATTGCACCCCCCATGAATGCTTTTCAAGTAATCAATTGCTTAATAGAATCATCCATGGGCTAAAACATGAGGAGATCTATAATGGCTTGGTCATTAGAGGAATCACCACATGCGATAAAGTTATAGCTAATTCCATTCAATTGGAAGATACCCTCATGATCAAAGGGCGGAAGAGCCTTTAATTCTAAATCTATTGCTTACAAAGCTACTGGACATAGCACCACCACGTCAAACCCATGGCTAAAGGTAACACTTTAGCGGAGATAAACTTCATAGAATATAGGGAAGCACTCCAAATGAAAGCCAACAAAGCTCCTGAGAACATACACCTCTACCCAAGGAGGGAACTACAATGTTCAGTCTACCAACAAGGGCACATAACAAGTAAGTGTCCAGGCATGCACAGGCATGGTACACAATGGAAATTGCATTTTTTGTGGATGCTATGTTCATGAAGCTTCACAATGCCAAACATGCCTATAAGCTCTGCTTCTAGACCCCAGTTGACTTTACTAGCACCCTCACAACCACAAGCTATGGTGCTTACTACCACATCTCAACCCACCGTTGATCATTTGACACAACCTATCTTACAATGCACCAAATTGTTGTTACCCCCATCGATTTTAGGACCTCAACCCCCACCTCCAAGGATTACACCACTTAATCAAATAGGTTTTGATTATCTTAAGTACGAGGTTGAGTTTGAGATTACATCTTATGTCACTGAAGACTCCACACATTGTAGTTAATATAGGAGGAGGGGAGTCAAATCAATGTTGTGGAAGAGGCCAAGACATTAACGCTACCATTAAGAGAATGCCTCTTCAATGCTATCACTGTTAGTAGGGACCACACAGAATCTATGAATGTCCTAAGCACATAACAGTCACTCAAGCTACATCTTCTAACATGCCATCAATAACATGAAATTGTTATGGGCATAGACCACTGAGGTCAGCTGTTTTGTAAATTAGCAAAATTGGTCCCACCATTATGCCCCTCAACATGATTGGGGTGAGAAACCAAACTCAAAAAACAATCTTAAAGAACCCTAACCAATCTGTAATATAATAACAAGACTCATGGCTCAAAACACACCATTATGCCCCTCAACATGATTTGGGTGAGAAACCAAACTCAAAAAACAAACTTAAAGAACCCCAACCCATATGTAAATATAATAACAAGACTCATGGCTCAAAACACACCGATTGTAGAAAAGAACATAGAAACCCAAGCTACCTCAGTAGTAGGATCCAAAAAGAAGAAGACCTATGGAAGAAAGAAATCTTTAAAGGAGAGTAAACCTACTGAGAAAATAAAAGGTGTAAACTTGGGAGCTTACATGAATGAGACTGATGAGGATTCTAATTCAGTCAAATAGGCTAACCAAAAAAACCCAAGCAAAATTAAAAGAGACCAAAAAAGATGAGACTCAAACAGTCAAAAAATCAAATAAACTCAAACTTGGTTCATACCCTGACACTATACAAGAATTGAAACTTTACGAGCTCAGGGATATGGTTACAAAGACTTAGGATGAGTTAGAACCAAAACCAAACAAGTGCGAGTCTTAGACACTTTTTATCCTCACAATCTGAAACCCACCAGAACCCATGAATCTTTAGACATTCCTAGTGTCATTCTAGTATAAAATGAAAACCCAACTATCCCAAGCATGGATCCAGATCTTTTTAGGAGAATGTTCAATTATGAGACCCTTGACCCCATCGAAGAGGTGGAGATTCCAACCTCACCAATTCCCTTATATGACAAAGAGGTGATTGGTAGGTACTCTATTGAACCTCCCCAAATTGATGAAATTCATGGCTTGAAAAATAGAAACCATAATCACTACACATTTGTATGGAGACCCAAAACTTTTTGCTACATTGAAATCTCTCCTCGATGGGGGACTTCATGATGCTGGGTTACCACCATTCGCGGCAGACATGCATAAGCCACATCCTTCATATGGGAGTGTGCCAAAGCCTCAAGTGAATGATGACCAGACTAAATCTATAGTCAACATTACATTGAACAAATTGGGGCAATACTTTGAGAGTAATGAAACTAATGCAACCCTTTCCGTCCTCACTAAAGGAATCATAGTAATGGGAGTCCTAGACGGTGGTATAGGAGCGAGTCTACTCAACAAGAAGTGTTAGAAAAATATGGGTAGACCTTGGCTTGAAGTCTCTGCCATTGTTGTAAAGATGGCTGACGGAATAATTGCCAAGTGTATTGGGATGCTACGAGATCTTAGGATTAAAGTGTTGAAACATCGAGTGAAGCATACCTTCTTTATGATGGATTTTTCCAAACAACCCGATACATATGAGATGATCTTAGGATGAGCTTTTATACATGAATCTAAGATGGTCCATGATTGGGCAAGGAACCATGTCTACTTACAGTTAGAGTAGTCTTATGTTGGTTGGCCACGTACATCCTATGGGTAGTGGTGGATTTTTTGGAGATCAATTTGATAACACAATCCATTCTATTCCATTATAAGCCTAGGGAAGGATTTAACCTACAAGCCACATGCCATAAACAAGGGAGAGATTAATGATGGCCACATTAGACACATGGGGCAAGCAAGGAACAACATGGATGACTCCTAATGTTGGCAAGGAACTTCCTAAGGTTGGACCATTGCGAATGATGAGTGCCATACACCCAAACATTAAGGAAATCAAGGAGTACAGAGAGCTTGAGTCCACATGGGAGGAAAACTCTGATCCAACCACCTCTCATGAAGAGTTTGAAATTGAGACCAAAATGAGACCATGACAAACATTGGAGATTGAAACTGGCATAAATGACACCGAAACTAAAACTAAAACTGAAACTGAACCAAAGGAGGAAGCTTCTCAACGAAGAAGGAGATCACTGAGAAAACAGAGGAATAGAAAATGTTATATAAGGTAAATAAACACTTGAGACTGAATGAAAGAACAACCAAAGTTCAATGGCTACACTATGTTGGGGCAGTAGATGTTCACATAAAGTTTATATACCAAGTCATATATTGTATACCACCCCCAATTTCTATAGTCCAAGTGAAAGTCTCTAATGAATCGAAACTTAGTTGTTCTGCTTGAAGGAAACAAAACTATGAACTAGGATAAAAAGAGCAAGAGACTGAGAATGTAATAGCCAAGGTAGAAGAAGAAAAGGAACCAAAACTGGACTTACACGGTTGGGGATCGTAAATTAGTGTTTGAAAACTCCAAATGTGACAGTGAGGATAAAGAAGTCTAACAAACCTACGAAAGTCAAAGAAGTAGACTTGGTCGGACTTGGAGAAGATTATAAGCCAGTCTACATTGCTAAGGATCTCACCAAGGAACATGAAGCTGAACTTATTTCTCTCCTTAAGGAATTTAAGCATTGCTTTACTTGCACATATACCATGATATGAAAGGAGTACCTAGAGAGGTGGTACAATGCACTATTCCTATGGTTCCCAATGCTAGACCAATCCAATAACAACCTTATCCAATGAATCCTAAATATGCCAGAATTGTGAAAGAAGAGATTCACAAACTCATTGACGAGTGTGGATTCATCTATGAGATTGAAAAGTCAGACTAGCTTTCATGCGTTGTAATCGTGCCTAAGAAAAATGAAAAATTTCAAATGTAAGTTGATCTCAAGAAAGTGAATGCTACCATGTACAGAGATCACTACCCCTTACCATATCAGAACATGTGCTTAAACAAGTTGCATGGGCAAGCACGCTTGCGCAACCTATAGCTTTCTAGATGGTTAGTCAAGCTACAATCAAATTTCTATTGCACGTGAGGATCAAGCTAAAATTGCTTTTGTCACTGAAGACAGTGTGTATGCCTACTACATTCTGCCATTTGGCCTAACCAATGCACAAACCACATTTCAAAGACTTATAAAACACTACAGTTAAAGATTTTCTAAGGAAATTATTGGAAGCTTTCTTAGATAATTTGTGCATTTATTCGTCATGGAATAACTTGCTTATATAATGTATTTGAACGATTTAGACTTCATCACATATCCTTAAATCCTTAAAAGTGCCAATTTTGGGTAAAGCACGGAGTGATTCTTGGGCATATTGTGTCCAAGAATGGGATTTCCACTGATAAAAGCAAGGTCAAACTTATTTTGGAATTACCCCACCAAAAAACTACAAGGAAGTCCAAATATTCATGGGCCAACTACCGTCAGTTTATTGTTTTCTATGTAGCCTTTATACAAGCTATTAGTTATATTGTGTGGAATGAGGAGTGTCAACAAGCTTATCACATGCTAAAGCAAGCCTTGTCAAGTGCTCTAATCTTGCGAGCACCCAACTGGATGTCATCTTCCATGTATTGATGCCTCAAACCTTGCAATTGGATGCGTCCTAACATAACTAGGGACTACCCTATTAGTTTTGCAAGTCATCAACTGGATGAGGATGAAATGAATTATACTACTACTAAGTGTTAAGGGCTAGCAATGGTCTATGATGTAAAGATATTTCAACATTACCTTCTTGCTAACAAATTTGTATTTTATGTTCGTCATTAACTCTTGTTGTATCTTGTGAACAAACCATGTTCCATGGGAAGAATCACCAAGTGGTTGTTCAATCTTCTTGAATTTGACTTTATAGTGGTTGTGAGGCCTAGTAAGAAACATGTCATGGTTGATTATTTCTCTCGCCGCATACTTGATGGTGAAGTACCAATAGGAGTCAATGATGATTTACCAAATGCTACACTATTCAAAGTAGAGGCTATTCCATAATAGAGCAAGACAATCATTAACTTTCTAGCTAATGGCTCTTTAGAAAGGATGGAGTTACAAAAGGATCTAGTAAGGAAGTTTCTAAAAGATAATGAGCCTTGCCAACTTATGCCAGAACTCTTTATCGAAGAGGTAGTAAGGATGACATTCTTAGACGCTGCCCTCGGAAGGATGAATATCTTATAATCATGGAATAGGTACACCAGGGGGTAGTAGGTGGACATTTTGCGATAGAGATCACTGCCAGGAAAATACTCGAATCAGGGTATTGGTGGCCAATGCTTTTCAAAGATTGTGCATTATTTATCAAGGGTTGTGATGAGTGCCAATGCTATGCTAAACCACAAAAGAAAGACATGATGCCATTACACCCTTCAAAGTAGACCACCTTTTGAGAAATGGGACTTAGATTTCATCGTGCCAGTAAGTCTTGCTCCGATGGCACACAAGCATGCTTCATCATAGTCGCCACTGATTATGTTACCAAATGGGCAAAGCAAGAGCTTTAAGGAAAGTGGATGCTATGGCAACAGCTAAATTTTCTTATGAAAATATCATTACATGCTTTGGATGCCCATTTGAGTTAGTGAGTAATCAAAGTAAATGTTTCATCAAACATCTCACTACTACATTCATGATTGTACACTGCAAATTAACATTGTATTATCCATAAGCCAATGGCCAAGCAGAGAGCACCAACAAATTCCTTATTTTAATCTTGACTAAGACTATGGGGGCTCGATGCACTGATTGGGAGACTAAGCTCACAATAACTTTATGGACCTATTGCACCTTATACAAGGTTACAATTAGATGTATGCCCTTTAAGTGGTGTATGGACTAGAGGCAATAATGCCTTGGGAGTTCATAATTCCCAGCTTGAGAGTGGTTGTGAATGAGAAGCTTGATGGTAATGAAACTAGTTTGAATAGTTGTTGATTTTGGAACAACTTGAGAAGGAAAGACAACTTGATATGCGAAATATGTTAAAAACTCAAAAAGACCGTAGAAAATGGTGGTTTGACCAAAAACTCAGAGACAAAGAGATCAAGATAGGAGATCTTATACTTATGTATGGGACACAAGCATGCTTCATCATAGTCGCCACTGATTATGTTAACAAATGGGCCAAAGAAAGAGCTTCAAGAAAAGTGGATGCTATGGCAACGGCTAAATTTTCTTATGAAAACATCATTACACGCTTTGGATGCCCATTTGAGTTAGTGAGTGATCAAGGTAAATGTTTCATCAATGATTTCATCAAACATCTCACTACTACATTCATGATTGGACACCATAAATCAACACTATATTATCCATAAGCCAATGGCCAAGCAGAGAGCACCAACAAATTCCTTATTTTAATCTTGACTAAGACTATGGGGGCTCGATGCACTAATTGGGAGACTAAGCTCACAATAAATTTATGGACCTATTGTACGTTATACAAGGTTACAATTAGATGTATGCCCTTTAAGATGGTGTATGGACTAGAGGCAATAATGCCTTGGGAGTTCATAATTCCTAGCTTGAGAGTGGTTGTGAATGAGAAACTTGATGGTAATGAAACTAGTTTGAACAATTGTTGATTTTGGAACAACTTGAGAAGGAAGGACAACTTGATATGCGGAATATGCTAAAAACTCAAAAAGACCGAAAATGGTGGTTTGACCAAAAAATCAAAGACAAAGAGAACAAGGTAGGAGATCTTATACTTATGTATGGGACACAAGCATGCTTCATTATAGTCGTCGCCACTCATTATGTTACCAAATGGGCCAAAGCAAGAGCTTCAAGGAAAGTGGATGCTATGGCAATGGCTAAATTTTCTTATGAAAACATCATTACATGCTTTGGATGCCCATTTGAGTTAGTGAGTAATCAAGGTAAATGTTTCATCAATGATTTCATCCAACACCTCACTACTACATTCATGTTTGCACACCACAAATCAACATTGTATTATCCATAAGTCAATGGCCAAGCAGAGAGCACCAACAAATTCCTTATTTTAATCTTAACTAAGACTGCGGGGACTTGATGCACTGGGAGACTAAACTCACAATAACTTTATGGAGCTATTACACCTTATACAAGGTTACAATTAGATGTATGCCCTTTAAGATGGTGTATGGACTACAGGCAGTAATGCCTTGGGAGTTCATAATTCCCAGCTTGAGAGTGGTTGTGAATGAGAAGCTTAATGGTAATGAAACTAGCTTGAACAGTTGTTGATTTTGTAACAACTTGAGAAGGAAAGACAACTTGATATGTGGAATATGCTAAAAACTCAGAAAGACCGTAGAAAATGGTGGTTTGACCAAAAACTCAGTGATAAAGAGATCAAGGTAGGCAATCTTATACTTATGTATGGGGTCTGTAAAAAGAAGAAAAAGTTTAAGTAGCTACAAGGTACTATATGCATTGAGACTCTTATTTTCCCTTCTCTCCTGCATTTTTATACTCATTGCCATCTCATTTGACCACATCCAATCAAACTAGATGCATATTAGAGGTGGAGGGATGTACCCTTTTTCATACACCATAGCTTGGCACTATCTATCCCCTCCACATGAGGGTGCACATGCACATGCATATGCATATCACTTTGGTCCACATATCCTATATTTTGACATATGATATTATGCATATGGGATAGCCCTACATTTTACTTTATATATAGAGAGCATGTGGGTGAGGGAGAACTCACTTCCCCTTTAGACCAAGTTGTTGAGTCCATCTTCTATTCTTTCCCTTTGAATAGGATTAAGTCTTGTGCTCCCCTCTCTAATGTTCAAAGTTGAGGTATCTTTTAGGGTTTGCTTAGGATTGAGTGAGGTCTCTTCTTGCTCATGAGAGAATTAGGGTGTGTTTAGGATTGAGTGAGGTCTCTTCTTGCTCATGAGAGAATTAGGGTGTGTTTAGGATTGAGTGAGGTCTCTTCTTGCTTAGGATCGAGTGAGGTCTCTTCTTGCTCATAAGAGAACTAGGGTGTTTTGTTTTGGGCATGGCTTGCTCACTCTTGAGCACTCCCCATGTGTGAGAGACATGTTTTAGTCATGGATTGCTCACTCTTGAGCACTCCTCATGTGTGAGAGACATATTTTAGGCAAGTCTTGCTCACTCTTGAGGACTCCCCATGTGTGAGAGGCATGTGGTTGAGAGCTTGAGTGTGGGGTTGCCATCTTCTCATTGACATGTGATTTTACTTGAGCTTAGGCTTGTAAGTGAGAGGTCACTATGGAGTGAGAGTGTGGTGCGATGGTGTGAGAGTGTTGTGTTGCTTTCTTTTCCTTTTAGATTAGGATCCTTTTTATTTTTTTACCCTCTTCTTATTCCCATTAGACTAGCCTATTCATCTAGATTAAAACAGAGATTAGCACATACATTATTCTTTTATTCATTGATCTTTGCTCAAGGGTCTAGGTGAGAGACAAGCTCTTGACCATCTCCCATGGGAATTCCATTGACCTATAAATGCCCAAATTAGAGAGCACCTCGCCGATGGCTTAAAAAGGAGACCATGATCAGAAGCCACCAACTAGTATAGCAATACATTTAAACAAACAAATCATGAATGCCAATATCTACATCTCAAGGCTGGAAAAGACATAGTTGAGGCTCTCACGAAGGAAAAGAACGAGTTTACATACACAAACTGGCAACTAAGAGACTCTAGAAAAAAGATAGAGTAACATATTACCCAAGCTTTGGAAGAAAAGGATGCTCAGTTAATACAACTCCACCAAAGCCTTTTAGATACAACTCAACCCATGACTCCCACAGAGAACAATGACCTATTTGATAAGTAAGTTGAGGGAAGGGGCAGTGCCATTTGCTAACCTTTTAGTAACTCCTCGGGCGTCTCTCTACACCTTTACTCCACTATTTTCTTCACTAACCCTCTCCCTATGTCAATTCAACCTTAATGTTAGTGAGGAACTAACATGGGGGGATTTAGCATTAATCAAACAAAAAACTACAAGATACATTGCCCACACCATAATAATGGGATTATTCTACGGGGATATAGAATTAAAAGATCTAGAGGCTATCTATCACTACTTACTCTATCCAATGGTGCTAAATTTTAGATCATGGTGTAGAGTCTTATTGCATTTTACTAACTTTTAAGAGCGAGAAGTTCTTATAGACTTAATGAAACCCTCCATAGAAACCTCCATAGCTCCCCTCCAAAAATTAAAAGAAAAGAATAAAATGGATGCAAGAAGAGGGATGGTTTAAAGCATTGATACCCACCACCATCTTTTAATTCACAATAGTTCCATGTATCATCTCTATTGTATTCTTAAGTTATATGACATTATTAATGCACATCTAACCTCCTTAACATCTACTCTAGTGTATGACTTTGATTAAGAACATATAGAATACCTATCCATTTTCAGAGGAGGAAGATGTACATGACTCATTTATCTCTCAAAAACCACAACCGCCAAACTCGCATGAAGAATCAAGGGATAGATCAAATGATGAACACACTTACTTCATCCATAGGCCCCTAATTTATCTTACTAAAAAAATAAAGAAAACAATAATAGCGAGAATAATATACAACCCCACTGATCCTCCTCCTTCTTCTTTCCCAATTTTCGAGTTTCCCACTAATACTCTCGACCCTGACGAGTTACTGAAAGATATGCCAATAAGTGTGACCGATCCTCCAGAGCAAGAAGCTCCTCTTGAAGAACCAAGAACTATCTCTAACAATGCAAATGTCGGATATGCCTGCTAGCAAATATGAAGCAAACATGAACCGATGATCAGAACCAATCAACCCAAGCTCATAATAAATGCATTACAACAAATCACACCATTCAATCTGACCACACCAATCTTGCTAGAAGGTTATGCAACCACAAAGAGGTAACCATGGTTTACCTTACCCTCTCAGAGATCCAAGGGTAGGTATGTAGGAATTAATGCCCATGGGCAGGGGAAGAATCTTATGGGAAAATGTCGCTAGGCACACCAAGCTTGCAAATCCAAGCTTGGGAGACCTACTAGAAATTATAATTATGGTCTACATGATCAATTTTACTGCTACAAGAGATGGCGAATCAAGTATCATTCTAAACAAAGAGGAGGATATGAAGATATTGGCACTTACATTGCAGATTGTTATGGCATCCAATCAGCATGGAGATCACCCTTCTTGGAGGTACCAAAATTGGTAGTTATCTAGAGAGAAGTCACCATGGGTACTCAAGATGGACCCACTGTATATTCAACAAGAAGATGATTAACTAAAGCAAAATTCAAAGCTCATAAATAAAGGGACTTCCATTATTGCTTCAATTTTCCTTCTTTAAGAATAATTACTTTGCTATCTTTAACCAACAACATTAGTACATGCTAACCATCATAAAAGCTTACTGAAACATATGGATCTAGCAGTTATAGCCACGACTAGGTTTTTCAAGTTACTTATTATATTGATTGATCAACATGATGATTATGTATACACATTCAATAGGGAATGATTAAAGTTTGATCTTAATAGAGGCCTATAAGAGAAGACATTGATTGATCAACATGATGATTATGTATACACATTCATGATTAAAGTTTGATCTTAAGAGAGGCCTAGAAGAGAAGACATTATGGATCTAGCAGTTATAGCCACTAGGTTTTTCAAGTTACTTATTGTATTGATTGATCAACATGATGATTATGTATACACATTCAATAGGGAATGATTAAAGTTTGATCTTAAGAAAGGCCTAGAAGAGAAGACATTGTACATCATCATCATGTTCTACTATCATAAACCTTATGCATGCATACAACCTTTGAAGAGATGATCGATATATGATTCTAGATGCCCTTCTATTACCTAAGCATACGCTACAGAAACTATAGACCAAAATCTCTAGATATAAAATCTACCTTAGATTAGATGCCTTTTAAAAATAAAGATTTTGAGGACTGACTTTACAATAGGCAGGGGAGATGTTAAGCCCATTTGAAGTTAACTATACATCTCTTCTCTATACATGAGAGATCGCTTGTAATAAGTGTCATGTGAATGATGCTATAAAATGTTGTATTATGAGAAAAGTTAGCCAATGACCAATCGTCCTATAAGTTTTTGGGCATTCAAGTGTGAATAAGGGCCAGATGTACATAAGTAAATTTTTCTCATAATTAAAGGAGAATCCTCCCCTTCATGCCAATTGAGTCTTGTTTATCTACTTGCTTTTTTGTGTGCTCTAATCTTGTATGAGAGACAGAGAGAGTTAAGAGTCATATGCATGAGAGAGAGTTAAGAGTAGTTTACATGATTCTTCATGCATGTGCCTCTTGTCCATTATGTGAAAATAAGCAAGAGTGAGAGTCCTTGGAGGTGTTTGCCGAGCACCTTGTGGCGGTGACAAGCAGGAGTGGGATTTGGAGGGGAAGAAGCTTACACAAACTAGTGGAGCTTAGAGTCTTTGAGAGATACGAGTCGAGAATCGACAAGTCCCCACCATAAGTTAAGGTAAGCATGACTTGATGTTTGAGAAATTTTACAAAGGGTGGTCCAAACCATAATAGTTTGCCCTAGAATCCCCCCATGTGATTTGTCGCTAATCAAATTCCTTTATCCTTTCCATTTGAATTCTTTTAGGGCCCCTTACTAGCAATAACTCCTTGTGATAGTAATGCCTATTTGATTTTACCATGAGCTATAGAGAAAAACTTATCCCTCCAGGTTAGCCTTTCCATTTATGCTCTTCCTAAATTCCCACTTCTTCTCTCTTTAATTTAATCCTATTCTAGTATCTTTCCATGGTTAAGCTTCATGTACCCTTAACTCTACTTCTATTTCTATGAGTAAAAAAGAGGAGACCCTTAGAGTTCATAAAATAAGAGACCAAGAAGTCAATGGTAGCGATAAAGATCAATTGAAATCAAGAATGACCAATGATTAAAGAAGGCTCAAGAAACCATAAAGATCTATGTGCCAATTAATCAAGAAGTACGGCTATGTGCCAAGGAACACTATATGAATAAGTGTAAAGAGAGATGACATGGTTGAGTAGGCTTAAATAATTGAAAGCCAAGATGAATCACTCATCATGGTCGTTCGTTACACTCAATGTTTATTACCCACTCTGGTTAACATAGCCTTACATGTCCTACCTTTTTAAGGTTAATTTACCATCTTGTCTTTTTGTAGTGGGAGATTATCTATTACAAGAGACGGTGTTAGATCATATCAAGCGGCCTTACATGTAGGGCCTATCTTTTGTGTATAGACACACAAGGTGCCCTAGGGTAGCTTATGAGTTTGAATGGCATTAACCACAAGCGTTAAAGGCCACTTTTGGTCACTCATAGAAGCACATTCACACAAGAGCTTCTTACCTTCATGAGATACAATTGTCATGGGGATCTTTCCAATGGTTGAGCTCGAGCGCACCACTTTAAGAGCTCCACACCTTCATGGGTAGTAGTTTTCGTCACTCTTTCCTACGAGGGACGCTATCACATCGTTGTATTGGACTACGGGTCCTCGTCCCTCCTCTCACCTCAAATCACTTCACTAGCATGCATTAGAGAAGGTAAAGGATTAGTAAGAACAAAACTCTATTATGCCATAGGAGTGTATTTTGCATTATGAGAGAAAGTGACTTATATACAAGGCCATAAGTGTTCACACACACTTAAACTGTGGCCAACCGGCCAAAGGCTCATAAGCGGCCTATTGCTTATATAATGCTTAATCTTAAAATACATGCGTGAAGTACATTTTTAAAGAAATCCATTCTAGCTTGTTGCTTAATCTCACAATACATGCATGAAGTACATTTTTAAAGAAATCCATTCTAGCTTGTTGCCACACACTCTTGGAGTAGGATCGGCATAAGTATTCTATCAAAACATTCCTAGGCACCTATCCAAGTTGTAGATTTGGACACTGTTGCTTTATAGATTGATCATACATGCTTTTAGTGTCTCCGTCTTTGCTCTTTGACGTGTAGAATTATGGTGGCAACTCCTATTAACCCTAAAAAGGTTTAATAGTACTCATCTTAAGATTTGATATAGCTTGGCGTACTTTATGAAATATGTTGAAAAAATCTGTAGTAAACTCATCAATAGACTCTATAGGTAAGAAGTAGAAATGGGTGAAGCCTTCCCCTAAATAATCTCAAATGGTGCATGACCCATAGTTCAATGAGTTGTATTATTGTAAGAAAACTATAGAAGGTGAATGTATTTGTCCCGAAGTCCAGGTTTGGAATGAAACATAGGCTCTAAGTCTAAAATTGTATTATTAGTAACTTCATTAGACTCTGGATGAAATGCGATCACGAAATTCAACTTAGTGCCTAAGTTCTCAAAGAGTGCAGCCCAAAAATGAATGCAAAACTTGGAATCATAATCAGACACAATCACCTAGCATAAGCCACCATGATGACAAAGATTTGGATGAGTATCACCATCATGAATCGAATCGTTATCTTTCATTGAGGCTCCAAAAAATTTGGATCTTAAGTATAAAGGGTGAACTTTCCATAGCTCAGATATAATGTGCTTGATCTTAGAGCGTATTGTTAAAATTATAGCAATGTGATGAGCTATGGTGGATCAAATGCTAGAATCAACATCATTAACAAAGAGATTAGATGATAATTAAGATATGATTAGTGAGCAATTAATTGATAGCTTAATGTAGGCATGGATAATAAAAAATCGACAAATTCTCATTAGGCCAATGCCTCAATTTATAGAGTTTACATCCAAGCATTCAATCCCACTGATTTCTCCTTAATTCACTCCACCTCTTTTGCTTGATTCTCTCCACCTCTCCGAGAACATCTCCACACCTCCTAAATCTCCTCATGCTACCCTTTATTCTCTCCCAATAGCAGATGCTTCTCACCTTTTCACAGGTTCTCTCACATTTACAGATTCTCTTTTACAGCCTCTAGCCAAGGGCTTGTTCCCGTACACACCCTATTCACTTGTATATTTCAACACTTCCCCTCAAGTGAATACTCCTAGCACACATGGACCCTATACCAAGTTTCCCTCTTACTTGATAGTCCGCAACCAGTGCCTAGCACACCTCCCCTCAAGTGAATAATCTTTAGCACACTTGGACCCTATACCAAGTTTCCCTCTTACTTGATAGTCCGCAACCAGTGCCTCAAGTCCCTAAACTCATAGTCCTTGACACTCTCTCTCTCTATGTGTCCAAGGATACTACAAGTGCCCGTGACCTTGACTAAAGTGCTCACACACACATCTACCACATGGCCTACATCATCAGTGGCTTAGAGGTGGTTTTACTCTGTTGTTGGGACAGGTTACATTGGTTTGTGTGGTTTCTCTCTCTCTCTCTCTCTCTCTCTCTCTCTCTCTCTCTCTCTCTCTCTCTCTCTGAGATTTTCACATGGCTCCTCACTTCTTGGAGCCTCACATCTTCTCTTGTCTTCAGTCTTCTTGTCGTGGCATCTTCTCTTCACGCGTCCATGTCTTCCTCTTCTTCTAGTCTTCTTGTTGTGGCAGCTTCTCTTCACACGTCCATGTCTTCCTTCAATGCTTCCTCTAGCTTTTCTTCTTGGTGTGGATCTTCCCCTTGGAAAGAGATGTTCTTCTTCTTTCATGGCTGGGGCCATGACCTTGACCATCAATTCTTGCTCTATGTGAGCAACATGTTTTAGTGTATTGTTGACAGTTCTTTTGGGCTTTTGATGTTTATCTTGTGTCATTATGCAATGCAAACCCAAATCTATGCGGGAGGTCTTGCCTCTTGCCTTATTCAGGACAAGGGTAGTGTCTGATCCCATTTTTACACTAATGTAATGTGCCCAATACATAATGCATATAGCATTCATTCTTATGCACATTCCCAAATGTAACTCTGGCTGTGAATAATCTTAAATTAGAGTGTGATTTGTAGGCATTAACCAAGGATTAAATGCAAAATGATGATTACCACAAATTTATCAGCATAATTTTACTAGAAATTACATTAAATCAAGGGTAACCAATTTGTACGGAATGGTTGGAGTATCAAACCATCTTCGAATTGCAATCTGAAGCTATAGGGATCTGTATTAGATACCTAATGGTTAATTTGAACCCTCAATTGCACTAAAAAATAGTGATTAGCATTGATTAATCACTTATTAGCAAATTAATCCTCTGTTTTGTGTGTAAAAAATAGAGTATGGGAGAAGCCCAGATCTGAGGCCTTAGAGTTCAAATGAGCTCAAATCCTTTCAAGGCCATCAATAGCAATTAGTCTAGTAGAGGATTAAGCCAAGAAACACAAGATTTGACCAAACATTGAATGCTTAATCTCTGTTTTACCAAAGTCACATGCAGATTTGATGAAGAGCTTAGATCTCACAGTAGACTTGATCAAATCAAATTCTAACTTCACCAGCTTGTAGAGCACCCTTGAAAACCCCGAGGGCCAAGAGGAATTAGACCCATTGCATGTGATGAAGCAGATATTTCAATTTCTCCTCAGAAAAACGATGCTTGCAAATTAGCAAAAATCTAGAGCTTCTCTTGCTGCGCTGATTTGCTTGGCTGGAGCACAAATGAGATAGCTATGTATGCCTAGAAGGGCTTGAGCTAATGTTGCTCCTGGAGGGAGATCAAGCCCCTCCACTGGCTGGGGGTACACTGGGCTACTTGAAAATAACTAAAAGCGATTATTTCTTAATCATCTACTAATCTTAATTAGTTAGATAATGGGCTCATAAACTTGATGGATTCTAGGCTAGGCTCTGATACCATGTTAAAATTATAGCAATGTGATGAGCTATGGTGGATCAAATGCTAGAATCAACATCATTAACAAAGAGATTAGATGATAATTAAGATGTGATTAGTGAGCAATTAACTGATAGCTTAATGTAGGCGTGGATAAGAAAAAACCAGTAAATTCAATTAACTGATAGCTTAATGTAGGCATGGATAAGAAAAAACCAGCAAATTCTCATTAGGCCAATGCCTCAATTTATAGAGTTTACATCCAAGCATCCAATCCCACTGATTTCTCCTTGATTCACTCCACCTCTTTTGCTTGATTCTCTCCACCTCTCCCAGAATATCTCCACACCTCCTAAATCTCCTCATGCTACCCTTTATTCTCTCCCAGTAGATGCTTCTCACCTTTTCACAGGTTCTCTCATATTTACAGATTCTCTTTTATAGCCTCTAGCCAAGGGCTTGTTCCCGCACACACCCTATTCACTTGTATATTTCAACACATATCAGCCATTATATTTTCCTTGCTGGGTTGATATTGTATCATGGATTAAAAACTTTTAATAAAAGACACTCAGTTGATGTGCCTATCTAAAATCAAGGGTTAATAGAGTAAGTGTCTAATATTGTCTAATGCTCTGTTGATCAGTCTTGATAGTTGGGGAGTTAGAACCCATAAGATAATGTTTCCAAATCCTAAGATTATGTACTATAGTAATTAACTCCTTGACCATCCTGCATGACGACTGCCCCAATCCCATAGCCAATGGCATCGGTTATAAAAAGTGGTGTAGTAAAGTGAGGATGTAACACAGGGGCATGAGTAAGAGCTTTCAAAGCTTGAAAGGATCTATCATGTCTATCAATCTAATGGAATTGTTTTAGCCTTATTTAGGAGATCTATAAGTGGTGGATGTGCAATGTATTCAAAGTTTATAACAAATTTCCTATAATAGATGTATAATTTTAAGAATGATTATAAATCATATTCATGAGGTCTAGGTTAAGTGACAATGGAATCTATCTTCTTTGGATCCACTTGAATGCCCTTGACTTAGACTATATGGCCAAGCACTAAATTTTATCTTGAAAGGAAATACTCAAGGTTGAAATAGAGTTGGTTTTGTTTTAAAGGAGCGAATACTAGCTCTAGATATTTCTATGATCTACTAAAGACTAGTATGCCATTAAAGAAGATGACCACAAAATCTTGATGTTTGAGAAATATGTGTTTCATCACATATGACTAAAAATTGTAGGAGAATTGGTAAATCCAAGCATTCCAAGAACTAATAATGACTAGATTAATCTTAAACACTGTCTCAACCGTTCTTAAGGACAATTTTTCTAAATACCCTAGCCCCTCTCAATTTATCCCCAATAAATTTATAGCAGGTAGAATTCTAATGATGCCCATTCTTTACCGTAATCTTGTTTGAGGATCTATAGTCTATATATATATGGTAAGTGTAGTTCTTTTTCTTGACGGCAGAAAGTACGAGAGCACCATAAGTTGCTAGTCTAATCAAACCCCTTTCTAAAAGCCCTTATAATTGACCTTGGATTTCTTGTTTCTCTAGCATATTAACTCTATAAGGTGCTTTGGAAGGTGGTGTATTACCTAGGAGAACCTTAATCTAATGGTATTTGGGTCTACAATAATGTAGACTAGGAGGCAATTCATCTTCAACTTAGAGAGGAATGGTTATTGAGGGACTAGTAGGTGTAGTTTCCATTGTTGTAACCATGTTAACCAACACCATATAAGTTTTCTCCCTCTTATGCAAAGCTATGTTAGCATAGGCATGGCTAAGAAATGGGCTAATCTTTTCTTTCATTTGATCCCCTAGACGCAAACCCTTACCATCTTTGGTAATCCATACATATGTATCATAGTTAATCTGAGGGTTATATTGATGTCTCTAAGGTACACCTAATATGATGTCTCCTTATAAATAGACCTACATCTTTCACTACCTTAATGCAATTATACTTTGTGCTAGTGAAAGTAGCTTTAACCTTGTAATGTGAGGGAACGGACTATAGGTTAAGCAATCTCATAGTTCTTTCGAAAATAAAGTCATGTGTGCTACCATCATTATGTAGAAGAGTAACAAATTTACCATCAATAGTTCCTTTCATTCTCAAAAGACAATGAGATTTGCTTTTTTTTTTTTACCTTCATAATTGGAATACTCATGATCATAGTTACCCTCTTGCTTGAATGAACCATCTTCCTCATCCTCAATCATGAGCAACTTTGCCATTCTTCTTCTTTAGACAATGTGTTACAATATGGCTATAACACTGAATGACACAAGACTTATGAGTCCCCTTTGTTAATCTTGGTGGAAGTGTCAACCCTCTTGGTATTGTTGTCGTCGTCGTTGCCCTTGGGTTTATCGAACTTCTTTAGAAAGAATCCCAATCTCTGGGGTTTTTTCACTTGATGTTCGGAATTCTTTTCTCTTTTGTGGAAATCCATTTTTCTCTTATAATTCAAGACTAAGAAAATAGTAGAGCTATGGGAATGTGGATGAAACATACTTACTTCCACTCTAATGGTAGGTCTAAGTCTTGCTATAAATTTTCTCTTTTACTCCAATTGAAGAAGGGTCTATCAAAGTCTAGCAACATAAGTGTATAGACTTTTCTTGGTGACATTCCACCTTAGCATAGTACTTTGCACTAGATGGTTACTAGTGTACTTAATTTTCTCTCTCTTAAAAAATTCTTCCCTAAAATAGTAGTCGTCAAGCTGGCTAAGTGATTAAAGTGCAACACATGCATCTTTCTTGCCATCATAGGTTTGTAGATGTATTTTGAATTTTTATATGCCATTGGTTTGTAGAGGAAACAATGACATCGTAATTCTTCGTACAAATTTTCTTCTGAATTTTTGTGGATCGCGCTGACTATTTTTACAAAGAAAAGAAATTTTTAGTAGGCGTTATTTTCAAGAGCTGCCTACGTAATCTGTGATGTTGCTCACTACTTAGAGTTAGTACTCACTTGTACCTATTTTACAATAAGTAATGCACCCCCCAAAATACTCACTTGTACCTATTTTACAATAAGTAATGCACCCCCAAAAAAAGAAGAAGAAGAAGAAAAAGAATAAGAATACATCACTGTTTGCGTGGAAAGCGTGAACAGCTTTTCGTCTTTCTTCGTGCGCGCTTTCTCTGTGTAGCCACCTCTCTCGCTTCTCTTTCTGAGTGAAGAATCTGATCTCTCTCGGCCTCTGTTGCGCGTATTTTTTTATTTGTGTGGTGGAGAGGGAGAGGGGGAGGGGGCAGGATGAGGGCAGCTCGCCATCTCTTGCAGCGAGCAAGAGTGGCGGCGAGAGCGAGGGAGCGCGGAATCTCTTCTCCTGCCATCACAAGATCTGGTCATCCCAATTGTGCGGCCCACCTGGTAGTAACATCCGGCTTCAGCTCAGGTTTGAAATCCCTACACCTCGCAAAGCTGTTCAAAGAAATCGATCACACCACACGCCCTCACACCACGGATTTTGTAAAAAGGGTCGGCGGCGATTTTGAATGGGCAGCAGATCGTGGTCGCCAACGGACAGCAGGCGCCCGAGAAGTCCGGCCCCCTCTTTCAATACGAACGGAGGGTTGAAACGGGTGACCTCATGGCTGGCGACAAAAACCAGGTCTTTGCTCTTCTCTTGTTCAGATGCCATTAGCCCTCTAAGGCTAGCCGTACATGATGCAATTTTATGAGCTGTGTTTTGCTGGCTCTCGCAGGAGGAAGCGCTTAGAGCTCTTCAAGTTCTTTACGATGAACTTGTTGAGAATGCCAGAGCCACCGGTCTAGATGACTCCTCGGACAGCAGGTAACTTCCCCTCCTCCAGGAACCTTGTTATTCTTGGCTGTCGATCCTAGAATAGCTTCTCTCTTTTTCGTACCGACATAATGTCGCAACAACATATGTAGCGCCATGGTGAGGAGATTCTTGAGACCTTGGAGATAGTTCTAGTTGAGTTACAAGCACTTATCAAGCTCTCAATACTCCCACAAGCCTACACCAGCTGGACGCCTATAACTAAATATATAATCTCTCTCTCTCTCTCTCATAACACATTTGGGCATAGCATAATGGCTTCATGAAAATTTCCCAAGCTCCACTATCTCCTCCTTGGGCATGCACATGCGCGTACACACACATACGTGCATGTTCATACATACATGCATATCTATGTATGTGTATACATACAAATGTATGTATATATGACTCACAGTCAATCCTTGAGCAGCTGCTGTATGTCGAATAGACTCTTGCATGGGATCCTAACATTGTCAGTCTATTTGAAGCTGATAACTGGAAACAAGACACTGAAGGAGCTGCCACTTGTTTGCTGAAGTTCTTGGTCGCTGGTAGAAGGCTGGAACAGAGCAGGCAAAGGCTTCTGCTGAAAGATCTATGTGTGACTTAAGTTTTCCCTTGGCGTTCCTGCAAAAAAAAGTGGTGCTAGCTTTCTAAATTGAAGCTGCAGGAGTTGTGAGTCTGTTTTGTCATGATCGCAGGTTTCTTCTTCCACCTTCCAGCTCTGTCCATGTTGCTTTGCTGTTACTTGCATTCTGCAAGCGACTGCACTTGTGCTTGGCTCAAGAGTCAAGCTTTTGCCCTGCCCCTTTACTTGCATTCTGCAAGCAACTGCACTTGTGCTTGGCTCAAAAGTCAAGCTTTTGCCCTGCCCCTTTGGCGTAAGAGTTTTTCTGTGTTTTTATATCTGCCCTTCCTCCCATTATTACCAGAATATTTAGTTTTAAAAAGCCATTCTAAAGTAAAGTAATTGTGTAGTGTGATATGCTTCATGGCTTATATGGATGCTTGTGAAATCTTCTCATGCTAACCTCTTTTTTTTTTTTTTTTTTTTTTTTTGGGGGGGGGGGGGGGAGTTAGAGCAAAGGGAAAGGTTCTATCGATCAATAATCAAACAGAGAAGATTATTTCATTGAAGTTTTGAAATCTCACAAAAGATGAGATTGTATAGCACCACTTACATGTGGTGTGCCAACACAAATCGATTTTGCAAGTTGTGACATCCCTAATTGGATCAAGTTTAGTATCAACTTGGTGTTGGATGGGTAAGGTTAAGGGGATGAGCTAACCCATGATCAGTTGGACTAAGGGATAGAGCTTAGCTGGCCTACGGGGTTGGTCATGTTAAAAAGCAGACCAGCCACAAAAAAAGACAAAAAACCCGAGAACATGGTTGAATGCCAAGGCTAATCTTGTATGCATCGCATGACCACGATAGATGTGGCTAGTGACTCAACCGTAGGTCCAGTGCCTTGAACCACCGTGTAGCGTGAGGTCTAATTGTTGGGAGCCTTCTTGGTATCGATGGTCCCAACCTAGCGTCCCTAGATCGAACCATCTACTTGCAGCTCCATGGCAATGAGGTCTCTTGGTATCCCTCTTGTCTACTGTGTGGATACCTCGATAACTCATAAGTGCCCCCAAGGTCACTTATATGGTAATAGCTTGGCTATTATTGGCCCTTGCTCTATTTATAAGCTTTTAGCCATTATTAGCCCTAGGTTGCTAACTATAACCTCTTAGCCAATCTAGATATCATCTTGCTTGCATCCTTAGCCCACATGTGAAGCCTCTAGGTCCCCACACCCTAGCTAATCCCTAACCCTAACGTGGGTTAGTCCATGTCCCTAGCCCTAATCCTAGGCCTGTTGGGATGTGACATACTTCTCTCCTTTTGTTCAATTCACGTTCTCGTGAATGCATAAGGAGACAAGCCTATGTAAGCGGATCCTTGTATGGGACAGCCATCCATAGCATCTACTCAAGTCTACTGCCTCTTGTTTAGACTTGTGTAAGATTCCTCTTGTAGACCGTGCTACAAAGATCCAATCGCTTATTGCCAATCCAACTCTTGTCCAAGAGCTAAATCCCAATAGGACATCCAATCTTAAAGTGCAACGAACTCTACCATAACAACCCTAGAACAGATCCACAAAAGAACTCAACTGTCATGCCTAATGGCATCTTGCATTAGTTGTCAGCAAACAATAGTACAAACAAGTCCTAGTGCCGTGTACTTCGAGTACAATATTGTACTTCTAGTACAATATTGTACTTCTAGTACAATATTCGAACCACAAGATCTCCCCTATCCACCAATCCTCATCTAAGACTGAACAGAGATTGTGTTTTCACACATAACTAGTAGATTTGCACGTCTACTTTAGGGCAAGCATAAAACTCCCCATCAATTTCTACACACGTCCCATGTCCTTGAATAGCCTGGAGACAATATATGGCTTCGAGCTACTTTTCATCCCACCAAATTGGAATGAACTTAAGGTTACCAAAGGTCCACACAATCCCATTAATAGATATCTTGAAGGACAATGGTTATAACATATTCCACCCCTAACATGTCCATGGGTTATACTCTGTTGAACAAGTGAAAATCCCAGAATAATCTGCATCCATCCTACAGTAACTCTGACCATTGTGGATCCAACCACATATACAAAGTCGGTATATCAAATGGTTCAACTGATGTTGTTACTGTCGGATGACGTCACGGAATTTGTAAGCCCAGCGGGGTGTGCCGTTACAGATTCAACCACGTGTCCAAGAGATAAAGATATAGAGAGGGGGGAGAGAGAAGGGAATAGGGATCTTGCATAGTACACCACACTGAGTGGTGAACATGCTCGGCTCCCTTTCAGGGATTTATTTAGGAACAATCCACGGGCACGCTGGCTAGGATCAATATAATTAATGAATACAAAACAAATAGATATGTCGATGTAGGATATCCAAGTTGATGTCGATGTCGAGGCACGAGATCTCTGATGCTTAGCACACCACGGGGATGACCTCTCACTGGGCTAGTACCAAATCCAATATCCAAATCCAATGATTTCAAGTCCAATGAATCCAAATCGAAATCCAAATCCAAATCCAATATCCAAGTCCAAGTCCAAGTCCAAGTCCAAGTTCCAAATCCAAGTCTCAAATCTAAGTCCAAGTTCCAAGTCCAGATCCAAATCCAAATCCAAATCCAAATCTCAAAGATGTCTAACTCAATACCCATTTTGTAGGAAGATCTTCAAGAAGCTTCTCAAAAAAGTAAACACGAAGGTCGCAGCGCTGGTGGCTATGGGCGGTCGGCGGCTCTGCATAGGCTTTGGGCGGTGGCGGCCGGCTGAGCTGGGCGGTGACAAGCCGAGCTGGGTGGCGGCGGAGTAGATGAAGATGAGGGTGTCCTTGCTCTCCACAAGCTTGATGATGTTGATGATGGTGAGGATATTCTCCAGGCTTCAATGAATGAGGAGAAGGGAGAGGTTCATGCTTCTTTTATACTTGATGAAGGCCCTTGCTTTTTGCGAAAAGCGGGCTAAGCTTTGCTTTTGTTTTTAATATTTTAATAATAATGAAATATTGGTCATCTTTGCCAAAGTTCTTGAGTTTTGCTTTTCTAACTTCAGGGCCTTGCTTTTTGGCCCTAGAGTTGCTTTTGGGAAAAGTGGCTTTTACCTTTTTGATCCGGTTTAGTCTCCCCTTGGCTCGCGGTCAACCAAGTTTGACTTTTTGCTTTTCCTTGCTTTTTGACCAAAGCTGGTGCTTTTTCACGAGCCAACTTCAAGATCCCTGTTCCAATGGTTTCATCCGTCTGTCCATGTGTCCGGGCATGAGTCCCATCATGTGAAAAAGAGCTAGGAGGGCCAAATAGTTACATCGCTCCCTCTTATATCGCAGTTGTTCTCAACTGTGGACTACAAGTGTTCCAAACATATCTATATGTTTAAAATATTTCCTAGTACTAGCCCTATCGAGTGAGCTTGTGCATCTAGTCTTTCCCCATATCTGTGGTGTCATTTGCTCATCTCTATGCCTTATCTTCATAGTCACAAGGGACGGGGGACGGTGACGGGGGATAGGGACAGGGACGGGAGGGGGACGGCTATAAGTAGGGAACGGGGATGGGGGAGGGAATGACACTCAAAAAATACTTTTTTTTTAAAATTTTTCTACTCTACACTTATTCTACTTTGGAAGTACATCAAAATGAGCACAAATTTACACTAAAATGGTAAGCTTTTGAGTCATATTAATAATTAAGTAGATACAAAATGAGTCATGACTCAAGAGTCAGGACTAAGCCTTAAGGAGGCAGAATACATGGACGGACTCAAATGAGTCAATGACAAAAAAGTGCTGAAGACTAGAGGCTAGAGGCTAGAGCTAAGTAGTAAGGTCCATGAATCATGATCCATGAATGATCATCCACGTGAAGTGCTTACCTCATGGTCATGGGTAGCTTGTGCCAAAGAAGCATCAAGCTCATCCTCAGTCTCATCCTCACTGGCATGCTGCTCCTGCACCTTATCCTCTTGTTGCTCTTCTTGTTGACTCATCTCCCACTCGGTGAAGGAATCTGCCTTCTTGTTCACGCTCTTGCAAAGCATTCGCAAGCTCGCGTTGACGAAGACAAGGTCATTGGCACGCTCTACCCCGAGTCGGTTCCTCTTCCTAGAGGCAATGTGGCTGTAGGTACTCCAAAGTTGCTCCAAGCAAGAGGAGCTGACGGCCTGGCTAAGTAAGCGGATGGCAAGCTGCTGCAGCTCCGGTCCATCCGAACCAAAGTCCTCCCACCATAGAGCAGCACCAACTTTGGAGCGGTCAACCTGTGCATCATGACAGCCATAGGGGCATGAAATGACCTGTACATCGAAAGCTGGTCCTTGATCTTGCGCCTAACCGATGCATCAGGCACAAGACGATCCAAGATGATCCTCCATCCAGCGCTCACCTCCCGGTCGCTCTCCTGTTTGTTGCCTTGGAATTCAGGGTCCACCACATAAGCTGCTGCATGCAATGGAGAGTAGTAGGAATTCCACCTTCCTAGACACAAGGCATGGATCTCCTCGTATTTGTCTTCGTCAGGCACGAAGTCTTTCAACTTCTCTATCATGCGATCTATGGCCTCGTAGACCTTGCCTATGCATGGTTGCATAGCGTCTACAATCCTCAATAGGTGGACTATGGGCCTCACCATAGCATCTGTGGTCTTCACATGCTCCCACCAAGAGGCGTCATCCGCCCGTAGCCTACACTCTTGGCCAGTGTTTGTATGGGACTCTTGCATGGCGACAAACTCGTCGCTAAGGAAAAGCCTCCTCAAAGCACTGCTACAATCCTTCAACCGGCCCAACATGAGAAAGTTGTAGGCAAACCGGGTGTCGGAATATTTGAGGAGAGAGAGACATGACCTCTTGTTGAACTCATGCCGAAGTCTTTGGTGGTTGAGACCATGGTGTTGGCCTCCTCAATGAGTGGGCTGATCCATGGTAATGCCCCGATGTCCTTGAGGAGGTTGTTTAGGCAATGAGCCATACAAAAGGACACTGTGACGTGTCCATACATACCTTGGAGAATAGCTCCCGCCGCCCTATTGGAAGGCTCCCCATCCGCAACAAAGCCCACTACATGCTCGGGGCCAACGATCTCCATGGTGGTAGTCTAAACACTCCGCCGCAAGCACATCCGTGCTCTTCCCAGTGCCGGATGCATCATGAGATGAGATGAAGTACATCTCTCCGCGGGAATATGCAACCACGCCGTGAATACTCCTCTTGCGGGTGTCACTCCATCCATCCACAATGAGGGAGACTCCGTTCCTCTCCCATTGCCGCTTTGTGTTGTCGGCCGCTTGCTCTACAATGCACTTCTCCTTCTCGAGCAATGTAGTGCGCAAGCTCTCGGATGAGGGGGGTGTATATGTTGAGACATACTCCCCAATCTTCTTAACCATGACCTTGAAGTATTCCGACCTATTCAAGAAAGTAATTTACTAACGAGAAGGGGACTAGGATGATGAAAACATGAATGATGAATTGGCAATGACCGATTGCACTTACCTAGCCGCTTGAAAGGCAATGTGGTCGTGGAAGAAGAAGCGGGCCACCGCCATATCCACCTCCTCCTTCAACTTGGGGTTCCAATTTTCCCCAAGTGTAGATTGTCGTCGTGGGCCACGTAATGGTTGAGAGGCCGTGGAGATGGAGGGTGCCGGCGTCGTGGATGGAGTAACATTCCGACTTGATGGTGAAGGTGATGGTGTGCATGATCCCGATCCACCTTATGACTCCATTGTAGAGGCTTGAGTTCCTCTCCCCATCGTCGCGGGATCCACGGCCACCCGTGGTGTCCTTCTTGTCGTTTCGACCGCCTCGTAGACGCTAAGCTTGTCAAGAAGTTCCCGTCTCTTCTCAGGCGTGACATTCGTGCAAAACCTCACGTCATGCCCACTCTCATGCAAGAGGTGGGCTCGCACTTTGTCGGCGCCACCTGTTCGCAGGTACGGGCAAAGCTTGCATACCCATGGCCGAGAAGTGTCTCCATGAGCGGATGGGGTGTAGTTAACCTCCTCCCACCATGTCCATCCCGTTGTCCTTCTACGGGAAGCCCCGGCATGTGAGGAGGATGCCATGGTTGAAAGATGGCTTGACTCTTGAGCCTTGAGGAATGAGAGAGAGAGAGAGAGAGAGAGAGAAGAAAGAAAGAAAACTATATTAACGTCCTTTAGAGGCCACATCTGACCTATAGGACTAATCAGATACATCCATGAGAGAGAGAGAGGCCGAGAGCCTAGAGGCTTGGAAGTTGGAAGACTCAAGACTCAAGAGACTTGAGGGAGAGGTGAGAGAAGAAGAAGCTCTTTTAACGTCGTAGGAACAATCCCAAGAGACCAAATATGATCTATCCGACGGGAGTGAGATTCGAACACAAGACGTGTTGAATAACAACTCCATGAGCTAACCAATCTACCACACATTGGGTGAGAGAGAGAGAGAGAGAGAGAGAGAGAGAGAGAGAGAGAGTCTAGATAGTAGGGCGGCGGCGGCCCGCGGGCCTTGTGTGAGAGGCTTGGAACTTGGAAGTTGGAAGCTAGAACTAAGAAGAAGCTTGAAAGCTTGAAAGTTGTGTGTGCTTGTAGCCTTGTAGAGGCTTGTTCTTATATAGATAGGCAAGAGAGAGATGCAAGCCTCAAGGGCAAGAGAGAAATGAAATGAAATGAAATGTTATATTAACGTCTTCAAAAGGCCATAATGACCTATGAGACCAAAAGTTACATCATGGTGGATCTGATACAATGTCTGGATAAAAAAACCCAGAAAATGAAAAATAAAGATGATACTACTGGCACCTAGAAAATGAAACTGGAACTGGAAGGTACACTATGGAGGTACCTCCATCTCATAATATGTGCCGCATCGGACACTGGCGGATCTCCTCAATATTCTCTGTGGTCAGTGTCATGTGCACAGTGGGTATCTACCGTGTGCTATACGCATGCAAGACTAGTTTCGAGGCTTGGGGAAGCTTGGAACTAGGCAGGCTGATTGACGAGCTGAGTTAGGGATATACTAACGGGCGGGCACCCAAGTATGGACGGGCGGGCGGCCAAGTGTGGACGCCCGATGACCGGCCAAGAGCCTATAAAAGGGTGGCCAAGGTTAGTTATTGTATGATAGAGAGTCTCGCGAGTTTGTGAGAGCTCTATGGTCTTGGAGCCTGGATCTAGTGCAGACGTGCACCTGCTTTATGCAGCCAAGGCCGGCAGCAGTCTCGAGGCCCGCGAGGGCAGCTTCGTGGCGGTATGGGACGTCACGAGGAGGAGATTGGTCGGTTCGTCAACCTAGCTAGCTCAGCTCGTGGCTCGGTGGGGACAGCCAAGACTGTGGGCTTGCCCACGGCTGTCAAGGTTGGGAGGTGAGTCAGGCCTGCACCCCCTTGCTTGTTTGTTGTTCGTTTGTTTGCAGGATTCGAGTTTCGAACCAAGATCGATCACGAGGGGATCCGTGGGGATTTGACACTTTTTATTGGCCGAAGATGAAAGGGTATGTAGAAGATTATGTTCTCAAGTGTCAGATTTGTCAGGCAAATAAAGCTGAACGCTTTAGACAGGCTGGGTTGTTGCATCCTTTGCAAATCCTAGGTAATAAATGGGAAAGTATTTCCATGGATTTTATTACCGGATTGCCAAGAACACATCAAGGCCACGATTCTATTTGGGTTGTGGTAGATCGCTTGACAAAAATGGCTAGATTTTTACCAACCCGGAAGACTATTACAGCTACGCAATTAGCTCGGCAGTTTATCGAGCAATTGTTTAGACTGTACGGGTTACCGCAGGACATAGTCAGTGATGACAGGGACTCTAAGTTTACGAGTGACTTTTGGAAACTTGTTTTCGAGAAGTTGGAAACAACTTTGAATTTGAGTTCCTCAGATCATCCTCAATCTGATGGCCAGACTGAAAGAGTGAATCAGATTTTGGAGGATATGCTTCGAGCATATGTATCCAAAAGACAAAGTTCATGGGAGGATTATCTTCCTATGTTAGAATTTGCATACAACAGTACTAAGCATACGAGTACAGGGTTTAGTCCTTTCATGCTTATGTACGGTTTTCAACCAAGATCACCTGTTACAGTAGGATTCTCAGGACTTCAGCATGATGCAGCACGTAATTTTTTGCAAGATATGCAGGAAATGTTACAAGTTGCAAAGGAATCTATTAGAAGTGCTCAAGACCGAGACAGGTTTTATTCTAATAGACATCGTTCACCTAGAGAGTTCTCTGAAGGAACGATGGTGTATTTGCGAGTTCCGAAAGATTCCGAGACTTTACGGACAGGTAGATCTCCGAAATTATCCCCTAGATACTGTGGACCATTTCGTGTTACACGACGGATTGGTTCAGTTGCATATGAATTGGATTTGCCTTCTCATGTGAAAGTTCATCCTGTATTTCATGTCAGTAGACTTAAGAAAGTACTGGGTGGAGCAGATCAGTTAGTTACTCCTCAAGAAATTATAGATGTCCAAGACATGACATTTGTTCCGCACGAACCTGAAAAGATTCTTGGATTTCGTGAACGAAGATTGCGTCATACGCTTATCACGGAATACAAGATCAAGTGGAAGGATCGTGTTGAGGAGGACGCTACATGGGAGACATTGACTTCTCTTCAGAGAGATTACCCTGGCTTTTTAGTGAGCTCAGGAGTGAGCTCTTAGAGGAAGGGGAGTATGTCATGTGCACAGTGGGTATCTACCGTGTGCTATACGCATGCAAGACTAGTTTCGAGGCTTGGGGAAGCTTGGAACTAGGCAGGCTGATTGACGAGCTGAGTTAGGGATATACTAACGGGCGGGCACCCAAGTATGGACGGGCGGGCGGCCAAGTGTGGACGCCCGATGACCGGCCAAGAGCCTATAAAAGGGTGGCCAAGGTTAGTTATTGTATGATAGAGAGTCTCGCGAGTTTGTGAGAGCTCTATGGTCTTGGAGCCTGGATCTAGTGCAGACGTGCACCTGCTTTATGCAGCCAAGGCCGGCAGCAGTCTCGAGGCCCGCGAGGGCAGCTTTGTGGCGGTATGGGACGTCACGAGGAGGAGATTGGTCGGTTCGTCAACCTAGCTAGCTCAGCTCGTGGCTCGGTGGGGACAGCCAAGACTGTGGGCTTGCCCACGGCTGTCAAGGTTGGGAGGTGAGTCAGGCCTGCACCCCCTTGCTTGTTTGTTGTTCGTTTGTTTGCAGGATTCGAGTTTCGAACCAAGATCGATCACGAGGGGATCCGTGGGGATTTGACAGTCAGCACCCTGACTGGGTGTCCCGCATGCCTCGCAAGAATAATCCGAATCTGCCGCTGCAACCTCCGTCTATGCTGGGATGCCCTCCTCCGAGAGGGCCAAGCCTCAAAGGCTCAAGGGCCAAGGCCCAAGGCCCAAGCCATAAACGGCAAAGCGGCGATTGCAACGGTTGGAAACGGCGACTGCAATGGCTATAAACAGCGAGCGCAACGGCGCAAACGGCTCCCTGCCGTCCCCTCACAGAACCGTCCCCCCCGGCATCCCTGTTCCTGAGGCATCCCCGTCCTCGTCCCTTGTGAGTGATGCTTCTTAGGGGACGTCCGTCCGTCCCCTGCCGTTCCCGTCGCCGGTCCGTCCCGTTTCGGCGTCCCTCCGTTCCAAGCACTCGTCCCTTCGGTCTCTTGTGACTAAGCTTATCTTTGACGAATGGCTTTGTTCTTGATGGTACTTCTCCAGGGCTTGTCACATGTGTTAGACATAATAAATTTATACTTACCTTCTGCAAAAACTAGACAGAAGCTAGTCAACAAACAAGCATGCATCATTCGTGTCTACTGGGTACTCCAGGTACTGGCGAGGTAGTCTGGAGCATAGTAGCAACGGAACGGGAACGGAACAAAAGCCCCACTAGGGAAACGGGAACTAGGGGAACGAGAACGGGCCAAAGGGGGAACAGGAACAGGGAACGACCTAGATAATTCGTAGAAATGATAGTAAATCTTAACATCATACAGGGCTCATTTAAAAACCCGTATTATGTAACCTTAAAACAAAAAGACATACTTATAGAATTTGCAAAAGTTTAGATATAACCAAATCAGAGACACTAAAGTCTAGTGCACCACACAATTTGCATGGCTAGATACTAATATATCTCAGAGGTTAAAATAAATTAGCCCACATAACTGACAAAAGACACAAAATGTGGCCCACGGCCTAGATAGGAGAAACAACCCAAGTCTAGAGTCCAAGCCTCATGGCGACATAGTAAGGAGATATCATGCATTCTTGGACTCTTTTATGACACTAGAGGGGGAACGACGGAACGCGTTAGACTTCAAGGTTGGAGTGACTTAGATTGGGGAGGAGATCCAGACACGAGGAGATCTACACCAGGCTACGGATTTACCCTTGGCTCAGGAGCTATTTCATGGGCAGCGAGACTATCATCTATATCATCCAAGAAAGCCATATCATCAAGACCAACATCTGCAGCACCCAAAGCTTCAACCCCATCCTGACCAGGATCTGTAAGTCCATGGGTCTCCTCAGCATCCGAGGACTCCTCATCAAGGAATACAAACTTCTATGGTTTGGGAGAAGCTATATCACCAAGCAAGCGCAAAATTAGCACTTACAAAAATCAAGTCATTGACTTGCTTTGTCCCAAATTTCTTGGATGCGACATGGCTGAACACAGTCCATAGTTGCTCAATCGGAGAGGAGCTTGCACCTTGAGACAAGATCCTTACTGCCAATGATTGAAGCTACAGTGTACGAGCCCCATAATCCTCCCACCATAAAGCAGCCCCTATCTTAAACCTGTCTCTCTGTGCATCGGCCGATCCAAACCTTCCCAACTTGTTGCGATAGAATCCAAGTTGGTCTTTCACCAACCTTCGTTTATCATCATTACGAATCTGCCTTGAAAGCACCGTCTCCCTATGACGGCTCTTGACTGAGAAAGAAGCCCATCCCATCCACTCATTGCATACAACCAACTGCTTCAAAGGCAAGTTTACGTTGGATAACCTCTTCATCACGAGAAAGTTATAACCAAAGCATGTCTCTGAGTACTTCAAGAGATCCTTTTTGGATGATAACTTGCAGAATTCATTCAAAATAAACTCATGGTTTTGAATGAAGCTTATTATCTCCTTGCCTTTTTGAGTGTGTGAATCAACCCATGGCAAGCTGCCAACAACCTTCAATAAGTTGCTCAAACAATGAGCAAAGCATGGACTAAATGTGATATGCGGATATCTGTCTTCAAGCTTTAGACCAGCTGCTCTATTTGTTGCCTCACCATCATCTAAGAACTTGTGGGCCAACTTTCTCTACCTGCCAGGTTTGTGAGAAAAAACAGTAGCTGTAAAACCCACATGTGTGAGTATTGTACAGCTGTACGGATACTGAGCAGATGCTAAATAGCCAGCAGGCCACTATATGGCCAACACTGAAGAGAATAGAAACCATCGGACTACTGTACGACCAGAAAGAGGAGGACAGAACAAGCTGGCTGTTGCTACTGTGTACGGCCAACGCACAGAGGAGAGAGGGAACTGTATGGCCAGCCCTGAGAGGGAGAAAGGAAACAAGAGGTGAGCCAGGTCGAAACTGATGATGAGATGATGGGGGGCGATCCAAGAAGGGTGAATCTAGAGTACACACAACAACCAGAGAAGACGATCACGCCAGTAACCCACTAGTGACCTCTTTGTGTTTTTCCTAAGTGTTGCAAGGTTTGATGTTCCGTTCATAGTATTTGAATTCTTCTATTTATTTGGTTAATATAGGCAAGGCAAATCTCCATGTACAAGATCCTTTGACAAGATGGTCACACATGGAGAAGACAGGGCCAGTGAAAGTAACCCCGAGGTATACATATGAACAAATGCATCACCTCTGTACATGAAAGAGTGTCTAGATGGATCGCACATGGAGAAGATAGGTATATATATGAACATATGCATCACCTCTGTACATGAAAGAGTGTGTAGATACAAAGTGTATTGCTGTGGTATGATAGCCAAGTCTATGCCACACCTAATTCAAGGATTGAGTTTTATATGGAGGAGTGACATTTTATTTCCTGGTACACTAAATCTCAGATAATTTTTAAAGGATGTTCTTGACTTTGTGAGGAGCTGTATTCTATGTCAACAAATTCGGATCAGCTAAACATTAAAGTCACATATGTTACAATCACCACATCTATCATGTGGTAAATACAATGTTATCAGCATGGATTTTATTCTGAATGGCAAGTGACTTCAAACAGAATTTGTTTCACAATTTTAAGTTTGTAGATGATTTCTTAAAGTGGAAACATAGAAACAACAGGTGATCCGTTTTGAAGTCTTAAAAACCTCTTGGCAAAACTTGCTCCATCCAATTTTTGGCTTTTTGTTATTTGCCTGTTTGCTTGGGATTGCTCTTCCGCCTGTGTAATCTGCCCAAAATTTGTTTTGCGGGCTCTCCTTCTGCCATCCTCCTTTCTCCTTCTTTCTCCTTCTTCCTACTTCTTTTCCTCCTTAGTTTCCTTCGCTTCTTTTATCTTCGTCCTCTCTTCTGAATTCTCCCATCTTTTTCCAAATCAGTACTTTGTACACTCATTATATTTCTCCTTGTAGTGTTTTCGTTAGTTACATGTTATTATATTGCTCTCAAGTTTCAATTTGTAAGACGCAATGTACTGTTTGAATGTAAGCTACATGAATATTGTAATCATTGAGGTGTGTTTTTCAGCGATTTCTGAAAGCTTTATTTTATTTGATAGTTTTAGAAAATATTGTTTTTAAAACCTTCTCAAGAGATCAAATGTTTCGAAACAAAATTTCAAAACCTTAATGGAAAAAACCTCAAATTGTTCTTTTTGTGACTGAGTGAAAAAAGGGTAGTTGTAACCTGGCAATCAATGTTGCATGTGACAGGCAGCGGAGTTGGTCTTGGATGAGCTTCATATCAGGAAGTCGAGGCACATCTAGCCCGTTCATACGTGGCCTTTATCTTTATGGTGGTGTTGGCACAGGAAAGACCATGCTCATGGACCTCTTCTTTGAAGAACTGTAAGGAAAATCGAAAATTTTATATTAACAGTATTGGTTTGTTTTTAAGGATGTCGTGTTATCATTGATCATTAGAATGTCTTGAGTTACACAAATTAAAATTATCTGTGTTTGTGTGGGCGTGTACGCATTCAGTAGCGCCCCTAACCCTAGTGCTGTCAACCCAACAAGAAACCCAGCGGAGACTGAGAAGGGAGACACCATTCAGCTGTAGTAGTGAGCATGATGACAATGCGATGCTGACCTGCAATATGCTGGGGGAGGAGAGAGACCCGCATCATCGCTCGCTGCTGACATTACTGGCATCTCTGTTTGTGTTTGCTGCATCCCTGTTCGTGCACTGCTGGTCGCTGCATCTCTACTTGTGGTCACACATCCCTGTTCATGTTGCGGTGGTGTGGCAGATAGCCAGGGACCCAAGAAAAGGAGTCGTCAGCAATACAGGTTAACACAGAAACAAACTCGGCCTCATCCTGGTACATTGGAGTTGGAGGCTTGCTGGATACCATGGAATCTGGCTTTGAGTTAACATATCAAACACTCTTGGAATAAACACCAACAATCACACCATAGATGCCATCACCACAAAACAACAGGAAGATTATGTATTGGTAACATTCAAACCCAAAGAAGAAAGAATTGCAATCCTTAGGCAGTCAAAGCTCTCGAAGGATGCCCACAAATGGATAGCTGAGGAGCTCTCACCATCTCAATTTCGGCGAAAGGGAGCAGAGCTTGAGGTGGTTGGAGCACCTCAGGAGCAACCTTAACAAGGGGCAGGTCAGTCTCCACACTCTTAGTATGGGTACCACATGCTGAGAAAAAGCAAACTTAGGAAGGGGTAGGCCAGTCGTCATTCTGCTCAACGTTTAGCAACTTCAGCAGACACATCGAGCATATTTAGCAAAAGGAGGTCAATTGGCACATGTATTTTGGTCTCCACGAGCAGCCCCAACATGGAAGGAGAGTTGACACATGCACTTCCTGAGAATGGATAGCTTGAGAGAATGGTAGGTGAATTTACACATGTTCAGCAAGATACCAATTTTGCATGAACAACTGCACCTAGGGGAGAATAATTTGTTACTTGCTTAGCAGGAGCAGCCCATGCATGGGGACTTATCTTTCAGATTAGGGGCTGGTGTTCTTCCTGACATTTTCAGCCCTAAATATAGTTATGCAGCTGACTGCTTCATTGCATGGCTTTCTTCTCTATTCACCTCCCATCGATTGATTAAGCCCCTAAATATGCATGATATAACTAGCCCAATATGGTAATTTCTCAATTTTGGCTACATTCCCATGCTGAGCTCAATTACCCCCTTGCCCAATGCTTGCAATGTGACCAATAAATGCTGTAAGGCCCAAACGCCCTTTTAGTCCTTTCATGCAATTAATACCTATGGTCACACCCCAAGATTTTCTTCTTCACGTTGGCCAACTCAAACATTGGTTAAGCCCTCTAGACTCCTATTCACACCCCCATTCTTGGGGCATCTTGTCAATATAGGACATGTAACACTTTCCCCTCCTAAGAAACGTTTATGCCTCAGAAACAACATTAGGAAGTCTTGTCTTTAAACAACACTATGAATGTATGACAATACTTGCGAGATTCAGTACTGTGTACGTTGAGTACGTCTGGTCCTCACATCAAGAATCTTTCGTGAAGAAGTTTAGGTGGTTCTTGATCTCAAGAAGGATTTTATCATCTACTATAATATCTATACATTGCTGAGTTTTCTTCTTCAGTGACCACATCCTTCAAGTGAGATGGGAGCTCCTCACAAGCACTTCCAACAGAATGCAGTAGTGGCTTGCAGAATTTTTATGCATGTGAGTTGGGGACCCTTCTTCACCATGGGACCCGACTACCAGCCGACATTGCACTACGGGCCCCCAGTGTGGCTTTTCCCTCCTCCGTTCCGTTCCGTATGTAGCCACTCTCCAAGAGCAGCCAGCTAGAGAGGAAGCCCCTCCTTTCTTCTTCTTGTTTGCACCTCAGTTGAGGGATGTACTTTGTTGCTCCGCATGATAGCTGTTTTGTAGTTTGCTTTTGCGAATGTTTTTTTTTTCTTGTTTGCACCTCAGTTGATTGCCACAGCCTGGTTTGTTACCTCCTGTTGGTGTTACTCATGCTCAACTCAGCTAGTCGATCAGGAGTTTTCTGGGGTTTGGATTCGATGGCATAGCTGATTTAGAGCTAGAGTAGCCTAGGACAGTTTGATCTGGCCAACACGAGAGGGGGGCTTGATTATCATTGACCCAGATGTTCAAAGCAAAGCTCTTCTTTGTAAGCTTGTTGTTGAGGCCTTCTTCTAGGAAATGAGTCGAAGGAGTTTTTTCTTTATAGTTTTGGAACTTGCACCCCCTCCATGGCATGGCATGGCATGGGAGGAGACTGGACTCAGATTTTTACCACAGATATCAGAATGCTAGCCTTCCCCCTAATGTTTGCCATTGTTAGAGCCTGGCACAGTTTTAGAGGTGGTTTAAGGCAACGGATTCCTTCCAAAGGTCATGAGATCGATAGACAGCCTATCATGTGGAATGATATGTATATTGTACAAGATGATGGGCAACCAGTTGAAGCCACAGGATACCATGCAATGGTCCAAGTGGGAAACAGGTCCAGCTGCATGGGTTGGGATCTGGAAAGGCTTTTAAAGCCTTTCTAGTACAACACCTCAGTAGCAAGAGGCTTATGCAGATTACTCTGCATTGTTGTCCTTGTTCAGGTGGTTGGCATTTCTTGGGGCACAGGCCCTACCCAAGACAATGGTGATGTCATGCACGTTTCTGTACAGTCACGAGACACGATGATTAGGATCTAGGATGAGGAGCCCATCCAAGATGCACTTATTGAGCCAACGTGCATTGTTGGACTAGCTTTGTAAGTGTTGGTACATTGACACTTCGAGACAATGGCTTCATGGAGGATGTACCATCAGACACTTGCAGTGGGATCTGGGAGAGAGGGAGTGGATTTCAGTAGGTCAACTCCCATTCTTTGACTACACTATCAAGAATGCTAATCCCCCATTCTTCGACTACACTATCAAGAATGCAAGGAGACTTAAGATTCAATCTAGACAGTGGAGGCCCTGTAGACACCAGCACTGGGAGAGTTTTCATATCACAGGACATGCACAGATGCTTCTTTCTGGAGGAGATTGTGGAAATCATGTAGAAATAGAAAGATGTGTTTTTTGGGCTTTCTATCCATGGGGGGATTATAATCAGTGGAGGGCAATTTTTGGGGCCAACCTTTCTTGCCCATGTAGATCAGCACACACATAGAACGTCCATCATTGTTTATGGGACTATCCACAGGTGAGGATCATCTGGTACAAGATGGGCAGCCTGATTGGTATATTTGTATCATCCATCACCTATGTGACTTGGGGTTCAGTTTCATGGCTCAACCTAGTGAGGTCCAATGAGAGAGGAGATTCATCCAGAGCCATCAAACTACATTGTCACACAGTTGTTTTTTGCCACTTGGATGAGAGCTTGTCTCTCAGTTCAAAGCATGCTATACACCAGTTGATACAGTGTGGGAGACTATTGCGAGCGATATTGTGTGGAACCTATGGAGGGAAGAGCTTTTTCAGAGAGTGGAAGAATGGCCCTTTCTTCTTCAAGACTTCTTCTGGCTTATCTTGGTGCTTTCAGCCACCTTTATGGCTTTCCATTCTTTGCATGGTCTATTTGTACTTTGAGTCTTCTGACTTTATATGCCTTTTTTCATACTTAAACAGAAGTGTTTTTTCCTGGAAACAAATTAAACAAAACTAGTTGTTTTAAAGTATGTTGTAAAGTATTAACCTGCCAAGTAAGATTTTCTACTGAGTTTCGTTTCCACTTCAATATTTCTATTACACTTAGCTGTACTGACATGTTCAGTTGTTCAGTCATTGTATCACTGGAATTGAAATGTGGAAGAGATCTTATTTTGAAAATAATCTGCTATCAACATTCAATACATGCATGAGTGCTGCCGTGCATTTTTAGCTGACTATGGTTCAGGGCCTGGCAGACCTGAAAATTGGAGGAAAAGAAGAACCCATTTTCACGATTTCATGCTGAATGTACATAGCCGTCTGCAAGTGAGAGCATCATTCTTGGCCCGCAGTTTTGATTTTGATACTTATTTTCAAGTTGCATTCCGCTGAAATTTATTGCCATTTGTTTGTTTTTTGAAACTTGCAGAAGCAGAAAGGTAAGGCTGATCCATTGGAAGTTGTAGCAGAGGACCTTCTAAGAGAATCAGTCCTATTGTGCTTGGATGAGTTTATGGTATGTTCTTCTTGAGGTAATTCATCAAGTGTGACTCTAGTAATAGTACTACTTTTTGTTGCTTGCACTGTTAGATGGCCTGATGCTGGGTGTCAGGCTCCCCCATCCCTCTAGTTGGTTGAATTTGATGTATCTTTATATCCTACTTGTATACTGTTCATGCATTCCCATTTTGTAGTGCTTTCCTTGCAACGATATTGTGATGAATGCAAAGCACTCTGTGGGAAGCAAAGTGACAACTGCTCCATCATCTCTCAATCCTTTTTGGGGCAATTACATTGGTATATGATCTAGGATTGTTACGTCCCAAGGCTAACCAGGGTTAAGACTTTCGGGTCAACCATAGCCTATGTTGAAGGGATCTTAAGCTGGGGGTAAGTAGCTATTATGAGACGTGTTATATTTGGCTCCTAGTTTATAGTGACTTCATGAGTCAGTTTGAGGGAGAGCTCCTCAAACCGGGCTACTCCATGCTTACATCCCATGGGTGTGTTCTGGTGGTATATGGGACGCAAGGGACTTCGCATGTGGAGCTATGTCTCTGATGCTACTATCCCCTGTGCTCGGGGGTGAGCCTGAATGGCTCTGTGGTTGGGTGGTGAGGTAGATGCATGAGTCTTTGTGTGTTTTTCCTGTTTGTTAATGCTTAATCGCAGGGTTTGCTTGCTTGGGGCTTTACATTGGTATCAGAGCCACACCTGATTGGATTAGGTTGGAAAAATCCGAAAGGGTGCCAGAGAGAATCCATTTCCTGGATCCTCCAGAGCTCAAGTTTCTGCAGCGTTCTTTTGCTTTCCAAGGTTTGGGTGGTAACTGGGCTTGAGGGAGAAGGTCAGTGTGGTTGGATGTGTGGGAGTGTTGCAAAAGAACTCCATATCTATGAGAAAAAAGCAGAGGGAAAAGCAGCATGGTTCTTGTTGCTTTTTTGAGTCTTGTGCAGGGAATCTGTTTACCCTAATCCCTTACGTCAGTGCGTGACATTATGTGCTTTTTGGGATTTACTTATGCTGTGAATTTCTCCTGGTTGGGCTGTTAGGGTTATGCAGGAGCTGGTCACCATGTTCCTATGTGTTGATATACATGCATGGATATAGGGCTGACCTTAGCTCTTTGATGGGAACCCTTTTGGTCACCAAGAAGAGGGGATGAAGGAGAGTACATAAAGCAAGCATGTATGCTGGTCCTGGCATGACAGAAGGGCTGCATGGGAACTGTTCAGAGCACAGAGAGAAGACGAAAGGCTCACTTCTGTGGCCGATTCAGATTTTCCCAGGCCCACTGTTGTGGCCGATTCAGCTGCCCATGTGCAGGGTTTTGATCCTCAAATGGTGGGCATGCCTGAATGTGAGGGGGATGCCCAAAAGGACACGTGGTAATTTCTGACTTAGAAACAGGATGATGTGGAGTGTTTTTTGGAGATGCCTTTTTGGAGCCAAGTATGCTTTTTTTTGGGGCCACTTTATGCATTGAATTCTCTGAAGTCGACCAGGGATAATGTTTTTTGACACCCCTGAACTGCATACTTGGTGTTTCCTACTTATGCATCCCTTCCCTCATCAACTCTCACCTGTCATAAGTACACATCTTGCCATCTATTGCTCATACACTCTCTACAGGTGCTTCCTTATCTGAACTGATTTATGGCTGAGTATATGGACACCTCAATCTCTTCTGTGGAGGTGCATGGAGCCTTGCTGACCTCTCCCACAGAGACTCAACCTGGAGTAGCTACTGTACCTGCTGCTCCTGTACAAGGTGGTGACATGGTTCAACCCAATATACCACAAGTATTCCCTCAGTATGTGGGACAACCCTTACTGGCGATACAGAAAGGTGTGGATCCCAACTTTCTTCAAGCTTTTTCTTAGTTTGCTGCTCCGTATTCTCAACATGCGGTCTATGTGCAACCTCCTCTGCCTACTGGACAGCCATCACCTGCTCCTTAAGGCTCACCTCTTGCATCTCCTTTTGTGGATTCTTTGTACTCCACTGTTCTTGATTTACAGAGACAGTTGGCAGAGCTATTTGAGGCTCCCCAAGCTGCAGCTAGCAATCCTCCTCCTTTATAGGTTTCCTTCCACCCCGGAGCCTTTTTCTGGTGATGAGGAGTGTAAGGAACTTTACTTGGATAGTTGGCTTGGGAAGTGGACCGCTTTTTCTGATCTGTACAAATAAACTGATGCTTAGCGTATTAGTCAGATTCAAATTATGCTTCAGCATAAAGCGTTCGCCTGGTGGAAGGACTATTCCTTAGTGTAAATTTTATCCTAAGGTTATATTGATGAATTATCCTAATATTTACTTTAATTACACTAATCCATAATTAGTGCTCAAACCAATAATTATTTCATCCAATATAATTTTTATCATCATACAAATTTATGTGCAATTTATGGTCAAATAATTATAGCAACTATGCATAAATAATTTTGACGTGCTCCTATTAATTTATCCTAAGCTAAGGTAAATTTTAAGACCAATTAATTTCTTTGGTTTGGGGCATGTGTAGAGAATATTTCATATTCAAAAATTAATATTAATACTGAGCCTAAATTATTTATAATAATAGAGTGGTCAATTTAAGCTAAACTATTAATTATGTGCACACAACTTATGTTAATTAATCACCTAAGTTTTAAATTTACATTTCTAAAGTTATACTATAATTATTTTTACACAGAATAGAAAATTTCAAATAGCTCATTTAAAACCAATTAGAGATATTACGACTAAAAATGAGATATTATGCTGAAAGTATCTCTAGGCCTAGCTTTAATGCTTGGAGTAGATGCCTTTGGGGATGATAAAAAATGAGATATTATGCCGAAAGTATCTCTAGGCCTAGCTTTAATGCTTGCAGGAGATGCCTTTGGGTATGAAGACCTACATTTCTTCCTAGAAGCTCACGATTTTTTAAAAGCTCTTTCCTAGGTGGTTGCATCTCCCAATTTGTCTTGGACTAGGTACTTTGGAAGTGATAAGAGTGATATAAATTTACGGTACTTGCTTATGACAAGTACCAGACATTGAAAACAATAAAATCGAGCTCCCTTTCTTCAAGAAAAAAAATTCATGGATTTCTCCATGAGAAGGGGGGGGGGTAGTGGGGGAGGGGGCACATATTTAAACATGAATAGAGTGATTGAGAGCCTCTATATGTGCATCGATCACTTGAGTGGATGTCAAGCCATATCTACCATGCATTTCAAGAAAACCATAGAATTTGGGGACTAAACTTCACCTTTACATAAGATTTATCGTTTTTGAACTAGTGGTGTATAGACGACTCTTATTTTGCATGAGCCATAAATAACATATCACTAAATAAATACCATGGGTATTTTAACCACCACCTACCAACCAAAATCCACCTAGTTTTAGCTAAACCATGGTTTTTTGAACCTAAAAAAAACCTTTAAATTAAATTAATGTGCACCTCACATAGTAGACTTTATTAATTTATTTTTCCATTTCCATGAAAACCCTTATAATTTTAACCTTAATATTTTTAATTAAATATTCACACTAGTCTAATTAATTTTTATTTTACTTTCTAATTAATTTTATCATTTTCTCTTTTATCTAAATTAAATATAGATGTGTACATAGGGGTTTTTCTCATTATTTTAAGCATATGAACCTTGCTAATTTACTCAAAAAGATTTATTTATGAGACTTTTACAAAGAATTTATACATTTTCTCTCTCCTTAGGGTGTTTTACACACTCGGTTTAATTTATTATTGGTAAGAAGAATCTTACATTCTCTGCCACTTAAAGAATGAAAATGTTCTCATTCTCCTCTACTTAAAGAACGAGATATCCTCATTCTCTCCCATTTAAAGAACCGAGATGTCCTTATTCTCCTCCACTTAAAGAATCAAGATGTTCTCATCTTGCGAATTCTGGATAATCTCTTACTATATACTTTTCTTTCTCCCATGTTGCATCTTTGACTGGGAAGAACTTCCACTTGACTAAATATTCCTTCAAGATCTTGTTCCTAAGAGGCTTTTCTCTGACATCCAAGACTTCCTCTGGTTTTAATTCTAGTTGCTCTTGAACCAGCATAGTAATTTGCTCATCTTCTAGGATATATCCTGGATTCAAAATATGCTTCAATAAACTGACATGAAAAACATTGTGGATCTGAAGATACGGGGAAAGAAAAAGTTCATAAGCTTAATCTTCGATCCTCCGCATAATCACATACGGACCATAATATCTGGGCGATAATATCTTGTACTTTTTCAATGAGAGAACTCCTCTTAGGTCATATATGAAGAAAGACCATATTGCCTTTTTCATATTCTTAAGTGGATCTCTTCGGGTCGGCATATTGCTTTTACATGTCGTGAGTAGTCTTTATGTTCTTTCTTATGGATTGCATTTGATGGTCCATCTCATCAAGAATTTTCTAAGAAACTTAAACCTTGATTAGTGGTGGTAGGTTAGACTAATTCAAGGGTGTAAGGCATTCTTACCTGTATAATAACTTAAATGGACTCATAACAATGTTTCGATGATAAGAGACATTGTAAGTAAACTCCACTAGATGTAAAGAATGTAAAGAATTTATCCATCTTCTTGGCTCATGACCACAAAATGCATAAAGAATATCCCCAATCACTTGGTTGACTCTTTCAATTTGTCCACAACAGTCTCAAGATGATAAGTCGTACTGAGATCGAGAGAAGTTTCCACTGCTTAAAAGAAACTTGACCAAAACCAAAAAGTAGACTCAACATCGTTGTCGCTTATTATTATGCCGTGGAGTTAGAATATTTTCCACAAAAAGTTTTTTTTTTCTTTTCAGGAAAGAGACTTCTATCAAGTATGAAAAAAACCAATACAACAATCACGACTATAAGCCGGAATAGAATAGAATCACTCTAATATGTAAGGTGATTTCAACCACTGAGAAGCATCATGATTCCATGAGAGACCTGTGGGACTAGACGAAAAGAAAATGCCATGGTCCCACTCCCATATAAATACAACGCGCTTTGCGTGCGCGGAATGAGAGGACCCTTGAATATGATCCCAAGTAGCCATGAGAGTATGGATGATATCACCCCATATAGTACTAATGCACTGAGACCCAAAAATTTGGACAATCTCTATAGCCTCCGTGCATCTAGCTCTCCAGATCTGCCATGTTGCTGTAGTATAGGCAACAATCTCCCAACTGGTGTCAATCCTCTATCTGGGGCGTGTATAATCAAAGTGAGGGACATCTTGCAATAAACCATGCTGGGCAATACCTCTACGAATGAAAATAGAGTCTGTACCATTGCCCTTGTAGAAAAGCCGCAGGCCAGACTGGGAAAGCCAAGCAAGTGTCCCCCAATTCATATACATGGCACGGCCACTCAATTTGCTCATAAGTTGGGCTATAGAACCCCAAATGTGCTGTGCAGTGCCGCATCCCCACAGAAAGATTTTGGTGATATCAAGTGTAGAAAAGGTTTTATTTACTGAGATTAAGAGAGCGACCTCAATCACTTGGTTCCTTTCAGTTGACGTGCCTAAGACTACGTTTCGGACGCGTTATGGCCACTATGAGTTTTTGGTCCTGCCCTTAGGGTTAACCAATCCTCCTGCTACTTTTCAGCCAATGATGAACGATTTGTTTCGTGCATATTTGGGAAAGTGAAAGTGGATGGTTGTCTTCTTGGATGACATAGTGATGTACAATAGGTCATTGGAGATGCCCAAGTCTTTGTGTGTTTTTCCAATTTGTTTTTGCTTAATCGCAGGGTCTGCTAGCCTGAGGGCTTTACAGGGATCTTCCTCCTTTCTGTGTGGAAGATGATCCTATCTTGCATACACTAAGTGTTAGTGCTTTTAAACATTATGGCAAGCCATATAGGTAGTGGAGTGAATATATACTCAAGAAGGCAAGCACGTGGAGAACAGGTTGTTGAAGATGTACACCATGGAACCCATGCAAATGATGAACACTACGCTGAAAATGTATCTCATGCATTCCGTGGTGATTATGCACATGAGGGACAACCGTCCCGTAGTAAAGGGAAAGACCGTGGTGATTGGCCGTCCCGTGGCAAAGAGAAGGTGCAAGACACTAATGAACTTGATGCTATGCATGGAAAATCTCAAGAGGCACCTATGTGAGAAAGATGCTTTATTGAAGAGTTTGCATGAAGATCCAGAAGCTAAGTAGGTATTGGATGCACAAAGGAACTTGGGTTTTGTGAATGATGCATTGGAAAGTGTTACACTAGGATTGGGTGCCAAACCAAGGGAGATGGCACTCTCTTCTCTCATTGATCAAGGTTATATGGTGGAGGAAAAAGAGGGTGAGTTTATGTTCAAAAAGCCACCTCGTCCAAACCTTCTTGGAGCTGCTTTTGCAAAGCTGAAATCTGCAATTCAACAAGAGGGAAGAGGCGACAATAACCTCTGGCCATTTCTTTACTACTCAAAGAAGCGTTCCTCATGGAGATAAGGGCAAAATAAGAGCCAACATTGGTTAGGAGTATGTTCATCATAGCAAGAGCCAAAGCGTTCAAGGTAGGAGACAAATCTGTAAAATTTGAGAACTACCATGGTAGGAATGACTCTACCAAAGCTTTGTCTTTCATCTCCCAGTTTGAGATTGCTTTTCACGAGGGAGAGTTCACGGAGGGATCAAAGCGTGTACTTGAAGGGGACTTCCACATTGGTGGTTGGCTGAGAAGCTTTTCAGCAACACCATTGCTACATCGGCTAAATTGAAAAGCAAATTTTGTGCTTGGTTTTTGCCTTCCAATTTTGTGAAGAACATACGCAAAAAGTGGGATTGGTTGGGCCAGAAAGAAGATATGAAGCATGTGCATGACCAACCATCAAATCATAAATCAGTTGGTTTTTGGATCAATGATTCTCCTCTTGCAGATTGGGGTACAGATGTTGGTTTTACTTGGATTGAGAGAGGATGCTCTGCCAGATACCTTGGTTGTCAGGTGGGCGTTGACATCTCCCCTGCACAACAGTTTGCTCCAGTGCTCTTAAGCATTAAAAGCAAACTTCATCACAAGAGTAGGAGGAAGCTCGACTTGGCCTCTAGAGCTTTGGTGGTTAACCAAGTTTTGCTAGCCACGGCTTGGTTTATTGCTTCCTGCTGGATTTTTCATAAGGGTTGCATTGGCTAGCTTCGTCGCCTTATTCGGAACTTTCTTTGGTCAGGGCTTGATGGAAATGCACACACCAGGGCCAGAGTTGCTTGGGAAACCATTATCAGGCCTAAGCAGGAAGGGGGATTGAATATCATTGACCCTAAGGTGCAATGTAAGGCTTTGCTCTGTAAGCTTGTTGTTAGGGGCTTTCTTCCTCCAGACACTGAGCCGTGGAAGGACTTTCTCATGCAGCAGATCACGAAGTGTGTCCCTGTTTGCGGAGGTGACTGGACTCTTAGCTCACGCTTTATTTTTTCGGATGCAGTTCACCACTCCCCTTCGTCCCCCCTGGTTAGGTCCCTCTTACGGACCTGGGACTGCTTGAGGAGTTTTTTGGTACACATCTCCCTGCGATCAGCGGAGGAAGCTAACCGGCAGCCCATTCTGTGGAATGATTTGATATTAGATGTGCATGGTAGGCCTCTTGGGGCAGATATGCATATGCTTTGGGTTGGTTGGGAGACCCTATGCTCCACAGTGCTGGCTTGGAAGAGGCTTCAGAGCCTCACCGAGGTGCATAGATTGGATTTCACACAGCATTTGAGAGGCTCTAGCCGGAGGATTGCACAGATTGATGTAGCCACTCCCAACCACTGGATTACTGGATCTTTTTTGGAAGGTCGTCATCATTCTTGGTTTGGGGTTTTTTATGGGATAGGTGTTCCTCTTCAGGTTATGGGTCTCTCCTTGCCTAGGGAGGATGATGTACCGGTCTTTTTTTCTGCACAAGATGGATGGCAGCTGGAGAGATGTGATGTGCAGGACCTTATTGAGGGCCCCCAGATTCGTCGAGTCAGAGTTGTTGGTAGGTTAGGGAAGCACGTCTTTGTTGACCCCCCTTCCCCCCCCAGGGATGATCACAGAGAGTGTTAGCCTTTGGTTGTATGGTGGCTGCCCTATCAGACATTTGCATTGGGACTCTGGTGAGTGGGAGTGGAAGGATGCTTGTAACCCTTTGAAAAGCATGCCTTTTTTCAGTTATACGGTGCGGAATGCTAGACATCTTATCTTGGGACACATTCAGAGTGTCCCTACTCTTAGACCCCATTGGGAGTCTTACGGCATTTCGATTGACATTTAGAGGGTATTTTGGCGGAGATTGTGGCATTCCTATAGGAAGCCACAGATTTCCTCCTTTATTTGGGTTTCCCTTCATGGTGGTCTGGTCACCAATCAGTGGAGGTTTGTTATTGGTGCTTGCATAGCATGCCCTAGATGTGCAGGAGTTTCGGAGTGAGTTTACCATTGCTTATGGGAATGCAGGGAAGCATAGAGGGTTTGGTTTGCGATTGCACCCCTCTTTGGTAGGATTAAGAGGGATGCTATCATTTCTTTTGGTTCTATCATTTGGTTGACACAGTCTGGGTCTCAGCTAAGATTCGAGGGGACTGACAGGTGCTTGGCCATTATGGTTAGGCAAGGAGTTGCTCGGCAATGTTGTCTTCAGGATTTGCCACTTTCACACTTTGTCCCTCCGGCACAGAGGTTAGACAGTTCTTGGGAGATTATTGCTAGCATCTCAGCCTGGAATATTTGGAAGGCTAGATGCACTGAGGCCATTGAGGGTACTCCCGTTCTTGTTTCTCGGTGTCTTTGCAGGATTGGGAGTGATATTATTCACACCATTATGGCTACTTGGGCGGCGGGCCAGAATCTAGGAATCTTCGAGGGCTGCGGAGAGGAAGCGCGGCCAGTTTATGAGAGAGTGGGACATTGATATCTTTTTCACATCCTCTCATTCGGGACCATATTGGCAGCACAGGGTTACTGATTGGTTGAGATCTCCACCTTGCTTGGTGTGAAATCTCCATTTTGTAAAATTTTTCATACTTAATAGAAGTCTCCTTTCTGGGAAAAAAAAAAAAAGGTCCACAAACTTGCTAAATCTGCATCGGAGTGATACAAACCTTGCATGGTAGAGAGAGGTCCCCATGTGAGGCAACGGAAACTGCGGCCATATATGGTCTCTTGGATTCTTCTTTCCTAGAGTGTGCACAATCTGAATATGAAACATAGAGAAAGTTTGCCATCTTCATATGCTTCTTAGAGAGCTTAGTTTGTGTGAGAAAATATCTTAGGCTTTGGTGATCTGACTTCACCGAAAAATCATTCCCAAGAAGATATTGTTTTCAAATGGTTAAGGCATGCATTATAGACAATAACTCTCTCTCATAGATGCCCAAGGAAAGCTTGGAATCATGCAAACGATGGCTCTCATAAGCCACGCCATGCCTCTCTTGATTTAGGATAGCTCCAATGCAATTTCCAGAAGTAGGAAGAACCACCCAATGCAGTGGTTGGCATTTTACCACAGAGATCTGCATTTACAAGCTCTTGAGGAGCCTTTGCATGATTTTTGCTTTCTTGTGGAAATGTATACCGATGTTGCTCGCCCATCATACAAGCTTCACACATATCTAACATCTGTGAAAATGTTGGTAGATGTGCCACAATCTTAGACCTTTGTATCTCTTTTAAGACTACAAAGCTTAAGTGTCCAAATCTCTCATGCCATAGCTTGCTTGTTCGGACATCGACTCGGGCTATAAAAGGTGACAGCTCATACACACTTCACAATAAAAGGTTTTTGCAAGTCCGGAATTATCAACATTGGCCCACTTGCAAGTGATTCCTTAAGTTGGTAGAATGCATCCCTCTCATCCATGGTCCATTTGAACACTGCTTTCTTCTTGGTAAGCTCATGTAATGGCGAGGCAATTGAAGCAAAATGCCTTATGAAGTGCCAATAATACGAGCATAAGCCAAGAAAGCTTCGTACTTCATGTATGGATGTTAACTTTGGCCAATTGCAAACGACATCAAGTTGTGCGGGATCCATTTTTACACCATCCTTGGATACAATGTGCCCCAAATAGTGTATTTCCGAAAGAAAGAATTCACTCTTTTTCAAGTTTTTATAGAGCTTATGCTTGCAAAGCTCTAAGTATAGAGTATGCATAGGGCATCTATACACTTTATGTATACATGCTCTATACTCCAAATGAGCTCTATGTTCCTCTTGATTCTTGGAGAACACCAAGATATCATCAAAGAACACACTTGAGAGTTTTCGATGCTCACGGAAAATGTGATCCATTCTATTGAATGTATTGCGAGACCAAACGGCATGACTAGGTACTCATAAAGTCCAAAAGTTGTTCGGAATGCCGTCTTGTGAACATCTCGCTGTACCACATGCACCTGGTGATACCTGCTCTTCAAATCAATGCGGCTAAAGCATTTCGACCCATGAAGCTTATCAAGAATGTCATCTATGCGTGGAATCGGAAAATGATTCTTGATAGTAAGCTTGTTTAATGCCCAATAGTCAACACACATACGATAAGACCCATCCTCCTTTTGAACGAGGAGTACGAGGGAGCAAAATGGCGAGGAGCTTGGGTGAATCAAACCCTTCTCCAAAAGCTCATTTATCTGCTTCATTATATCCTGTTGTTGCACGGCACTCGCGCGGTAGGTGGTGTTAGCACATTCATCCCCAGTTTCTGCCCATTTTTGGTGTCCTTTTGGTCCCTTTTGCATGGCCCTTGATTGTGAGCTGGCCACCCCTATTTTGCATATTTTTTTGGGATTTTTCCCAGCCCGTTTGGTATTTTACTAGTCGGCCAGCTTATTCAGCTGCAGTGGGCCAGCTCTCCTCACCTATAAATAGGTGGGGCTGGCCTCTCACTTTTCATTCAGTCTTGTACATATTTTGCTCCCTCACTTATGAGACTATCTGTGTCTCTTGCTTGGGACTGTTTTGCTTCAGCATATTCAGCATAGTTGCTCCATATTTCTCTCTCTCTTTCACTCTCTATTCAGCACACTCTAGTGCCCCTTTGCTTCCGCTCTGTGCACTCTTTCATGGTATCATCACTCCCGGTTCAACGATTCCATTTACTGCCCCAGATTTAGCCCTATTTACAGCCCCTTATTCTTTGCGTTTTTCTCAGATTTGCAGCCTTCTTCTTGCTGCGTTTTCTGGGCAGCTTCTGCTGTTTGTTCTCCTTCAGTTTGGCTTCATCGCTTGCAACCAGAAGGTAACTTTTTCATCAACGTTTCGTTCCTACTTGGAGTTTGGATCCAGGCGGCTTGCTTTTTCAGGACAACAGCCCTTTGCTTCGGACTGTTTTGCTTCAGTATATTCAGTATAGTTGCTCCATATCTCTCTCTCTCTTGCACTCTCTATTCAGCACACTCTAGTGCCCTTTGCTTCCGCTCTGTGCACTTTTTGAGGTGGGTCTATTAGGTGGAGAACTTCCTGCTGGAACAGAGTCAATGTGATGATCCTCAGGGCTTTGAGGTGGTATCTTTGGAGCATTGTGTCGGCAAAGCAATCTTTGAATTCAACAAGAAAATTCAGCCTCTCGAGTGAGAGTATCCACATGCACATCACTATGTTTGACATTATCATGAACAAAAACAAGTCCGTGGAAAGACCCTATTTCATTGCTTTATCAATCTGTACGTGAGATACAAAGGGAATAGAGTCTCCCTCCTTGTCGGCATCAATAACATGCATGCGGCCTTTATTTGATTTGTCCCCAAGGTTTGCATACCACCATTTCATTGCCTCGATGACTAGTATTCCCTTTCCCTTGCACACTGGGAACTGCATGCACATTTACTTTAGGTTGCTTGTTGCTTTCATTCTTCTTCTGTGAGGACATTCTCTAAGTATATGGGCTTTTCTCCCACATGCAAAGTACTTCCCTTCCTTCATGTATTGATCCCTTTGCTCCACTGTGAGTCCAAACTTGTGCCTTTTGTTGGGTTTGTCTTTGGTAGAAGTATTTTCAGTTTTTCCCTCATGTTTGGCCTCTTTCGAGAACCATTTACGTGGCTGGCCACCTTTTGCAGATTTTGAACAGCCCTCTCTTTGTCCTTGTTACCACACCCATCCTTATTGGATTGGTTGATCTTTTGATCTAGTTTCTCAGTGGCAAGAGGAGACGCTATGAGCTATTGCAAAGTTTGATTTGGATGAAGGTCCAACCCCAATTGATAGACGGGATGTAAGCCAGACTCAAGCTGGACTCAAGCTTTCTTTTCTTCTTTTGATCACTAATATGCATAAAACGGTGATATCTCCAAGAGAATCTTCTAAAACTTTGACACATATGCCTGTATTGATTCATGCTCCTTTTGATGTATGCTGTCCCACTTCTTTATTCCATTAGGGGGCAAGAATTGAGCATAGAAGTGCTCTATAAACTCATCCCAAGTAGCAATGGGATCCAGGGAAAGCTTTTTGGAGATCCACCAATGAGCAGCCGAAAGCCATTACCTTGCTTGCATCATACTCACTGTAATATTTTTCAAAATTTGACGGACTTGTCACCGGCCTTAAATTCCTTGAGCTTCTTACCATGGTGTCCATCATCTTCATGCTTTCTCTTCCCTTTGTCCAATGGGGTAGTCCATCATCTTCTTGTCCAACGGGGCAGCCCTTGCTACATGGGGCTCATATGCAACCCAAGACACGGGGGCATGTGCTCTCCGAGTTGGTGGGCTAGACAACGGTGGCCTTCCTTCATGCATAGAAACATCTCCTTGTATCACCATACTCACGAGAGTACTGTTTGGCATGAGTACTATGAGCGGAATTGTCATCATGTTCATCACCCGCATAGTGGGAAAATCTCAGCCCATGTGTATTTTCCCCATGGGACACTTCTATAGGCAATGTACCATGCTTTGCAGGAGATGCATGCCCTGCATATGCATGACCACCTGGCTGTCCACTATCTTTGGCATAGGCATGTCTCTCATCCCTTGTGTCAGGTGGTGAAGAAGCATGTTGGGAAGTGGCTGAAGGCTCCTCTCTTTGAAGAAAAGACTAGATCCTACGAGAGAGAGCACCACTTGGCTCTATGCGAGGAGGCTTCTTGAATTGTTAGACACCGGAGTCACCTTCAAATACATCTCATTTACGTATAAAGATAGGTGAGAGCCAACTCCCCTTGGCTTCACACCCAACTTCCTCGCCATGGAATTGAATGTACAGTTGTGAACTTGCGGGTTCTCATGCAAAAGCTTTAGCTCCTCTTCTTTTGCCTGCAATTGCCTCTTCACATGATCAAGTTCAGCCCCCGATGCATTGGACTCCTCTTTGCCATAGGACGTCGGTCCCACAAAAACCATATGGGGTTCATGAGTGCGTGCAACATACCTGCCACGAGATTCATCCGAAGCATGAGTAGCACTAGAGTACCCTCTAGAGTTGGGCACTTCTTCACGCCTTGTTTGGTTGTCCATAATGTCAAGTGTGCTATTTATGCGGTGTCCAAGCCCACAAGATCATTTCCCCACTGAGGAGAGGGAAACAACTATGCTTTGATACCAATGAAATTCACCCCGCTGGGTGTGAGCACGTATTGGGCACCGTCTTGTAAATGACAATCACTTTGAAATGTACACAACACAAAACGTAACAAAGCTGAAAATTGAAACTTGCACAAGTACACCACACCAGATTTGTCATAGACAAAAGAAATGAATACAAATACCAAACAAAGTTGTTGGAGAAGTTGATGTAGATTTTCAACAATTCTGAGTCACTCACTAGAGAGATGCAAACACATCCCTGGTACACATGACTGGTGTGTGCCTATACTAGCGCCTGGCTTGCTCTCTCACAACGCGGGAATGCTGAAAACGGAAAACTGGTACTAGTGGACACTCCCGGGCACAAAAACAAGCAGCAACATAGTCATAGATGAATTTATGTCACGTTAACATCTAAGGACTGGTCACGGGCGCCGCCCACATACACAAACAGGCACTATGGATGCCTGGAACAGTCCCAAATCAGCACGACCAGCCCCGGAATGACTTGACTAGCTCAAAACAGGTTGTCCAGGAGCATTGGCAGATCGGGGCAGCATATGGAGGCCGAATAGTAGCAAAACCAACCGCCTGTTGATGACATGGAGCTCGCACAGGCCGCCCAGGTGAAGTAGCTGAAAAACCATGTAGCATGGCACCCTTTTGATGAAGATCATGTCTATGTGCTCAGATTTGCGATCGGTTACTCGTAGCACTTGTAGTAAGCAAAAATAATGGAGAGCTAGGCATGCAAGAGAATGACGATTGCTTGTAGGAGAGGTGAAAAAGAGTCGTTCATGAAATTTTAGTTGGCCACACCAACTAATGGCCACATGGTTGGTCACACCTCACTTATGGGGAGCCCACTTCACATACTATGGCCACCAGGGTGCCCATTGGGTTGGGCCGGTGCACTTTAATAAATTGTCTGCCCAGCTTCAATGAATGTGAACGTGCAAAGGTTATAAACATTACAAAGCATTTTAATAAACTAATACAAGAGTTTTTGAGTGCACTTACCACGTGTTCAGAGGCCACAAAACACGTTAGAATATAGGGCAATCGCACGGTTCACGGGTAGGTGTCCTAGGCCTGTGAACTAAACATTCATAGTAGGCAAACACACGGAAACAGTTCATGTGAAAGCAGTTTCAAACATACAAACATGTGTGCATGTGCACTTTGTTACGAGCAAATCTCCCAATTTTCGAACAAGTACAGCATTGTCATTTCCGGGGACAAGTTTGTCACATTGCAAAGCGGAATTGGGATCCCGAGCACTCAGACCCACACATTGGTCATAAATAGGCATGAGGAACTGGGATCCTGGACACTCGAATCCACAAACTGGTCTCACATGGGCACAAGAAACATGAGAGAACCAGTTGGGTGGCCAAATGGTGAGAGTTATATCATGGTTGTTCTGGATTGAACACGCTCTTGTCATTTATGACGATTGTTCATATATCTGATAGTTTTGTGGTTCTCAGAGAGGGAAGGTATTTTTTTATATCCCCTAGGGAAGGTATTTTTTTCTAATAGGATAGGTAATTTGATTGGCTATGACAATTGTCTCTATAATGTCAGATTATTCGGGGAGTTGGATTGAGGGATGGTTGTGTTCCTCATGGTTCTTGTTCGAGTTCGTATGTCTTTAGTTCTACTTAGATAGTTGTAGGAATAGTGGCTGCAGGTTTAGTTAGTTCCTACAAAGTTATGAGTGGAAAGAGCAGACATGAACTAGATTACGGAGTCAGTTGTCAGATGTAGTTGAGTTTTCCCTAATTATTTCCAAGAGTGGGAATGTCTTAGGTGTGGAAGTCCAGTCTTTCTTGTAAGTAGGGAGCTAAGGATAGCATTGTGATTGTGAGGAGGTTGTTGAGGTTGAGGACTTGTCTTATGTTCCACATGAACGGAAAACAGTGATTCATTTCAGGGAAAGGTAACTTATAAATAAGTTGATCCCTAAGTATGAAATTAAGTGGAAAGATGGGACAGAGGACAACTTGACTAGGGAGACATTTGCTAGTTTATAGCATAGGTTTCCTAGCTTTCTTCCTTGGACAGATTTTGTTTCCAAGAATGGAAACGTCCGAGGAGGGGAAGTATGTTACATACCTAGTGCTAATCCTTGAGATTAGTGGCCTAATTCGGTAGAATTAAGGGAGCCTTGGGATTAGGAGAAAGCACTTGTGTTTCGTGTTTAGGAGATCCATGGGATTGTAAAACATCAATCCCTAATGTGTGCTTTTCTTTTCACCTAATGCTAGCAAACCTCCCATAGATTCTAGATCTACAAGGCTCCCTTGAACCTTCCATAATGTGCTCATGGGAAAACATTATCAAAAACACAGATCACCAATCGGGTTGTGGATGCTTTTAGTAGGATTCCCAAGTCAATGCTATCTCTTTCACAGAGATATCGACTAAATTTTCTCTCAATGGGCATTGTTAACATGATTCGTACTTTAGTAGAATCTCATGATTGGTCCATGCATGTAGTGGTCTGTGAGATTTGAGTGTTCTGGATACTTAGATGAGTGCTACAGCCAAAAAGATATTGAGTATTCAATTAGAGGTAGATTGTTGTTCAAAAAATGATAGGGTTTGTGTGCGCAACAATATGGACAGCCAAACTAGAATTTTGTAAGAGTGTCATGATGCACCTACTATGAAACACCCGGGCACACAAAGAACCTAGGCCTTAGTTCGCCGGTTGTCTTACTAGCTGCATATTAAATCCTGTGTAGAGGATTATGTGCGGAAGTGCAGTGCCAGTAAGACTGAGCCACTTAGACCCAAGGGTTCGCTACACCTGCAACAGATCCCAAAGAAAAAGTGGCAAAGTTTCTCTATCGATTTTGTAGTTGGTCTACCACAGATGGGTAAGGGCTGTGATTCAATCTGGGTCATTGTGGACAGATTGACTAAGATGGTCTTGTTTATACCTACCAGGTCCAATGTGAAGAGCTGTGAATTGACTCAATTCTTTGTGGAGCAACTCCACAAACTCTATGGGTTGCCAGGGGAGATTGTCAACGATCGGGATCCGAGATTCATTGCATAATTTTGGCTATGGGTGTTCCCCAAATCAGAACATGCTTGAGTATGTCGTCTTTGGATCATTCCGAGTCGGTTAGACAGACATAGCTGGCTATCCAGACTATGGAGGATATGTTGAGAGCTATGTCTCCAAGAGACGGTGTGATCTACAGATAGGATTCACTTATAATAGCCATATAAGCATTGGGCTACTGGATGCTTATGTATGGATATCTACCGAAGTCGCCCATAGTTGCAGATATCCAAGATATGTTTAAAGTTGCAAGGGAAAGGATAAAGAGTGCTTAAAGTTGCGAGGATTTGAGGGTTTTACATGAGGACATGTGAGTGTACCTTAAAGTTTCGAAGGACTCTAGGAAAATGAGGACTGGCAATCACTATAGGTTGTCTTCATGATTTTGTCGTCCTTATCAGACCACAAAGAAGAAAAATGATGTGGCTTATTGGTTGGCACTACCTCTTGGAATCAATTTTCACCACGTTTTTTCACGTTAGTCGTTTCAAAGAACGTCTAGGGAAGGTGATGAGGCTTATTGGTTGGCACCACCTCTTGGAATCAATTTTCACCACGTTTTTTCACGTTAGTCGTTTCAAAGAACGTCTAGGGAAGGTGATGAGTTTGTTCTGATGGAGGAGATCCTTGACCTCGAGGACATGACTTGGTATATTCCATTAGAACTTGAGGTGGTTCTAGATCAGGGTACTAAATGGTCTTGAAACATTGTTTATCATGAGTACGTGATCAGGTGGAAAAGGCATTCTGAGGTTGAGGCTACATGGAAGACCGTGTGCAGTTTGAAGAGTTGTTTCCTTGGATTCATTGTTGAGGACTTCGCTTGTTCTTAAGGGGGGAGCTATGCTACATCTCGAGGCCTGAGTAGGGTTGACGATTAGCCTAGGGTTAGGTTAACGAGGGGATGGGATTGGGCATCTAAATGAGGAGTTATAGAGGCTTGGGCTATTTATGCAGCCTATGTAAGTGAGTTATCGAAGAGTCAGTTTGAGAGAGAGCTCCTCATACCTGGAATCTAGGTCCCTACTACACAGAGGGTTGTCCTGGTGGTATGGGACACCAGGGCTTTGCACGTGGAGCCAAGTCTCTAAATACTTCTAACCGCCAGCTCCACAGTGAGCCTGAATGGCTCTAAGGTTGGGCGGTGAGCTAGATGCCAACGTCCTTATGTTCCTTGGATTGGCTAACATGATGTGGTTTATAGGATATGGTCCTAACGGGGGCAGCTGCAAGCGGGAGCTCCAACTCGCAGGCCATCCGTATCTTTAAAGGGACCATGAAGGATTAAAATCTGAATTATCTAATCATTTAGGTATAGCTCTACTACTGAGCCAAAACCTTGGCCATGAAATGCCTAATAATGATTAATTCTGTGGATTTGTAGGGTCCATGCCTTGTGGATAGATATGATGGTGCTCTTTGACCGACTTAGGAAAACCTTTGCATCTTGCGATAGTGCAGAGTCGCATAACCATGAGTAGATAATTCAGATTGATCTTGCTCATGTCAAATGCTTCGCGGAAGTCAACAACATCCCCTCTAGTTTATATTGCCTCAACTGTCGTTGTCAGGGTCAAAATGTAATTGAGTGTTGAGTGATCTTTTCAAAAGACGGCCTAGCCCATGCCTTCAACCCCTCGTCTCTTTGCACCGGTCATTTGGTCCACTAACGTTATATGAATAGGACATGGGTCCACTAACGTTATATGAATAGGACATGGGTCCACTGATTCAGTCTGCAAACTGACGCTTTATAACTGCTCTGATGATGGATACGAATGGATTTGAGATGCAAGTTCTTTGTTTTCATAATGCTAATTCTATTGTTTTCATAATGCTTATTCTCTTGAAAGATCAATTAGCTTTCTTGATGAGACCTGTAGCTTAATGTTGTGTTTTTACCTCGACACAGGTAATGGATGTTGCAGACGCTCTGATTTTGAACCGTCTTTTTGGACACCTGTTCAGAGAAGGCGTTGTAAGACTTCTAAACCTTACTGATTCGAGTTCTTAGGTTGAAGACGACCCTTCCTTTTTTAGAAAATTAACCATATTTTTTCAGGTACTGGTCACAACGTCAAACAGATCACCGGATCAGTTGTATGAAGGCGGCTTACAAAGGGACTTGTTTCTGCCGTTCATTGCTTTACTAAAGGTAGCTTGCCTGAGTTGCCTCTACTAGAAATTTTCCTCATTTGTCCATTTAGTGGCTGTTGACACCTTTTGGCTGTAGGAACGGTGTATTGTACATGAAATTGGCTCTTCAATTGATTACAGGAAGCTAAATGCGGTAAGTTTCACTCACCATATATATGTATATTTTGCCATACTGCAAGATATTCTTATCCCTAACTATTTCTGCGGACCTGAATGCACGTTTGTCGAAGTCTCAAGAAGGTTTCTACTTTTGTGGAGAAGGATCTTCTGTTCTACTCCGGGAAAAGTTCAAGTTGTTAACCGATGGAAACCTTGCAAAATCGACAGTAGTGGAGGTTGTAATGGGGCGCAAGCTTCAGGTTGGACGTTTGGGTACTGAAGTGGTTATGAAATCTCTCCTCTTTTTCCGTTTGTGTTTTTTTTTTCTCATTTTGCCTTTCTCCTTTTTAAAGGTCACGATTTTTGGTCATTCTTTTTTTGTTTTGTTTTTTGTTTGGTCTAACATGGCTTTGGGTTACGTTTTTTATTATAAAAAATTCCCTAACCTCTTCAATCGCCTCTGGTTTAGTGTGGTCGAAAACTCTTTAACAGCCGCAACTTTCAAAAACAAATTGCAGCCCTAGTTCATAGTCCCAGTTTTCCTATTCTTCTTTGAAGCATTTCATTCCTAGGATATAACACACCTCCTGCTGTTGTACCTCCCTTCTGATTACATACAACTTTTTCAGGAATTGCAAAGTAGTTTATGTAGTTGTATATGTGTTGTTCCACCCCCAAACAGGCTGTTCCTTGGCATTGGGCAAAAACAAGCAAATCTTAATATTAGGTAGTTCCTGTATTGCGAATTGCAATCAACCCGTATGGACTCTGTTTGCAACTTTTGATACTCTGGTTACTGCATGGACAATTCCCCAAAACGCCTACTCTTTTGGCTTTAGTTCCTTTACTTTGTCTTGTTCCTGTTCATGCTCCAGAGTTTAATCATAGTCCTTTCATCTTATTCAGCATTCTTCATTAATGACTTGTTTTGTGGCTTGTAGTTGAGTTTCTACTATCGGTGTACTCCCAGATTTCCTTTTAAATCATGAGAGAGAGAGAGAGAAAGATTGGGTTTCAGCCAAGGCCAATAAGGTGTGGGGATTGCACAAGTCTAAATCATGGTGGCAGAAAACTCTTATGCGTGGTTGGCAGTCTAAACTCCCTTACCAAGGTAAGGTTTTCATTTGGAGGATGTTGGTGGGAGGGTTACCTACACGGGATCAGCTCAGCCGTCGTAAAATTAAAATGCTATGGAGGGAAATGAAGAAGGCGTGGAGTTCTACCTGATCAAGTGCACAAGTACAAAGGAGCAACTCAAAGTAGATGAGGAGGACAATTGTGGTAATGAAATTGAAGCAGGGTCCTAAATTTTAAAGGGACTCTTTTATAAGAAGCTAGATGAGTCTTGAGTAGAAAGCATGTGGTCTACATATACTCCCATCTTGTTACATGTATTAAAATTCCTATGATACCTATTCAAGGTGCCAAGGGATTGTATATGATCTCGCCTAAGGTCTTTGAATCTGTATACAATAGCATGCCATGGGAGTTGTATGGCCTCTTGCTTCTTCTGCACGACATGCACTGAAACAGTTATGCATCTGTTCATGAGTTGTCCAGTGGCCCGTCAGATTTGGTCTTTTGTCTTGCGTTTGGGAGGCAGTAGAGAGGTCTACTGTTTCGGCTCATCAGTGGATATTTGGGATTTGTCCTCAAGTCATTACTTCGGACAGTCACCTTGTTATATTCCATTTCCTTAGATGGACAGGACTTTGGCATATTTGGACTACACGGAATGGGTTCATCTTTGATTCCTTGTCTGGAATACATGGGCACATTCTACGTATCCGTGGTTTGCTGCTTTGGCAGTTTTCTTCTCTTCTCTCAGCTCAGCTACTGGATGCAGATGTTATTTCGTTATGGTCTACGGCGGCTCGGCTAGCTCATCTTTGATGCTTTTATCTGGGATGCTTATTTGGCTAGGAGGCTTTCTTATTAGTGTACAGGTTTGCATGGTCATGATCCTTTAGAGGATCTTTTGTGGGGGGTTTTTTGGGGCCATAGGTTCTGTGTGAGCCATGTGGCTGATGTACATTTTTTACATATAATATAAAACACCATTTCACGAAAAAAAGAATTTATTACCATCTACTAAAGACCAAAAGGGTCTATGAAACCAAAAAGATGTTACATATAATCCATGTGTAGATTGATGTCAGAACAGTCACAGGAGGTAGCAAATGAGTTTGTCAAACGGTAGGAAAGGGTAGCAGACATTTTTCATTTTCTGGGTAAGTTTGCTAAACATTTCATACGGGGAGGTACAAGACCAATAAATTGCAGATTATGCCCTAAAATAGTGGGCATATCTTGTACAATGTCTAAACATACACAATATGCATCACTAAATACTCTAAAACATAGTGAAATAGCAAGTTTGGATTGTTGCATACCATTGGCAACAGCTAGGAGCTGGTTGTTGGCAGATACTTGCCTCCAGTGCCCATTGCCATGTCCCAAGATAAACCTTAGAACTTAGAAGATAGATTCATGAGTCATAATCCACATTCCATTAAAACTGAAAACTACAACAAATCATGAATCAAAAGAGCTCTCAAAGAGCCAAAGATAAATATCAAGAACATGAAGTACAAATGTCATAAATGGCCCATGGACTAATCACAAGCTGAAAAAAAAAAACAATCCCAAGAGTCAAGAGTCAAGCGGCAAGCCCCAAGTGCTAGGCCTCAACATCATTTTGATTCGGGAAGATCGTCCACCTTCTCAATCTCATCTCCCTCCTCTCGAGATGTATCTGACTCAGTGTTTGAAGGAGACAATGCCTCAATATCGGTAGGATCAATCTCTGCATCTGCCACCACTGTCGCACTTGTAGATGCACCATCTGCAGATACATGTGCTCATGTGACACGAGCTGGTGCCATCATCTCCCCGTAGACCATGGCATAGATGTGCCATAGAGGGTGCAATATATGGGCAATCGCATGGATTGGTTTATGAAACCAATCCCATCTGCAGTTCCATATCTTTCTAATATCTTGGACTCTAAACAATGATAGAAGAAACATGTCACATTAGGCTTTAGCATACAAAAGATTTAGTGCCTCGCCAATTTTGTCCATAAACTCATACAAGAGTCCAAGTGTGCTACCCTCCAAGTCTGTAAATGCGAAGAACACTGGAAACTCATACAAGAGTCCAAGTGTGCTACCCTCCATGTCTGTAATGTGAAGAACACTGTAAATGGGCTGAATCGCCTTCACAAGTGCTTCAGCCTCTACCCACTAAGTGTCCTTCATGACTGTGCACACAAAATGTATCGCTCTAGGCCGCACGCGATCCTCCCACAACATCCACTCCCGTGAGACATTAGTACGGAGTAGTCCTTGACGGACTTTCACAAGCCTCTCAACCACTATAAACATGTAAGCAAATCTGGTATTTGAAGGCTTTAGCAACTCAACATCAGTGTTGGCCCTATGCATAGCGAGGACCTTGGTCACAAATTTGATCATCCTTCGAGATGTGTTAAGATTTCAGCAATCCATTCGATTTTAGCCACATCTTCAATCAATAAATCCAAGCTGTGGGAAGCACAAGGGGTCCACATAATATGTGGGAACTCATCCTCTAGCATCTTGCCCATGGACACATAATTTGACCCATTGTTGGTGATGATCTGCACAACATTCTGTTGGCCAATCTCTAGCATTGCCTCAGAGAGATGCCTCCAAATAAATGCACATGTGACCACTATCTCTGCTATAGAGGCATCAATAGCGTGCCAAAACATAGTGCCCTTGCAAGAGAACACCAAAATGTTGTACACATTCCTCTTTCTAATGTCTGACTAGCTATTGCATAAGATAGTGTAGCCATATTTAACCCAATGCCCCTTCAATGGCTTCATCTCTAGCTCCACATGCTCTTTCTCTTTCCTCAATTGGGTTGTGTGTAAGGACTGATATGAGGGTTCTCCCACCTGTATCCAATGTGGCTCACTGTCTTCTTTCAACGAGGGGTACACACAAAATGAAAGGACAATGCACATTGTATAAAGAGCTTGGTCAACTCTCTAGTGGCCTCTTTTATAGCATGCTTTTTAATCCTTGCTCTTATGCTTGTCCTTTTTAGGTCGTGACTACTACCCCGGGGGTGCCGCAGCGGGGGGGGGGGGGGGGGGGGGGGGGGGGGGGGGTAAAGATGTCATCTAAGCTCGAGGAGCGGAGCTCCATACCACCTAGGTGTATTTGCTTGGCTCTGCATAGTATCTTGTGTAGGATTGGCATCCTCTGTGTCCATGGCTGCAGTGGCATCAGCAGGCTGAGCAGGTTGAATTCCTTCACTGCTTCCATCTCTTTTTTCCATTGCTAAAGAGCGGCTAAAATCAGCGGTGGGACCTGTGGGCATGCGTAACTATTAGGCCCTCACTGATCTATTTCACATGATGGAACCCATGTGCGGACAGCAGATAGGTGGAAGACGGCATGGGGACAAGGACCATAAGGTTTGGTCAAGAGCAAGCACAAGTCTTGGTCAAAAAGCAAGGAAAAGCAAAAAGTCAAACTGAGTTGATCGTGAGCCAGGGATATCATTGGCAAGAGGAGACTGAGCCGGACCAAAAAAGCTAAAATCCGCTTTTCTAAAAGCAGCTCCAAGGCCAAAAAGCAAGGCCTTGAAGTTAGAAAAGCAAAGTTAAAGAACTTTGACAAAAATTGAGTAATATTTAATTACTAAAAAGCAAAAGGGAAAAGCAAAGAGTAAAAAGACCAAAAGTAAAGTAAAAGGAGAAAACAAAGCAAAAGCATTGCTTTTGGCAAAAAGCAGGGATCCTCTCAAGAATAAAAGAAGCATGTATCTCTCCAAGTGAACCACCATGGTTGAAGGGTGTGTGGGGTTCTTCATCATCAAGAACATGGAGAAGTGAAGATTATCATCCTTGTTAACGTCATCATCGTCTAGGTGCTGTAGTTTGTGCGACGCCACCTACTAAAAAGTATCGTCGTCCTACTTTATTGAATCAACGCCTGAACTGTTTGTTGCGCCACCTGCAGAGTTGCTGCTTGCTTTGCCTTAAGCCACTGGCGGCGACTGCTGCTGGTGTTGCTTATTGTGTGCCAGTCGCCACTTATCCCTCAGTGTTGCTGCAGCTAGCCGCTTGTGTGCCAGCGCTGCTATCTTCTGAAATCAGCACCATCGCCGGGCTGTACTGCTGCTGCTGCTGCTGCTGCTGCCGCAACCTACCACCTTGCAAGGCGTTGCCAACAGAACTGTCGCCTCCACCTATCAGCACCGCCAGAACTTGGGTGTTGCCGCCGTCACCTAGTTGCGCTGTTGCAGCCGCCTACTCCGCCAGTTGTCCGTGCCGCCTATGTCAGCTGCCTGCGCTGCTTGTACCAGTGCTGTTGCACCTGTCCGCCGTCTACCACAACCTATTGGCTGCCACCAACTGGCATGCCAAGCACCATCGTTTGCGAGCTACTGCCATCAGTTATTTGTTCCGAACGGCCTTATGGACCTGCCGAGATTCAGACGCCGTTGTGTGTCCCTTGTGCGCTGCTACTTTTACAGTTTAAGGCTACAAACTTTCAGTTGATCCCCATAAGCTTCATCGTCCTCACTTATCTCCGGAGTATCTTGGGTATGGACTTGGATTTGGACTTAGACTTAGACTTAGACTTAGACTTGGATTTGGACTTGGGCTTGGGCTTGGGCTTGGACTTGGACTTGGATTTGGATTTGGATATTGGATTTGGTACTAGCTCGGTGAGAGATTCTTGTGGGTCATCCATGTGGTGTGCTCGGCATCAGAGATCTCGTGCCTCGACATCGGCATCGACTTGGATATACTACATCAGCATATTTGTTTGCTTTTGTATTCATTGTTGGGCCAATGTGCGTGTGGATTGTTCCTAAATAAATTCCTGAAAGAGGGCGGGGCCTGTTCCCCGCTTAGTGTGGTCTTTTGTGCAAAGACACTCAAAGCCAAAGCTTTGATACCATGTTAGAAAATGCACAGTGAATGGAAGAGAAGAGGAGAGAGAAACACTTGATTACATGGACACACTTTTTCACAAGAGAGAGAGAGAGAACACAAGGAACTTGCTTCAGCTTGATTGCACTTATGAATAATGTTACATGAGGATCCTTTATATAGGCATTGGACCTAGCCTCAAAGTGTGTGCACTAAAGTGTATTCACACTAACCTTACACTTAATTAAGAGACCGTTCACATGCCCATAAATATAACACTTATGCATGCACTCCGATGTCCCCTCAAGGAGGAGGCACATAAATAGAGATGCATTGTCAACCCTATATCCAACAACATGCTCATGTTGCATGCACGTAGTGACGAGTACATAGGTTGGTGTGTCGAAGGGCTTCCAGGATGGGATGCCGGAGTTAGACATGAGCCTATGGGATTGTGCTAGAGCCCTAGCCTTGGCTCGGGGGAGACCAATGAACGACGTCGGTGGTGGTTGGGAGGTGAGCTAGCCTACTACCTCATGATTTGGTTTTGTACTAACCTTTGTTTCAGCCATAATTAGGGCAGATCTTGTGGAGTGGTATGAGAGAAACCCTAACATAGAGGCTGAAGAGGTATGTGTGTCTAGGCGTAGATGTTAGGCTTCTTAATCTCATCGTTTCTTTTTCCCGAAAGAAATTGCTCTGTTGAAGTTTGTTTTTACAAGGATTTTCAAGAGTGAAAGGTATGCATGATGTCAAGAGAAAGAGATAGATAAGCACAGTTTTTTCGTATGTGTGGTGGAGAAGGGCTTGTGCGTGTAGGTGTGGTGGTGGCATATAGGGTTGGGCGGGCCTAGGCCCACATCGACTAGCCACAGCCACCCAACCCTATATGCCACCACCACACCTCCACCCACAAGCCCTTCTCTACCACATAGACAAAGCTACCTTAGACGGGCCCGTTGAGTGGTGTGGCCTAGCCACGTTAGCAGCCTACAGCCAAGGCCGCCACTAGAGCTGCCTACACCAGCCCATGAATGGTGCAACCCCACGACGCAGGAAAACAACACATGTGATGCATTTGCGCAAAAAACATGCCGCCTTTGAAAAAGCTTTGAGCGTTTGTTTTTGGAGAGAAAAAGTGGATGTTTTCCGTTAACACATTCATTGTTGTTTTAATAAAACCAAAAAACGGGAAAGTCCATAAGCACAGAAATCAATTAAAAAAAACATGGTTAAAAAAAGCCTTTTTTGGGGGGGGGGGGGGGGGGGGGTTCCTAAATTATAAATATAAAAAGAGGGCCTTACTCTCCACACATGAAGTGCATGATCTCCTTGGCAAAGAAGGCAGGGTTAATGGCTGTTTATAGCGGGGGAGCTACGTATGGCGTGATAATCACTATATAAGTGAGGGCTTAGGTTATTATGAGACACAGTTGTGTAGATGCACCATTGAAGGTGTGGCTTGGACCAAGGGAACAGACATGCTCATGCCGTGCACGTGGCCAGTACATAGGTTGGCGTGTGGAAGGCCTTCGGGGGTATGTGACGTCGGAGTTACACATGAGCCTGTGGGATTGTGTCGGAGCCCTAGCGTTGGCTCAAGGGAGACCGGTTGGACACCGATTGTGGTTGGGAGGTAAGCTAGCATGCTAACTTATGATTTGGTTTTGGCCAACCTTGGTAATTTGCTACTAGACATAAGGTTCACTTTTCTTTCTTCTTATGTTTCTCCTGTATACATATTTCGAAAGAGAGAGTGAGGGTTTTGGCCTAGTTTGATGTTTTCTTTGGGTCTTTGCAAAAGATTGGGCATTCTCTTGCATGAAAGTTTGTGGCTCTTCCTGTATTTGGCTACACTTCAAGAGACTTGAATGGGCAAAAGGTTTGTAGTCAGACTCTTGTTAGAGGGGATCAATACATTTCATTACAAACCATGCTCATGATATGAGCATAACCAACGGAGTCCTCTTCAATATGACGTCATGCATATATACTCCCCCATACCCAATTTTGTAATCTTCCTCACCACCACCTTACCATAGAGAAGAACTTATCAGGTACTATGCCTCAATGGACCAACTCTTTCGCAAGGTTCAAGCTTGGTCTAATGCGATTGCTCCTCTAGACACATGTTGAGCACTTGCGGTAGAGGAGATGGTCATTGCATGCCACCTAAACAGGTTCATAATCTAGCAACATTGCTAGTAGAGCCAAAATCCTATTTTTAAATTAATGTGCAGCATACAAGATCGGAGAGTGTGGTGTTGTGGTAGGAAAATGATTGTCCGTGAGGACCTCGAGAGAGCTTTCATGGGTGGTGAGATTGTCATCGTGATGATACAAGATCGGAGAGTGTGGTGTTGTGGTAGGAAAATGATTGTCCGTGAGGACCTCGAGAGAGCTTTCATGGGTGGTGAGATTGTCATCGTGATGATCCAGGAGCATCACCTCACTGCCAGCCATATGCGGAAATTGGAGTGTGTAGACTTATCGTAGGAGAATTATTGTCTTTAAGGATCGTGAGAAAGCTTTCATGAATGGTGAGATTGTCATCTTGATGATGCAAGATAATCACCTCACCCGGGCCATATGCAAGATGCGAAAATATCCTTTTGGGACCCAACAACACGTTCTAGTCTCATGCTACTGGTCCCTTCAATTAAAAGCTGGAGACTATTTCACTCATCATTTAGAATGAGCTTTGTATTCTTGCATCACAGTCTCTTATTGCCCTTACAAGGTTGCCAAATGAAGTGTATATCTTATTCTATATTCAAAGTTTCAATGAGTGTCATGCTAGAAAGATAACATCAACATCACTCACCATGTACCCCTTTATGCTAGGGGTAGCCTTGGCGGTAAAAAAAGTAATCTGAATGTTGGGTTGAGAGGGGAGCAGCAGCAACACTCACACACAGAGAGAAGCAAGCACACAATCGTGTTAGCTTGTGAGAGAGAAAGCACGTAACACAACAAATATTGGGTGTACCAAAAATGAAAGTACAATAAAAATGATAAGGTAACACACTAATGGCTTAGGGTGTGTTCTTGTGTACGGGAAAAAAATCCCTCCTAAGGAGAGCAAAAAGTGTCCTGGCTATTGTACGGCGTTCACACCACTGCTTGTGACATAGATGTCAACAAACCCCCTGGAGTGATGATGTGAACATGTACAGGGATAGGCAGAACAATCCCTGAAAGGCAATAAGCCCAAAGCTTTACGAAAAACTTCGCACTTTTCATAAGAAAGAGCCTTCATAAATATAAGAAAGAGCCTTCGTGGATAAATCTGCCAAGTTATCATGTGTAGGCACATATACCAAGCTGATATTGGGGATACCAAAAATGAAAGTACAATAAAAATGATAAGGTAACACACACTAATGGCTGAGGGTGTGTTCCTGTGTAACTTCCGGGGTTTCGGCAAAACACTTCACCATTAATGCAGTTAAACAATAGAATTGGCCACAGCCTTAAACATATGCCACTTAATCCACAAAATTGGAAAAGAGAGATGTACAAAGTTGACACCGCATACAGGCCAGAATGCCCCCCCCTCCTCCCCCTCCCCTTTGAGAATTTTATTACCCAAGGAGAATAATATCATGTACAAGCTTTGAGGGCCTTACTCTCCCCACAGGAGATGCCGGATTATCCATATACAAACACCATAACATAGCCCAACACAAGACAATCATAAAACTTAACCGGTACATAGGTTGTAGAAATGGAGAGCCAACAATATAATCCATTTTCCTCTGTGTGGGTACTGATTCTCTCCCAAAAACCACGGGTCTTCATGCAATAGAGCTGGTACAACAGGTTCAGCTCTCCATTCAATTGCGGTACAACAAGTACAATGACTGGTATAGTAGGTACAATGGCTGGTACAACAAGTACAATGGTTGATATAAGTATAGTCGTTTGTAGAGCAAGTATAGTGGCTGGTACAACAAGTACAAGGGCTGGAAATCATAATAAAATGATTAAATACCCTTGCCTTCAGTACTTCGTCACGATGGAAGCTTCCAAAACAGTCCCTTGTGGGGGAACGTTTTCACGTTTCAGAACTTCCAGGAGTGGGGAACGGCGTTCCCCCGTTCCCGAGAGAGGGAATGTCGTTCCAGGATAACTATGGTCTGAGTCCACTAGACCCCTTTCATACTTGAAAATGTCCAGGTTGGTGATATCTTGTGCACGGGGAGAGTAAAAAGTGTCATGGCTATCCTACAGTGTTTACACACCACTACCTGTGACAAAGATGTCAACAAAACCCCCTGGAGTGATGATGTGAACATGTATAGGGATAGGCGGACAATCCCCAAAGGCAATAAACCCAAAGCTTTGTGAAAAACTTCATGAGAAAGCACCTTCGTGAATAAATCTACCAAGTTATTATGTGTAGGGACATATACCAAGCTGATATTGGGTGTACCAAAAATGAAAGTACAATAAAAATGATAAGGTAACACGCACTAATGGTTTAGGGTGTGTTCATGTGGATGGGGGAAAAAGCCTCTCCAAAGGAGAGTAAAAAGTGTCCCGGCTATCCTATGGTGTTCACACACCACTTCCTATGACATAGATGTTAATAAACCCGGCCTGGAGTGATGATGTGAAGATGTACAGGGATAAGCGGATCAATCCCCAAAAGGCAATAAGCCCAAAGCTTTGCGAAAAACTTTGAACTTTTCATGAGAAAGAGCCTTTGTGAATAAATCTGTCAAGTTATCGTGTGTAGGCATATATATACCAAGCTAATCTCTCCAACTAAAAGTCTTTCCTTGACATAATGATAATGCACCTCAATGTGCTTAGTGCGAGCATGAAACACTGGGTTTTTCGCAACTGCCAATGCGCTCTGGCTATCAGTGAAAATGGTAGTGGAGGACGACTGTCTAACACCCAAATCAGCTGTAGTTGTAAAAGCTGCCCTGTACTTGGCTTCATAGCTGGAAGCGGCCATTGGTGGTTGCTTCTTACTAAGCCATGATATACATGAATCACTAAGACGAAAGCAAAAGCCACTAGTGGACACTTGCATGTCGTAACATCTAGCCCAATCCGAATTTGTAATGGCATGCAAGTGTGAATCACTCCCCTTGGGATAGAAAAATATGAAGTGTTGAGTGCCCTACAAGTAGTGGAAAACCCACTTGACAGCTTGCCAATGTGTGGAGCCTGGGCTATGCGTAAACCTGCTCATTTGAGAGACCCCAAACTGAATGTCTAGCCTCGTGTTGCATAAGTAATCAAACAACAAGCAACCAACAGCTTGTTGATATAATGTCTGATCAAAAGGCTCTCTAGAATTGTGAATGCTAAGCCTCACACCTGTCTCAACCGGTGTAGACATAGGCTTACAATCCTCAAGATTAAACCTTTTAAGGAGTCTCTGTATGTATTGTGATTGCATCACGACTATGCTATCTGCACGCTATAAGAACTAAATGCCCAAATAAAAATGCAACTGTCGAGATCTGACAGGTCAAATGATGAATGTAATTCAGCTTTGAAAGCTGAAATTTGTTTCTCATAGGACGTGTGAGCAGCATGTCATCAACATATAAGATGATGACCAAGAAACTATCGTGAGTCCTTGTAAGTAGGGGTACTCTCAGTAGGACTCTTGCAGAAACCATGTTCAACTAAGTATACATGTATCTTTTCATACCATGCCCTAGGAGCTTGCTTAAGGCCATATAAGGCTTTCCTAAGCCTGCATACTTTGCTTTTCTGTCCCTTTTGTACAAAACCACGAGGCTAAGATACATATACCTCTTCGTGCAAGTCACCATTTAAGAAAGAAGTTTTGATGTCCAACTGATGTACATGCCATATGCCTTTTGTTGAGCATAACATTTGGCAACAAGCCCTGCCTTGTAGCGATCCACGCTACCATCCGCTTTTCTCTTCAACTTGTAAACCCACGTTGTACCAATGGTCTTTTTGCCATGAGGCAAATGTGCCAAATACTATGTGTCATTCTTGAGTATTGAGTCATACTCATTTTGCATAGCATGCATCCATGATGATCTTCTTGTGCTTCCTCAAAAGAAAAAGGCTTCTCTTCATTGCACAAGGTGCTCATGAGAGCATGATCAACAAAGTGCCCAGATGCATGGCGAGAACTAGCATGCGTTTTCCCTGGCAAGGGAGTCTGAAGAAGGCTGTCCCCTAAGGTTTGTAACAGCCAACGAGGTACACCTTTAGCTTCATGCATGGCTGTCCTTTCTTCTACCATTACATCATTATCATCTCTGTGACCAATGGGCCCAACATTAGGCATGTCTGGTTGCTGATTCTCAGTGTGTATGGGCTGATTTCCAGCCATAGGATGAGGGTCCAAATGCCCAGCAGCAGGCAAGGATGTACCATACAAAGAAAGAAGAGTATCAAAGAGATCCTGTGAGCCTACATGGGGCTGTTTTTTGCACTCAAGCAAGGGCTGAGAAGAATTCTCCAAAAAAACATCTTTGCTCACCACAATCCGCTGTGAGGCAGGATGGTAGAGACGGTATTCCTTTGCTCTCTGGAAGGTAGCCCACAAAAATGCATTTCGCTGCCTTATCAAGCTTTGTGTTGCTGCTTAGGCACAAGAGCATAAGCCAAGCATCCAAAGACACACATATGAGCCACGGATGGTTCTATCATACCAACCTTGGTAAGGAGTGATGTTTTGCAAAGCCTTGGTAGGACATCTGTTAAGAACATAGGCTGAACACATGACAGCTTCCATCCAAAACTTATGAGGCAAGCTTTGGCCTGTGACCATACATCCATTAGAGACCTATTTTTCCTCTCAGATACACCATTTTGCTAAGGTGTATAGGGCACGGTATAGTGATGCCGAACGCCTCTTTCTGACAAGTATGCATTGAACTCTTCGGACATGTATTCTCCCCCTCTATCTGCACGTAATGTGTGAATCTTACATCTAGAGACATTTTCAGCCATGAGCTGAAAGTGCTTAAGGCACATAAATACCTCTGACTTCTACTTGATAGCATAGACCCAATTGAATTTGGAAAAGTGCTTAACATAACGAAGTAGAGATGACCTCCAATGGATGGTGTCCTTGTCGGACTACATACATCACTATGTATGAGCTGCAATTTTTGAGCAGCCTCCTTGGGAAATACTGCCCAATGCATTTTCCCTAAAATGCAGCCCTCACAAACATGTTTGATAGGTGCATTGAGTGCCGGCAACATGGAGACCATATCATGCCCCTGCAGGCATAGCATACTAGCAAAGTTCAGGTGACCAAACCGAGCATGCCAAAGCTTTGCACATCTCACACTGGATATACTAGACGCTCCATGTACATCATAACCTCATGGCCAGGGAAGTTTTGAAAAAAACTCTTTTACTTTTATTTTTCATACATTTTTCCATTTTTCCATTTTTTCACCTTGAGTAGCCTTCTGTAGTAGCAGCTTGAGTGCCTAGGGGCCCTCTCCTTCTCCTTCCGCCCCTTTTCTTTCTTAGTCTTCTCATTCTTCTCTTCTTCTTTTCCTTCTCTTTTTCTATCTAATTCCAATTATATATCTTCTTTGTCTCCTTAATCCCATAATTACAATCCCCACAAAGAGCTGAGCCAACTCGTGGCTCTTACTAGAAGATCATCTTTGTGAATTTGCCTATCTTTGCCCAAATTGAATTATGACCCCTACTAGTATGTGGTAATCAAACCACAAAATCCATTGAGATATATTCGTCATAAAAATAAATAAATCTCAAATGGATAAGTACACCACCAGCTCCAATCCCCTCTGCGTTATTGAGTTGACACTAGGCATGCCTCCACACATAATCCTTCGCAAAGAATTTCATGAGCGCCCAGTAGAATAGCCGACCGACCAAGACTAAGGTCCTCTGTATGCAAGGGGCCCCACAGTAGGAGTGTCATGGCGCTTGTACAAAATCTTATTCTAGATGACATCCAAATTACTAGACAAACAGACATTACCATACTTAAACAGTAATCACACCTGGAATATAATAATGAGTAATATCTTACTCTATGCAGCATCTATGTGAATTTTGAGATCATGGGTTTGGACTAGTTGCTAGAGTCTACCACAGTAAGGCGAGGGCAGCAGAGGCTGGGAGGAAACGGGGGCAGTAGAGGCGGGGCAGTTAATCGGGAGGGACGGCAGAGGGCAGTGGGAGAAGAGAGGGGCGGGCAGTGAAGGTACAGGGTTTGCAGCGCTCAGGTACAGGGAGCTCAAGACCTCTCAGGAGGTAGGTCCTTCTCATTAACAGATTTGATTTCTGACCAATCCTTAATGCCTCGTGAAAGAAAGAGAAGTCAACCTTATCTTCATGAAGGAGAATGATTTTGACTGCCTGCTAAGGACATTTGCAACTCAATTGGTTGCCTCTTAATAACAATAATAGATCTCGAAATTGAATCTTGCATGAGTTTGACCCATGGGCCATCTGGCTTTCCGACGTCCGTGGTCAAGCTGATTACAAATGTAGCTCAACAAATGGTGATCTGTCCATGCATTAAATCTGGCACCATAGATTCTTAATTTCCCAAATCCACTTTTTCCTTTGGTATTTTGGCTCATTGTCATTTGGGACTGCGTGAATAAAGAAAAAGAAACAACGAAGAAAAAGAGAGGGGGGAGGGTGGCGTGTAGCAGGGAGAGGGCTGTACAGCAGTGCGGTGGCATGCAGCAGGGCACTAGTTAAAGTGTGCAGGAGGGCGCTGTAGGTGCCCGTAAGCATGGCGAGAGAGAGAGAGAGAGAGAGAGAGAGAGAGAGTAATATTAACGTCTACAAAAGACCCCAAAGATCATGACTGCTACAATGATACCATGGGTATACTGAGCCATGGAAAAAGTAAATGAAAAACAATCATCAATAGTGTATGTATATGTGATATCAGCGTTTTGACCCCATGTATGAGGCAAACTAGCCATGAGAGAGAGAGAGAGAGAGAGAGAGAGAGAGAGAGAGATTATGTGCTTATTCTAATCTGTGTATAACTCATCTCTTTGCTTTCTTGTTTTCTTTCATTTTCAAGAAATTGTTTTTTGACCTTGACTTGTTGCCATTGCAGGTTCCTTTCAGTGCAAATGGTTGTGCATATTTTCAGTTCCATGAACTGTGTGAGATGCCTCTTGGTGCAGCGGATTATATTGGGCTTTTCAGTAAGTTATTTATAAATAACTGTAATCTTGTGGTTGGTATTTTTGGTTTTGAGTATCCACCTCCTCTAACGTAAGTCCATCGGCTTTGCAATCCTATGCAGATATTTTTCATACTCTAGCACTTGAAGGTATACCTATCTTTGGATCACACAATCGGGTTGCAGCATACCGGTTTGTGACACTCATTGATGTAAGCTTCCTTTTTTAAATGGAGTAACGTTCTTGCAAGACTGATGAAAATTACAATTTCGAGATTCTTAAGAGGGGGTGGTTTAATGAGTTTCAGTCAAAATGTGTATGATGTATGTAAAGGGTGTGACATCCTGGTCTTATGAGAACAGCTAGCAGTTCATCCATTCCTGTGGAAAATGATGGCCAGATTGTGCACACCAAAATACGAACTTGCAGCCAGCTAGGCTAGAGTTGAACAAAGTAAAGAGAAGTTACTGAGAATATTCATCGAAGAATTCTTCATAGTGTCAATTAACAGTGTGCTTGTGTGCTCAAAAAATATTCATGTTTTGTGAGGTCTTTACGTGGTTTCTAGATTCCAGTACTGCTTTGCCATAAAAACAAAAAACAAAAAGAGGGATTTTGTTGCAGGTGATGTATGAGAGCAAGGCTAGACTACTTTGCTCAGCAGAGGCTAAACCTGTGGATCTTTTCAAGTGTTGTATCACTGTTGCTGATGCACCCAAATCTTCATCAAGAGCAAGACGAAATGATGACGCAGACCTGTGTGTGGACAATGAACTAGGATTTGCCAAGGAACGTACTATCAGCAGGTTCTCTCTCTCTCTCTCTCTCTCTCTCTCCCCCCCCTGTTATAATAATAAGAAGCGTGCATCAAGGATATTAATAACGAGTCTTTCACTGCAGGTTAATGGAAATGAACAGCCAACCTTATTTAGAGGAACATGCTCTTACTCTTCTTCAAACAAACGCAAAGCAAGAGAAGGTTCAGAGCACTGATTGATATAATTGACTGATTGATGTAAACTGTGACATTTGTTAACAACGTCAACGATTAAAATTCTATTAGTTAAAAGATCATGCAATAAGGAGCAACATTGGTAATTCTTGTGGTATGGCCACTACACTAACCCAAGCACTATTATCAATTATTTTGATAATGCATAAAAATCCATTTCTGTGGAGTTTTTCTTCAGTTTCATGTTTTTCTTGCAACATTACATACTAACACATGCTAATGTATGGGTAGCTGTTTGCAATGTGTGCGCACCATACAGGCTGAAAAACTGAAAGCCCCTTCTTTTTTTTTTGGTGGGTGTGTGTGTGTGTGGGGGGGGGGGGGGGGGGGGGGCGGGGGCGGGGGCGGGGGCGGGGGGGGGGGGGGGGGGGGGAGTATATATATGATGCAGCTACAGAGATTTGTCAATTGAAGGTTTTTGAGATTGTCTAATAAACTGAAACTTACCATGTTCTGGCCAGAGCACTCGGCATGCAACATAAGGTTCTTGAAATGAAATAGTATATCACAGCACTTGAAATGAAAAAAATACACAAATTTGTTCTGCAGCGGCCTAAAAATTGTTGTCTTGCCATCGGAGTGGTTTTTAAAGGGTAGTTCTAGTTGTATTACCTTGTACACATCAGATTTGTAGGCATCTTTATTGTAAACGGTTGGATATCATAACACGTGAGCACGTTCTTATACACTTGAGACTAAAAGCCCCACAAGAATAGTCCACTTGCTTTTTTCAAATTTTTATGTGAGGCCACTGCAGTGTGCATGCTTATGTGTGTTTATGGCGTGTAAGAAGCCTGCATGCTTTCTTGCTTAAGTGAGGGAGTGATTGAGCATGATTGTAGAAGAGAGTTGTTCAAGCTTTCTAGTTTCAGCATTATCTTTAGGAAGGATTGATTAGTTGATTACTGAGTAGAAAGAGGGCTAAAACAAGAGGGATTGACACACACACGTCTTGGTTTCTTTAGTCTCTCTAGAAAAGACTTCCATGGTGGTCTAACCAATAGTACTATGACTCCTTGCTAGAAAGCAAGAAGGTTCTTGACTTGAACAAATGGTGCCGTTGCCAAGGATCAAACTAGTCTTGGAGGAGATAAGGGAATAGAGCTATTTTTCTATTCAATAATCTTCTAATTTTCACCACTCATGTGTTTTCCTAGGATGCAAGTCATTGGTTGATTGTTGAGGAAATGTGTTTTAGTGTTGGTTTGAAGTTGCATTGTGTGATGTGATTATTGCTGTGATTTAAGTGATTGTTTGTGTGATTAGAATAGGTTTTTGCTTCTAACTTTAGTCTCTTTGGTGTGATTATGGTGCTTATTTTGTTTAATTCTTTGCCTCATGAGACTTGGTGGAAGAAAGAGCAAGCTCTTTGGGGTGTTACTAAGGTAAGCTTACTTGATAGGATTCATTATAACTATGAGCATTAGCTTTAGAGTAATTAGGTCATTAGTGTACATATTAGGTCATTAGTGTACATTAGCATTCTTTGCATTTTTTACCTAGATAGCTTAATCAAGATATTTATCTTGATAAGTGTTGTTTTTTGTCAAATTTAGTTTTTTTTTATAAACATGACATTGGTGTGTTGTTAAAAGTAATCTTATCATGTCGAAAAACTCCCAAAAACTTTCACAAAAATCTTGAAAAAATAAAAAATTGTAAAAAATTACACATTTTGCTCTCTTGAATTTTCAAATCATCCGATTGGGATCTAGATTGTCCTAATCCAAATCGTCTTATCCAAATCATCACGTAAACATCTAGATTGATTCATTGGTTAGAACTTAAAAATATGTAATGAAGAAACAACTTTAGATTAGGTTTAGGACCTTGGTCATGGGCTCAAATATAAGAGGACTTATGGACTACTATTATACTTTTTGATATGTTTTTTTGACCTCTTAAATCTTGGAGTCTCATGGCTTTTAAACCTTGGTTTATGAAAGACTATTTTCATTCTTTGGTGAAAGACTAAGTCACTTAGGCATTGTGTATGATTTTTGTTAATTGCATGTTAATTAGCATAATGATTATCTCTAATTTCAGCTTTATGATCACTCCATTTCAAAGCTCTTGGCTTAGATTTTTGCTTAGAGTATAATCATTTTCAGATTATTTTTAATTTAATTTTTTAAAATGTACTTTTTTGATCATGATTAGTGTTAATCATTCTCGAATTAAAAATTTTCACAGTTTTCAAAATAGATTTTTTTGCATTTCTTGATGTTCTTGAAAATCTTCTTGATTTTCTTGAATTTTGGAGAATTTTTGCATGAATTAGAGTCTAATTTCATCAAATCTTCACACAAATCTTAGTTTCCTACTATTATTTGCAAGATTCTTTGAGTTCTTTGTATTTTAGAGAGATTCTTGGTTATTGTGTAGTTTTTTGGTGAAAGATTCATAAAGAAAAGTGTTGATTATCACAAAAATTAGAGACAGATTGTAAATATTACAAATTATTGGTGTAGTTTTCAACAACAATGAGGAGATTGAAGATCTATTGAAGAGTTACTGCAGTTTTCTTGCAGATTTGAGTGCAAAATTAAAGATTCAAGCATAGAGAGCAAGATTGATGCAAAGATTCATAGTTGTGAGTGATATTTGTCAAAGTCTACACATTCTTTGCATCTCTTTGCTATTTGTTATAGTACTTGTTGAATTCTTGCAAAAAATAGTTTAAATACCAAGAAATAGTTGAAAATGCTAAGAAATGTTTGCAAAGAAAGATAAAACTGCAGTGGTATGTGAAGATTATCCTCAGATTAGGTTGTTTACAATTTAATCAAGTGACCATTAATCTTTAAAGATTAGTGTTAATCTTGTGAAAGTTTAAGCCAACCAAATCACAGAAGTGTTGTCTTGATAAAGCAAGTGCAATTTTGGTAGAGAGTGAGTACATATTGCAGCTTCATGTAGAAAACAGTATTAATTTTTGCAAATATAGAGTATACAGAGAATGGCGCTACTAGAAATTGAACCCAATCCACTGGTGTGAGCTAGTGTGCCCCATACATCATAGGCTCTCCTAACTTGCATATAAGATTTCTTGAGTGTAAAGATCTCTTGCAGATTATTACAAATCTTCAATCTACAAAATTTGATGTGTAAGCAAGTGTGCAGAGATTGGTTAAGAAGGCAAACAATTGTCAACTTGGATCTTGGCATCGTAGAGCCTTAAGTTTCTAGCCTCTGCAAAAAATCATCGTGCACAAAACGAGTGAGCAGTCTACTAAGCACCACTACAAGTAGAAGATGTAGTAAAGGAATCACTGCATTCATAGGAAACTTGAAGTCTCTGCTTACCTCCAAACCCATGCTCATCAAGTGATTGTAGGATTGGGTGTCCCAAGTTTACGGTTACAAAGTAAAGATTTAGTATAAGGCTTCATTGTAACCATAAAGATTTAGTGTAACCTTGAATTATTCAAAGCTCAACATGGCAAGTCAAAGAGAGTGAACAAAATTGGGCACCAATGACACTTGATGCAAGAAGAACTTAAGATCCACAAAATTATTGTTTTAAATGAGTAGATTCTTGCACAAGCTCATGGCATCAAAGCGTAGCAAAGGCATAGCATCTCTCCTGCAAGGGATCACATGTAAGGAGTCGCAGCACCTTGTTGTGCTTTTCCAAAGAATGACTATCCAACGTAAGGAGTTGGTGCTTAGCACCTTGTTGTGCTTTTCTCTTCTAGAGGAGGCACAAATTCGTGGAAATGGTTTAACAAACGATTTTTTTAAAAAAAAAATGAGAGAGGAGAATAGAGTGTCCACAACTAGCCTAAGTGTTGCATCCTTTTAGCTCTCGCCCATCATTGCCTTCTTCAGGCAGGCTTAGGTGCATAGGGTTGTTCACATGCTGTTGCGTATTGCGGGTCTTTTTCACACGATTATGCTTTGATGGGTTCGTTCACGTGCATTGACACACTATTTAGGATTATTCACACACCTTCATTTTTCCTTGGAGATTTTTCACGTGTGCGAGTTGTGTCACACATATTAATGCATTATTTGGTCTTATTCACATGCGATGTGCGTTTTGCGCATTGTTAGCCATGATTCATGCACACTTTGGCATTGCTATCGTTTTCTCACACTATTTGTGCGTTATAGCCTTGATCACGCACGTTAGCACATTGTGAGCTTGTGTCACATATTTGGGAGATTTTGTGACTTTGTTTACTCACCTTAGGCTTTATTAGTTGTTGTTAACATGCAACGATGGATTGTTCTTATGACTTTTATCCTTCATTTGATCGTCATGGCACGGATTCACATCATCATCGACATTATTTTGACAGTATTTATGATTGTGATGATAGGAGAGCCGCTAATGCACTATCATCATGGCTCTATGATTGCTATCGTTATTTTCCTTCTCGTGTCATGTATTGCATATCTTTTGCCGCATTTGCTCATGCCTTTGGCATTTCAAGGCTTAGACCTCTACATCTTCACTTATCGACTTCTTGCTATCATGAGGTAACATATTCATGCCGGTATTGGGGATGTTCGAGCTTCACAGTTTGATTAGTCAGTTTTGGCATTTGTTTGATGAGGAGGAGATATGTGCCAGATGGTCTAGGTGGTCTACACGATGATTTCATAACTTCATTGCTTGGTTATATCTGCAAGGATGGTTCAGTCTTGTTTGCGTGGGATGATTCTTCTTTTGGTGACTTGATTGAGTTTCCCACTCTCACTTCATCGTGATTATGTTTTTGATGAGGATGATAATGATGTTGGTGATGTGGCCATAGATGATTATATAGGTGATGATGATCATGGTGATCATTCATGGAATATATCTGGTGAGTTATAGCATTAAAGGATTGGATTCTTGGAGGACGCATATCGAGCATGCTTACACTTTGGCCGTTATTGCAGTGGTGTCTGCACGGCCTCGATATCTTCTACGATTCACCCATGACATCGACTAGCCATCATTTCATTGATTCTCACTTAGACCGACTCATTCATTATATTTATGATGAGGATGATGTTGTATTGTACACACACACACACACACACACATGATGACATTGATGTATCACACGCATGCACATGATCATGATATATGTGCACATGATGTCACTGATACATATGCACATGATGATGATGTATATGATAGTGATACAGTGTGTGAGCTAGATCATGTGGGCATGATCTCGAGGGTAGAGATGGCAGTGAGACATTTGAGCATATCGAGTATCGATATTTCTATGCCTATTGTCTTTCCTATGGATCATGTGGATACTCCAGATTGTGGTGACATTCTAGAGGATAGTGTGCATTTGATTAGTGATGTATTCATTAGCACACTTGAGGTTTGTGATACTACTCTGCATACAAGTGACAAAGACATGTATGAGCATAGACCTGAGTTCCAAGTGTTAGATGCATCAAGCTATTCTTCTAGGATTTCTAGATATCACTGATACGACCACTACTCCTAGTATTCATAGCATTCATGATAGCTACATGGGATGACAACATTGATTCACTTTTATCCTCGCATGATGCCGACCTTGAGATATGTTCTTTTGGCTTCTGCGAGAGTGTCGACATGATCCTATTTTCTTTAGAGCCAGGACATTTACTTCGGATACAGTATATGTCATTTGGGATGTATGGTATCTAATTATGTGGCACATTATGTGGATTTACATGCATCACATCCAGACTTTCACCTGAGGAGTTATTTGGGCCATGGATTTGATGATATTTCTAGTGGTCATTTCACTTTGGATGGGGAGCTTATATACTTTCTTCTCGATCTAGGTGATCACACATTTATTCCATGGTTAGATGTGTTGAAATATACAAGTGAATAGGGTGTGTGCGAGAACGAGCCCTTGGTTTAGAGGCTGTAAAAGAGGATGAGTAAATGTGAAAGAACCTGTGAAAAGGTGAGAAGAATCTACTGGGAGAGAATAAAGGGTAGCATGAGAAGATTTAGGAAGTGTGGAGATATTCTGGGAGATATTCTGGGAAAAGTGAAGAGGTGGAGAGAATCAAGCAAAAGAGGTGGAGTGAATCAAGGAGAAATCAGTGGGATTTGATGCTTGGATGTAAACTCTATAAATTGAGGCATTGCCCTAATGAGAATTTGCTGGTTTTTGATTATCCATGCCTACATTAATCTATTTGTTAATTATCCACTAATTACATCTTAATTCACTTTGTTAATGATGTTAATTCTAGTGTTTGATCCACCATAGCTCATCACATTGCTCTAATTTTAACATGGTATCAGAGCTATGCCTAGAATCCATCATTTTGTGAGCCCATTATCTTGCTAATCATTTTGCTAATTAGGATTAGTAAAAAATTATATTTTTTTCCTCTTTTTTCAACTCACCTATGTACCCCCAGCTGGTGGAGGAGCTCTAGCTCCTTGCACACTTCAAATTAGGCCAAACCCTTCTAGCCCAAGGTAGGTAACTCACTAATGCTCTAGCCAGTTGAATCCATGCAGCAAACCGTTGGCGCATCTGGGAGAAATTACGATTTCAATCAGCGCTGTTTTTTTTGAGCAATTTGTAGATATTCACTTCATCAAATCAAATCAGCCTAATTCCTCTTAGCCGCCCCAGGGGTTTTCAAGCATGCTCTACAAGCTGGTGAAGATAGAATTCAATTTCATCAAGTCTACAGTGAGATCCAAGCTCTTCATCAAATTTGCAGGTGACTTTGGTAAAACAGAGATTAAGCTTTCAATATTTGGTCAAATCTTGTGTTTATTGGCTTAATCCTCTACTAGACTCATTGCTTCTGATAGCTTTGAAAGCATTTGAGCTTATTTGAAGTCTAAGGCACCAGATCTGGACTCCGTGCATACTCTGTTTTTTGCACACAAAATAGTGGATTAATTTGCTAATCAATAATTAATCAATGCTAATCACTATATTTTGGTGCAATTGAGGGTCCAAATTAACCATTAGGTATCTGATACAGATCCCTATAACTTCAAATTGTAATTCGGAGTTGGTTTGATACTCCAACCATCCTGTACAAATTGGTTACCCTAAAAAGAAATGTAATTTCTGGTAAAATTATGCTGATAAAATTGTGATAATCATCATTTTGTATTTAACCCTTGGTTAATGCCTGTAAATCTCACTCAAAATCAAGATTATTCATAGCCAGAGTTGTATTTGGGAATGTGCATAAGAATGAATGCTGTACGCATTATGTATTGGGCACATTACATCAATGTAAATATGGGATCAGACACTACCCTTGTCCAGAATAAGGCAAGAGGTAAGACCTCCCGCATAAATTTGGGTTTGCATTGCATAATGACACAAGATAAACATCAAAAGCCCAAAAGAACTGTCAACAAAACATTTAAACATGTTGCTCACATGGAGCAAGAAGACCTGATAGACAAGCTCATGGCCCCAGCCATGGCCCCAGAAATGAAAGAAGAAGAAGATCTCTTTCCAAGAAGAGGATCCACACTGAGAAGAAGATCTAGAGGAAGCATTGAAGGAAGACATGGACACGAGAAGAGAAGCTGCCCCAGAAGAAGACTGAAAGAAGAGGAAGACATGGATGCGTGAAGAGAAGCTGCCACCACAAGAAGACTGAAAGAAGAGGAAGACATGGACGCGTGAAGAGAAGCTGCCATGACAAGAAGACTGAAGGCAAGATGTGAGGCTCCAAAGAGTGAGGAGCCATGTGAAAATCTCTGACAGAGAGAGAGAGACCCCACAACCCAATGTAACTTGCCCCAACAAAGTAAAACCACCTCTGAGCCACCGATGATATAGGCCACGTGGTAGATGTATGTGTGAGCACTTTAGTCAAGGTCGCGGGCACTTGTAGTAAGCCTTGAACACATAGAGAGAGAGAGAGTGTCAAGGACTATCAGTTTGGGGACTTGAGGCACTGGTCGCGGGCTATCAAGTAAGAGAGAAACTTGGTACAGGGTCCAGGTGTGCTAAGTTAACTTGAGGGGAGGTGTGCTCAACACTGGTCTCGCGGACTATCAAGTAAGGAGGGAAACTTGGTTTAGGGTCTAGGTGTTCTAGGAGTATTCACTTGAGGGGAGGTGTTGAAATATACAAGTGAATAGGGTGTGTGCGGGAACTGTTGAGATATCGAGCTCGTCTAGTGAGGCGGTGGCCACTGATGACCCGCCTGGGGGATAGGCCCCACACTTACACCACTGGCATGGTTGGTGAGATCTTGGGTGATATGCAGCCAGTGGGATGACAGGCTGTGTGACAGCCACTCTAGAGCCTGGCATAGTTATAGCGCCAGCTCATTTAGTGTATTGGTTGAGTACCTTTCATATTGTGTGTACTCTTATTCTTGTATATGGTGTGTTGAGTGTTGAGTAGTGAAGAAGAAGATTTTCAGCCTCTCACCTTGTGTGTTCTCTATTAGGGTTTTGTGAGTGTGTGTGTGTGCTTGCAAGAGCTCAAGCTCTCTTCCCCCCTGCATCTTTTCATGGTATCAGAGCCTAGTTCGTGCTAAGGGCTGAGCTGCAAGCAAGAGAACCACAAGAAGCGGTACAAGGGTAAGAGCTTCAACTACTCTTCCCTATTGTGTTGGTGACTACATCCTTGTCGGGAGCTCTACGGGAGGCACCGGCAAACGGTCTCTGATTGAGGAGCTTTCTTCGCAGGAGTAAAGCTACAGGGCAACTATTAGTAAAATTTTCGGGCCGAAAACGCGTTTTGGGCGCGTCTGGACCTCCGTTTTTCAGAAAGCAGGTGATTTCGAGCACTGCGGGTAAGTCATCGATTCTCTGCAGAACTCTGTTTTAAGAACTGCAGGAAGACAGATTGACCGTGCAGACACTGTGGGTGCTGCAAAGAGGTCTACAGTTGCCATTGGGTGTATGTATGTGCATTGAAGTCACTGGTTGTGACATTTGAGAGTACTACAGTACCGCTGTGCAGAAAATACAGCATTTGTGCAGAAAAACCAGAGTGCAGCTTCTGGTAAAATTGTGTGTTTGGCAAGATGTCTAAACACCATGATTGGGCATATTCAGGATGCCAAGTCCCCCAAGGAGGCGTGGGACACCTTGGTAAAGCTCTATGAAACAAATACCAAGGCACGTAAGATACAGTTGAAGAATGAACTTCATACTGTGGAGAAAAAGAGCATGTCTGTGAATGACTATGCGCTGAAGATAAAGGGTATTGTGGAATCCCTTGCATCTATTGGTGTGTCAGTAGATGATGATGACAAGGTGGAAGTCTGTCTACGTGGTCTCGGGCCACAATACAAGGCGTTTAAGACGTCCATTTAGACTCGGGAAAACATTCCCAACTTTACAGATTTGGTGTCTATGCTGATTATCGAAGAGAAGAGCTTGGGTGAAGACCAACAATCTTCACAAAGCAAAAACAGTTCAGAGCAACAGGCCTTCTACACGAGTTCAGGAAGAGGACGAGGTAGAGGAGGCTGTGGACGCGGTCAAGGAGGTGGCCGAACAGGTAATCAGAATTATGGTCAGCAGCAGCAGCAACAACAACAGTCCCAGAATCAACAACAACAACAACAACACGCAGGTGGAAGAGGCAAATTCAGAGGCAGGGGGAGTCAAAGAGGACGTGGAAATTGGCAAAGGCAATATAATGATGCACGTGAATGCTATTATTGTGGTAAGCCTGGACATGTGCAGGCAGAATGTTATAAAAAGCAAGCTGACATGCAAAATGGGAAAGTGCAGCAAACCAACTATGCGTCCTCAAGCAGAAATAATGAGTATAATGAGAGGTTGTTTGTTATGCAGCATGTCGTGAATGCCATGTCTGAAAATGTTGATGCAGCACAAAAAGATAATGTATGGTATGTGGATTCAGGCGCTTCGAACCACATGACGAGTCATGGGGAGTGGTTCAAGGAGATGAAAAACCCGGAAAGACCAGGTTTTGTGGAAACAGGGGATGACACTGCTCATCCAATTGCCCACATTGGAGATGTGCCATTGTCTATGCAGGATGGCAAAGTGAAGTACCTTGCAGATGTACTTCATGTACCGAACATAACAAAGAATCTGGTTTCAGTTGGCCATATGATTGAGCAGGGTTTGCAGGTTCGGTTTAACCTTGATGGGTGTTATGTTGAAGATTTCAAAGATAAGTACAGGTTGGTTGCAAAAGGCAACAGAGTGGGCAGAATGTTTACGTTGAATGTAGACATGCCTGAAATGAGTGCTGCAATGTTTGCAAATGGTTCAGGAGTTGTTGCAGACACAGACATATGGCATAAAAGAATTGGACATGTAAATGTGCAGAGATTGAAGTCTATGCAGACAAAAGGAATTGTGACAGGGCTGCCAAAATTTAAAGTGGAAGGTATGCAGAAAATATGTGAAGCATGCCAATTTGGGAAGCAAACAAAGCATGTGTTTCCACGTAACAGATACGTGAGCAGAAATGCACTAGATGTTGTGCATTCAGATGTATGGGGTCCTACGAAGACCATATCTATGGGAGGCTGCAGGTACTATGTGACTTTCATTGATGACCACACAAGGAAAGTGTGGGTATATTTCATGAAGGAGAAGAGTGAGGTGTTCACTCACTTTCAGAATTTCAGATTTTTGGTTGAAAAGCAAACAGGGAAATATGTAAAGTGCCTAAGGTCAGATGGAGGGGGAGAGTACTTCTCCAATGAGTTCTCTGAATATTTGAAGAAGAATGGTATTCGGAGACAGTACACATGCAGATACACTCCGCAGCAAAATGGAGTTGCTGAGCGGAAAAACAGGCACATTGCTGAGATTGCGCGAGCATTGATGGAAGAGAAGAATATGTCGCATTGCTATTGGGCTGAGGCTGTTTCTACAGCAGTATACATCATGAACAGGACTCCAACTGCAGCCATACATGATGTAACTCTAGAGGAGAGGTTTACTGGCAGAAAACCAGATTTGTCTCATCTGAAAGTCTTTGGATGCATTGCATATGTGCATGTGCCAGATGAGCTGAGAACTAAGTTGGATCCGAAAGCTGAAAAATGTGTGTTTATTGGATATTCCCTTGAGCAAAAGGGATACAGGTGTTATAACCCTGCTACACGTGAGTTGAGGGTAAGCAGGGATGTTGTCTTTGATGAGATGAGCAGCTGGTATGCTGCTGAAAAAGAAGCTGTCGGGGCTGATTTGAGTGGAAGTGTGGTTGCACAGAATGCAGGTCAGCAATCACAGTCTTTGAGTGGACCAGGAGAGTCCTCATCTAGTGGGTCTGTTGATAGACCATGGAGTGGCAGGCTGTGTCATAATACCAGCCCTGCAAATGTGATTACTACATCACGTAAAGAAAAAGAGAAAGTGGTTGAGCTCCTTGGTATGCCTGACATTTCTGCAGGGCATTCTCATGTTGATGGAGAGTCTAGTGGCTCAGATATGAGCCTTGATGAGGAGCTTGGGATCCCAGCTATGAGAACACCTGGTGTAAAGAAGGCTATGGAAGCCATGAATGAAAAGCTGCGAAGATCACGGAGAGTGAAGAACCCTGTGCAGAGATTTACATATGATGGTTATGTGGCACATCACTATGCATATATGGCAAAGGTTGTGCAGGTTGTAGAGCCCACATGCATTGATGAGGCTGTTGGAAATGTGTATTGGGAGAAAGCTGTGGATGAGGAGATGGATGCACTATATGGAAATGAAACTTGGGATTTAGTGCAATTGCCTGAAGGCAAGAAAGCCATTGGATGCAAGTGGGTGTACAAAGTTAAACATAACAGTGATGGAAGCATAAACAGGTACAAGGCTAGATTGGTAGCCAAAGGATATGCGCAGACATATGGCATTGATTATGAGGAAACTTTCAGCCCAGTTGCCAAGATGGCAACGGTGAGAGTCGTGATAGCAGTGGCTGCGTCAAAGCAATGGTCTTTACATCAGATGGATGTAAAGAATGCATTCTTGCATGGGGATTTGCAAGAAGAGGTGTATATGTTGCAGCCACCTGGTTATGAGGATGTGGGTCACCCCGAGCATGTTTGCAGGTTGAAGAAAGCCTTGTATGGCTTAAAGCAAGCACCAAGAGCATGGTCTGACAAGATTTCTGAATATCTTGTCACTATTGGCTTTCATGTAGCCAATGCAGATTTCTCGCTGTATGTGAGACATGGTGATAGAGGGGTTGTGCTTGTTGTCATCTATGTAGATGACTTGATCATTACGGGGGACCATGATGCAGAGATCTTTGATGTAAAGATCTTGCTTAGACAGAAGTTCGAGATGAAGGATCTGGGGGAGCTCAGATATTTCTTGGGCGTTGAGGTGATTAGGTCACCACATGGTATTGGATTACTGCAGAGACAGTATGGCTTGGACATGTTGTCCAAGTATGGTATGACAGGCTGTAAGCCTATTTCTGTGCCATTGGATCAGAATGGCAAGTTGAGTGCAGATTCAGGAGAGATCTTGGAGGATCCTACTATGTACAGACGCATAGTAGGAAGTTTGATCTACATGACGATCACCAGACCAGATTTGAGCTATGCTGTTGGATTGGTGAGTCAGTTTATGCAGGCTCCACGGAAACCGCATTTGGATGCAGTGAGACGCATACTGAGGTATGTGAAGTCTACTTTGCATTGTGGACTATTCTATGAGACTGGGACAGAGATATGTGTACATGGATACACAGATGCTGATTGGGCTGGTAGTATCTCAGATAGAAGATCTACCAGTGGATTCATGTTTTCTTTGGGGAGTGCTGCTGTGACTTGGAGCAGCAAGAAGCAGCCTACCGTTGCTCTATCGAGTACAGAGGCCGAGTACAGAGGAGCTGCTATGGCAACATGTGAGGTAGCTTGGTTGAGAAAGCTACTTGCAGATTTGGGTCTATCAGTGGATAGACAAGTTGTCATTTTCTGTGACAACATTAGCAGTATACAGTTGGCCAGGAACCCAGTCTTTCATGCTCGTACGAAGCACATAGAGGTCCACTACCACTTCATCAGAGAGAAGGTCTTGGCAGGAGACCTTGACCTTGTTTATGTCAGCACAGAGGATCAGGTAGCTGACATCTTCACCAAAGCATTGGGTACAGAGAAGCTCCGCAGATTCAGGGCTTCGCTTGGTGTGCATGAGATGGAGTTGAGCTCGAGGGGGAGTGTTGAGATATCGAGCTCGTCTAGTGAGGCGGTGGCCACTGATGACCCGCCTGGGGGATAGGCCCCACACTTACACCACTGGCATGGTTGGTGAGATCTTGGGTGATATGCGGCCAGTGGGATGACAGGCTCGTGACAGCCACTCTAGAGACTGGCATAGTTATAGCGCCAGCTCATTTAGTCGGGTTCACACTATAGAGAACCCGTGTATGTATTGGTTGAGTACCTTTCATATTGTGTGTACTCTTATTCTTGTATATGGTGTGTTGAGTGTTGAGTAGTGAAGAAGAAGATTTTCAGCCTCTCACCTTGTGTGTTCTCTATTAGGGTTTTGTGAGTGTTTGTGTGTGCTTGCAAGAGCTCAAGCTCTCTTCCCCCCTGCATCTTTTCAGGAACAAGCCCTTGGTTAGAGGCTGTAAAAGAGGATGAGTAAATGTGAAAGAACCTATGAAAAAAGGTGAGAAGAATCTACTGGGAGAGAATAAAGGGTAGCCTGAGAAGATTTAGGAAGTGTGGAGATATTCTGGGAAAAGTGAAGAGGTGGAGAGAATCAAGCAAAAGAGGTGGAGTGAATCAAGGAGAAATCAGTGGGATTTGATGCTTGGATGTAAACTCTATAAATTGAGACATTGCCCTAATGAGAATTTGCTGGTTTTTGATTATCCATGCCTACATTAATCTATTTGTTAATTACCCACTAATTACGTCTTAATTCACTTTGTTAATGATGTTGATTCTAGTGTTTGATCCACCATAACTCATCACATTGCTCTAATTTCAACAAGATGGTCTATACTTTGGCTATCCATTTGACCCAAGCGGAGATATAGCGAGATACATCATCGATAAGGATGTGTACTTCATTTATCCATTCAACCCAAGAGGATTCTTACCTGGCCTCATCATGACATTGGCTTCTTGCACTTTACTTTTGACCCTGGGGGATATTCGGTTGCTTTCATCATCGACAATGTTCGAGGTGGGAGATTGCTTAGCTTCATTATTGACGGGAGGCCCTCATTCTTTCCATTTGACCATGGGGGTCATACTTTTCATGTTATGGTATTTGGGTCTTTCATGACAGTGTTGCCTTGGTCATGATTTTTGGCTTTCATAGATAGCCTTTTGTATATATTTGATTTTTGCACGACCACCCTTTGATTTCAAGGACGAAATCATTATAGGAGGGGATGGTTTGTAATGAAGCAACAACTTTAGATTATGTTTACGACCTTGGTCATGGGCTCAAGTATAAAAGGGGGCTCATGGACCACTATTGTACCTTTTGATATTTTTTGACCTCTTGACGCTTGGAGCCTCATGGCTTTTAAACCTTGGCTTATGGAAGACTATTTCCATCTTTTTGTGAATCCCTTAGGCATTGTGTATGATTTCTTGCTAATTTCATATTAGTCAACTTAATGATTATCCTTAATCTCATTTAAAAAAAAAAACGATTGCTTATATTAAGAGGTTAGAAAGAGACAAGTTACAACATGTTTGAGAACTCTAATGAGAACAATGTCATGCACATGACATATAGTTCCGCAAGCCCTGAGCTTGCCTTTGACTTTATTGAGAAGTTTCTCTACCTGTGTATCCAGCTTTTCTCTCTTTTCCTGAGTGTGACTTTCAAAAAACATAGAGTGCTTCAATGAGCAACACATTCTTGGAGATGACGGCCTCTCTCATCTTCAACAGTTCCTGAATTTGCTATGTCATCTAGTCTACTTGCTTTCCTTTAGCTTTTTTCTGCAACCGATGAAGCTTGGTGTCCAGGTCTTTCAACCGTCTTTATATGCATCTTTCACCTACATGTATCAAGTTCTCTTTCGGCCTGTAACTGTTAGTAGGCGTACTATTAAAAATGGAATCAAGTCTATGTAACCACAAGCACCATAACAGTTCAGTTCTCAAGACATCCCATAGTTCCAAGGTGCAACCGATGCCTTCTCCAAGTAACAAGGTTTTCCAACCAAGGGTGTAACCATTCCATAGCTAAATGCATTTGGCCAATGACTCAAAACATTTCTTTACAATAGGGCAGTGCATGAAAATGTGTAGGTCATCCTCCCCCTCCTTGCATCTGTGGCACTTCCCATCACCTATGTTAATTCTGAGGGCTTTAAGCTTAACCAAGGGTGTAACCATTCCATAGCTAAATGCATTTGGCCAATGACTCAAAACATTTCTTTACAATAGGGCAGTGCATGAAAATGTGCAGGTCATCCTTCCCCTCCTTGCATCTGTGGCACTTCCCATCACCTATGTTAATTCTGAGGGCTTTAAGCTGGGTCCAAATAGCTATGAACATGACCAACCAAGCTAGGCATGCTTTTCTTGGTTCCACATATTTATTCCATAGCTTATCAAATAGAAAATAGCATTGTGATCTATCCAAAAGGATTCCCCATCTCGTGTTTAGAGTGCAATGGATATGATCAGTCCTCTGTTTGGAGGGAATAGGGAGAAGTCCTTTTTGATTCTTCCATTAGAAAGCTTTGTGAGCTGGCATATCTTTAATCAAAAGCAGCTAGGTGTCCGATTGGTGCATAAGCTGATTCTTACCCCAATAAGGTCTAATTCTGCATATGAGACATTATATTCTCTAATCAGATCAGCTCTAGACATTCAAGACTTGATGTCTCTGTCCTACATATCCCACCAACAGCAGATTCCTTTCCTATGCATCCTCCAAGCCGCTTCAGCTTGGGCATTATCAATTGGGGGGAGGGGAATGCTTGGCCACCAGAGAGAGTCTCTCCCATGTATACCCCATGTGTAACTAGGCTTCTCAGAAAGGATAAGGTCAGTCTTGATAGCATTCCAAGCCGACCAAAGCAAATGGACCAGTTTGGCTGCCAACCGGTTTCACCAAGTATTTGCTAGCCAATACATCACTGTCTGCCATTCCTGATAATACCCAAGAAAGTAATCATGTAACCTGCAAAGTGCTGAGTGCTCTTTCACCTAACCTTGCATCACTTCCAAAAGATTGTAGCATTGAACGACTTGATGATGAAATAAAAAAGGAAGAAAAAGATAAAGAGGTGGTGAAACAAGAGGAGTGGGAGTACTCAAGAGGATGCGAATCTCAGGTAAGCATGCCTCTATATCTATTAACTAACCCAAATAGAATCACATTATATGGAACTTATTCATTTTCATATATATAATTCGTTTGGTGTTAATGGTAATATAAGCTTTTGTAATGCCATGTGGTCCAAGGGAAGGCACTTTCGTTCTCAACATATAGATACAAAGAGAAATACTCAAGATTGTGGAGTTATGGTGGTAAGTTTTGAGCAAGAGAGTGGACCAATGCTTCATTATTGTGGCATGATTCAAAACATTCTAAAGGTTAGATTTAGGACATTCCAAATTTATATATTGGATATGAAATGGTTCGAGGATGTGGTGTGTCAAGATCTTGAAGCAAACATGAAAAAGTATTCAAATGAATTTATGGCGATGGACTCTAGTACTACAAAGTTTTGGCAAATAGAGAGACACATTTGTGCTACCTCAATATTGTGAACAAGTAAATTCTACCCATAAATATTTTATTCAAGCTTTTATTATATAGTCCCTTGTGCATGTTTAATTAATACTTTATGTTTTCTTTCATACTAGGTTGTGTTTCAATCGAACCTAAATGACAAGGAATAGTGGTATATCATAGAAGTTACTCCTCCTTCAAAGAGTATTTTTAAGAAATAGATGTTGAAGAGCTTATAAATGAAGTGGGAGATGAAAATGAACATCCACAGAATCAAGTGCAAGATGCCTAGAGCGAGATACCACCAATCAATGAAGATAAAGGTGTCCCTATCCAAAAAATGACAATAAAGCAATCAAATCTAAGCATACTAATGAAGATGATCTAGATGATGAGGATGATGTGGAGTCCATTATAGCTAGCAATGACATATATCTTTTTATTGATCTTACAATGGGTGTAGATATGGATCTTGAGATAGACCAATTAGCATGTATGGATTTAATTGAACATGCAGCCGATGTCGGGCCAAGCTCACCCTAATACATTATTCATTTTCTCAATCAGCAATGTTAATTTCATATTTTTTATATGAGTTCTTCTTTCTAAATATGATTATATTGATTTTAATCCTCCTTGAAAATGAAGATGCACCACGATTGGTCTCTCTTGGGCGCCTATATCACCTGCCAACACAAATTAACACACATTAGTGCATTAATTAGTCTCTGTTGGGGGCATATTACATCCCAACACATATTTGCTCTCGGGTGTCTGCTATGAAAATTTTACTCTAGGGTATGCCTCTAGAATTTTGTCTCAATACACAACTCTCTCTCTCTCTCTCTCTCTCTCTCTCTCTCTCTCTCTCTCTCTCTCTCTCTCTCTGGTCCAAGAACTTTAACCCTCAAGGTCCAAAACCCCCAGCCTGCCCTGTGTGGGTTGAGCTTCCTAACCTGCCCTTTTACTTGTACCCTTGGCTCAAAAAAATTGTTTCCCCTATAGGGAAAGTGCTACGCATGAGACCCAAGAATGACTACAACCCGGCTTGGCATCCTCAGGTCCTTGTGGAAGTGGATCTAGATAGGCAGGAGATTGAAATCAATTGCGGTGAGTATAACATCCAGCAAAGCATTCTATACAAACACTTGCCCAATGCATGCTTCCATTGTGGAAAGCAAGGGCATATTATCAGAGAGTGTCCTTTAACATTCCCATGGGATTCAAGGTCACCCTTAAGCAAAGATGGCTGTGGGTGCTAAACAAGGTGGAAGAGAAACCTACCAGATGGTAAAAAATGCATCTAAACCTGTGGGGTAGAAAGATGGTAATCAACCACTTCATTATCCCTTCTATCATCTACTTTCTTAGTTGCTGCTGGAGACCTCCAGACTCTGATCTATTGGAGTTCATAAGGTTATGCAGGAACTATCTATGGGGAGGAGACCCCTGGATTAGGAAAATCCCTAAAGTCAGGTGGGAATGGTGCTGCTTGGAAAAAACAGGTAAAGGGGGCCTTGGAATCAAAGACGTGTCCAATCTGGCTAATAGAATGGCTGCCAAGTGGGTGCTGAGAAGCTTTCTCTACCCCTCTGAAGACTAGGCTTGGTTGATCACTAGAAATCTTGAACATTTCCAGCTCAAACAATTCCCTAAGTGGAAGAAGCTCCTCCCGCTCACAAGATGTTGTCCCCCTGAGGATAAGCTTGACGGGACCAACTACCCATTATGGTCCTATATAATGCGGCATGTATTGGTAGCCAAAGGGCTATGGAATGTTGTAGTTGGTACTGAGAAACATCCTGTTTCCTCTGAGATGAACATGATACAGAAGGCACATCTGCAGACATGGACTCAGTTTCACATGGTGCATTACCACAACATAGCATACCTCCTACGTGTAGGAACAAACAAAGTGGGATGGAAGAGATGCGCAAGCACATGCGTTGCTTGATTTTGTCAGTTAAGAGGAGTATCATTCCTCACATTTTATTATGTAGGATTGCTAAACATGCTTGGAATGCACTTGCGTCATTGTAGCAGGTACGTAATGAAGCACATGTTACCTATGTACGCAAGCAATTAAAGTCAAAGCATATGGATGAGGAGACTCCATGGATAGTTTCCTTACAAAAATCAACGATTTTAAGGAGTGTTGATGAAATATATCTTGAGAGTTCATCGGTGCATATTGTTTTGAATGTGTTGCTGAATTTGTATCAAGGTTTTGCTTCTACCAATGAGGCTCATGATAAAAGGTAATCCAAATACCTTGAAGTTTGAGGAGTCAATTTTTGTGCTCTTGCAAGAAGAGCAATCCATGAAAAACAGATATGTCATGCATATAGGAGATCAGGCCTTTACTATAAATATCAACAAAGAGGCAAAGATAAATCCTTTCCTCAGGGTAGTTAAAAGCCAAAATCAGAGTCATTAGGCAAGCCTGTAGAGCAGACAAGGAAGGTGACAAGCCAAAGAAAAAGGGCAAATACAACTATTGTGCAGCAGCACATACAAGGAAGGTGACAAGCTAAAGAAAATGGGCAACTTTAACTATTGTAGGAAACATGGTCACTACATTAATGAGTGTAGGAAACAGTTAGAGAAGGAGAAAAAGAAAGAATTATGCATGGTTATAGTTGATGCATCAATATCCAATACAAAAAACAAAGAATCTATAAACTATGCACATGATGGTTAGGCTTTCATTGTGCAATGCAGTTATGACCCTTCACATAAGGATGTATGTATGGCTGTTACAGATGTATATGTCTGGTATTTTGATAGTGGTGCTAGTAAGCACATTACTTCTCATGGCAGTTTGTTCTCATCTCTTGAATTTGCTCCACAGGGAAATGTGCAAACAACTTCTCATATCTTGTGAAAGGAGTTGCTAAAATTGTTCTCACTACTGCAAATGGTGGAACAATCATGCTTTCATATGTATTATTTGTACCAGGGAAGAACTTGTTATTTGTCTCTGCCAACATTACTAAGACTGGTTTAGTGCTTCAGTTTGAGGATGACAAATGTATTATTCATGATCGCAGTGAGTGACGGTCAAGACAATTGTTGCTTCTGGTACTTTGTCTCATGGCCTTTACAGGCTAGATGCATATGAAAGAAAAAGGCATGCTATATGCACAGTTTCTACCACCACAAAGGCAATGGGTGATGGCGAAGATGTGGCATGCACGCTTTGGTCACTTGAACTTTGGTAGTTTACTGTGTTTATATCAACATGATGGTGTCTGAGCTACCATATCTTGAAGCCCCTATCAAACATGTTTGTGAGGGTTGTATTCTTGGAAAAATGTAGTGAACATCATTTCCCAAAGATGGTTTAGTTAGAGCTATCCAAAAATTACAGCTTATATACAATGATGTATGTGGTCCTATGAGGACACCATCTATTGGGGGCTACCTCTATTTTGTCACATTCATTGAGAATTATTCCAGACATACCTAGGTATATCCATTGAAACATAAATTAGAGGTTTTTATATGCTTTAGGAAATTTGCTGCTATGGTTCAAAATGCTTCTATATGTAAGATCGGTACCCATTTCGTACTGATTGAGGGGGGGAGTATATGTCTAAGGAGTTTCATGCATACATGGTTGATCATGGGATAAAACACCAATGCACTATGCCCTATATATACCTCAACAAAACACTGTAGCTAAACATAAAAACAAGTCTCTCATGGAGATGGCACATTGTATGATCATAAGTCAGGAGTTACCTCATAGTTTCTGGCTAGAAGCAGTCATGTGTGCAACATATGTTTTGTGAATAGGTGTCCTATAAAAGGTTTGCATACAATTACACCTTTTGAAGATTGGAATGGTAGAAAGCCCTCTGTGGCTCACTTATGCATTTTTGGTTGTCTTACTTATGCACTTATGCCCCTGAGTATTACATGATAAGGTTGTTAAATGTATTTTTATGGGGTACAACTTGGAAAGTAAGGGTTACTGTCTCTATCATCTTACTACCAAGAGGATTACTTTTTTTTAAAGAAAAAGATCCTTCTATTATTTAATGAAAAATAGCTACAAAGGGCTAAATACAACCATGAAGGGCTAGATACAAACTCGCCTTATGTACCGGACACGGATCTAATAATCAAATGAGGGGAAAGAGACTATTCTCCTCCGGCCAGCCCGCTCTTTTTGAGAAGGCTATCTCATACAGGGGGAGGGGGGAACAACCACACAAGTGGTCTGTAATGCGAAGTGGTCTATAATGCCAAGTGATCACCACCTTAATTAGTGAGAAAAGAGCTAAGCCTCCAAAGCCTTGAGAAGCTTCTCGGTGCTTCCTCATGTGGTAAGAGCCTCCCTGCAACTTCCCCCACTGGTCGCGAAAGGTATGTATAATATCAAACCAAATGCTCAAGATAGACTTAGCTGGCAAAGTGTGGGTACCCTTAATGGCTTTGCTACATTCTAGCTTGCCATATGTGCTAGGCTGTGATACTATTGCAAATCTCCCATTGCTGGCATGAGCCTTTACAAGATGGTTTTCCACCTTCCTTTGCCCTTTTGTTATTGACTAAAGAGTGGCACAAAAACCTCTACTCTTCAACCTCTGCCTTTAGCCGTTAATTTCTTTAATCCTTTTCAATTTCTTCCACAAATTCACCTAGCCCATGCTCTGATAGCACTGACACAAGTATCCCCATGTAGGAATATGTGAAAGATAATATCTCAAGAAAAACAATTATTCAATCATTCAACTTAAGCTATTGCTACAAATTCAACATAAACCAAGTTTTAGAACTTAACACATGAAAATACATAAAAATGATTAGCTCTTATATGACACAAGCATTGAGTGCAATCTTCCTCCCCTCTTCCCCCCTTTTCCCCACACATGAGTATTTTTAGGTATTCAATTGTTGCTAAAATAGGCCATTGCATCCAAAAATACAAAGTTGTATGTTTTCTTGCACGACCCTCTCTTTTCCAAAATAGAGAGCTCTTCAATATTAGATTCCTTAGGGCTAGGGAAAATCTTTTAAGTTTTAAAAAATAAATATTTGCAAGCCTTTCTTCAAGTCTAATCTTGTAGAAATGAATAAATGGATGTGCACAAGCTAGCACATAAATACAAAGCTTGTCCAAAATAATAAATGCCTTTCCAAAAAAAAAGTTTATGCATTTTCACCTCAATCTTCCGAGTCCTTTTCACCTATAAAATATCCAACAATAAATTGGCAAACAATTATTTTGTAGGCATACAAACCATCACCATGCACATGTTCTATCAGGCGCGCGTAAGTACTCTAGGAATCACCTTGCCATACAAACTAATTGCAACAAACATAGGCAATTGCAAGTATATGTCAATGTACACCAAATATTTTAATATTTAAAATGGCATCACAATTTGGTATGGTACAAAGATAATACAAGTGTCCCCAAATATCTAAGAGGGTAGAATAATATTTTTAAGAGGGCTTAAAATACACTCTCATAACACACAAGTTTCCACAATAGTAGCCCTTTTATATGACCTATGTGAGCTGTAATACCAACTTTTACGTCAAATATGAAGGCATTCCTAGTTAACTAGATATGCCACAAACATGTCTACCTGAAAAATGAAAGAAAATTGAATGTTCTAGGTTATCTGGCCCATTCAGAATCTTGCCAAAAATCTAGTCTTTAACCTTTACAGGCCTATCTGTCAGAGTCCATATACAAGAAAGGAAATCCCACACCTTCTTTTGCTCCACCGGACATGAAATGTAAAGGTGTGAGCATGTTTCCAAGCATGTAGTATAAAACACACAATTACCATAAGCAATCTGCCGCTTTCGCAACTAGTCCCCAATGGTAGGCTTCCAACTAGCATGCGCCATAGGAATACCTTCCCTGATATGGAATCTTAGGCCACCAGCCCTGTAAGATTACTTCCTTCCACCAGGCCCTACTCTTCCTGATGTTCCATACCCTATATTAGCCTTCTCAGTGATTTAGTGCTTATCTTCTACTAGCATCATATGGCACATTTAATTTGTTGTACACTTGACAATGTCATGAGGTTTTCTAAATGCCCAATCTAACCAAGGTTGTTGATCCTCCAATTGAGGAATATCACCAAACGTGTAAGTGATACCCTCACCTTCTCCCATTAACTCTACATATCCACATGGAACTCGAAAATATTGACGGATTTTTCGAAAAGATAATAAGTGACCTCTACATGGCAACAAAGCATCCAAAATTCTCACTAGTCCGAATCGAGACATTCTATTGAATTTTGGCCGCTCAACAAGTTTGTCAGGCCACTCCAAAAGTCGTGAAGTAGCCAACACCTCACCTACCATAGAATTCAATTGCAACCTAATCTGACGGTTTCCATTTAATGTGTGCCAACACCTCCTTCCATGAGATCATCAAATAAGTAGGAGAGGTGAAGCCACCACTCGAACCTATTGGAAACCATTCACTACATCCCATCATGTACCATCAATCCCGGTATTACCATGCACAAGTGCGACCACCTCTATGAGGGCCTTAGCCATTACCACCCATGGCTCTTGAGATACACACATATCTTGCCATCTCCTAAGCGACCATATGTAATCTGACATCTAATAGGGCTGCCCCCCTCCACTCCTCTTTCAAGTAGTAACATGTTCCCAAGAAATACACATCTGCCCTGGCTTATTTCCTCCTCTTTTCCATAGCATAAATTGAATTGATTGTTGTATCATATGCAAAGATTTTCCCGTCCATGGCAATAAAGGCAAGAAAAAAGATATCATGCTAATCAACCAAGCAAATCGCTCTCAGTATAACTTATTAAAGTAGATTTCTACACGCTAATGGATAACCCTAAAGCAAGACCAAAAGCATCCCAAACAGCCATAGCCTTCTGAACATTATCTGCCAATGCCTGGCTGACCATCTACTCTCTTCACTTGGAAGTGTAAGCCCTACAACTTCACCGTCCTTCACTGTATAAAAATTACAAACAAGAGAGGGCTAAGTGGGCATCCCTACCTGACTGATCTCGTCAAATTAATAGACTCAATCACTCATAAGTCTAGCCACTGCATGTTGGCTAATAGTATAAATCAAAGAACACATGCGAGGGCCAAATCCCATAGCCTACATAAGCTATGAAAGAAAAGACCAACTAACGTGATCATAACCTTTTCAATATCTAGTTGAATCATAACCACCTCTTGCCTCCTCGAAGCCCTTGCATAATAATTCCAATTTGTACATTCAGTATATTATGCAAAATATTCTAACCTTTATTAAATCCATATTGCCTTGGATGAATCAAACTAGGAATAAAACAGTGCAACCTGTTGACCAAGACCTTTGCAAATATCTTATACATGGCCCCCATCAATGTGACTCGTCTCCATTGACTTAGATTAACTTGGGATGGAACTGTAGGCAGTAAGCGTACAAGCCCAATCTTCCAACTTGAGGACATGATACCTGTATTCCACACCTCCTAAAAATTAAAAGCGAGAGGGGTCTTCAACTCTCTCTCTCCTCTCCTTGTCTATTATCTCTCTCCCCCTCTCTTACTACGTTTGCTTTTATTATTCATTTGTACGTGCTTGCATGTCACTATCTCTCTCTCCTACCCTCTCTCGTTCTCACCTCATCTCCAACACTACTCCCTCCCTTTCTCCCTTTGTCTCTCTCTCACCTTATCTTACTTTATCTCTCTTATCTCTGTCTCCCTCCCTCTCCGTCTCTCTTGCCTCATCTTCATATGTGATTGTATAGTGTTGCATGTCATTGCATGCGCTTGCATTTTTTTTTACATTCACATACGTTGCATACCCTTTATTATCCTTTACATGTACATGTCATTACATTGCATTGCATGGCATAGCATTGTATTTGCATGTTATTGCATGTGCATGTCATTGCATGGTAATGCTTTCCCTTTATTGTCTCTTGGATGCGCTTTCATGTCCTTACATGACCTTCTGCCTTTTACTTATCTTTGTATGCTCTTGCATAGCCTTTCATATCATTTAATGGCTTTGCATGTGATTGCATGTCCTTTAATACTCTTTGCATACACTTGTATATTGTTTCATGTTATTGCATCCCCTAGGATTAACACCTATACTGACATTGATCTTCATGACCACTCCAAGTGTACATGCATTGCTCACATTGTATTATTTATTTGGTGCTACACATTGTACGCATTGTATTATTTATTTGGTGCACATAGCCTAAGGTATTTGTCTTAGGTAATGGAAATGATGGGCTTGTCCACACCTTGTTGGTTGTATTTTGTATGACTCTCCTATGCTTTCCATGTGGCATATAGATAGCCTTGTTTTGACTATATAATAAGAGCATGGGTGAGGAAGAGCTCATTCCCCTCTACCCTAGAGTTGGAACCCACTCTTGTGTATGAGCTTACTCTTGTGCAAAGTCTCCTCTTGTTCCCCTTGCCCTCTTGTTAGTTCTTGTGTGTAAGAGTGTGTGTTACAAGGGTGAAAGATCTGGTCTCTTCTTCTTGCCATGTAACTACTGAGAAGGTGTATGTTATTTTGCCAAGAGAGAGCTTTGTGTGCTTGAGGGTTTGCATCTTTTGCTTGGAAGAAGATAGAGAGGGTGTAACCATCCTTTCTTAAGTTCCTCGCATGTGAAGCACTCTTTGTATGAGTGAGCGCTTAACCTTATCTTTGGGATTGTTCATGGTATTAGAGAGAGATTTGTGTCAATGGATGTGTATAGCTGTGTGTAAGCTTTGATAGATTACTATTCATGTTTGCTTATTCCTTTGTTCATTTCATTGATTAGAGTGTTAGGTAGTGTAGGTTTTCTCCAACCTTCACTCTCTCTTCATTCCTCTCCTCCCAAGAGCTTGTGTGAGGCAAGCATTTAGGCTCAAGCCTCCTATACATCTTCCATCGACGTGAGAACACCTGAGAGCACAAAAAGGCTACACATTGGTTCTATTTCCGGGACCTTTCGAAAGGAGGCAACAATCTTAAAGACGAGACCAACAACTACAATAATTCTTGGTAGGAGCACAAATGGGATGAGTTGGGAGCCAAGACTTTTACAACAAACTGGTGCACCTACAAAATTGGTATCTTAGTTCATTTTTCATCTTGGTAAAATAACATTGCAAGATTGGTTTGTGAAAGACTTTTACAACAAACTGGTGCATCTACAAAATTGGTATCTTAGTTCATTTTTCAACTTGGTAAAATAACATTGTAAGATTGGTTTGTGAAAAAAGATATTCCAAAGGTATTGGTTTCTTAAAAATGGCAAGTTTAGAGTTTTAAAGTGCAACGCAAAATGGAATAGCATAGACGCTATTTTTCTAAAAACAGCAAGTATTTGTACATCATCAAAGAGAAGATAACCTAAGAGGATGATCACTTGGGGAGATGTTCAATGCACACAGAGAAGAAAAAGTTTTGCAAATAATTTGCATATTTTTCTCTTATAGAGAACATTGCTATCAAAAATCAGCTTTGAATTATTACTCATCTACCTTGAAAAAAAAAGTAGTACTATTCATAGGTGATGTTCATAAAGCCAAAAGAGGCCGTGCCTTGAGCGCAGCAAAGGGGAGGCATAGCACCGACCAAACGATGGTGCATAGCGATGCACAACATATTTTGAGGCATCCTTCCCAATAGAACCAACCTTCTGTATACCTTTTCCATTTGTCTTTTTCTGCCTAGGAATATCAACCTTCCATTGGCGTGCAAACACTTGGGAGCACAAAAAGGCTAGACACCTTTGGATGTGATTGCATGCTCTTTAATACTCTTTGCAATGTAGTGTTGCATGTCATTGTATGCCTTGTAAGTGATTCCAGGTCTTCTCACATTATTGGATGCCCTTGCATGTGATTCCAGGCTTTTCCATGTGATTCCATGCTCTTCTCTCTTTGCACACTTTACATTACAGGTGCTTACATGTCATTAAAGATTCATGAAACTTAAAATTAAAAATTTCACTTTCCTAAAAACAATGGACAATGTACAATTAACAACGTGAATAATATACACAATTATATGTTTATTTAAAAAAAGATATTACATCAACCTTGCATAATGTTTCCTAAAAATAATAAATAATATGAAATTGACAAGGTTAATAATACAAACAATTACAGGTAAAAAATAATTTCATTCTAGAAAATATATTACGTTAGCCTTGCATATTATTTCCTAAAAATAATAAATAATGTAAAATTGATAAGGTAAATATCCTTCGTAATTATAGGTTAAAATTTTATTTTATTCCAAAAAAGTTATTACATCAACCTTGTAGACTGTTTCATAAAAATAACATAACATAACTATATAATTATATAACTACATACAACTTGGTTTGGTAGGAGGATCCCTAAACCTAAGTGCTTTTAATTTTTAAGGGCTACTCCAATCTTCAACTCCTCACATGAAGGAGCTCCTTCTTTTCTTCACCAATGTAGTTGTAACTCCGCCAAGTACCGATGGAGACTTCAATCATTATGTTTCCACACATATAGATCTCCTAAGTCAATAAGCTTATCTACTAGAAGCTTATTCCAATTTTAAAATGCTCTTTAATATCTCTATCAAACTTTTGCACAAATCCTTACACATTGATTCAAGGATATCCTTGAGAGTAGAGTTTGGTGCATTTGATGAAAACATGATGAGTGAGGGTAAGAATAATGAGAGTTAGAGAAAGATAGAGAATAAGAGAGAGGGTGAGAATGAGGATGGGTGAGGTAGAGAATGGTAGTGAGAGAGAGGAAAGGAAAGTGGGAGAATGAGAGATGAGGGAGATGAGGGAGAGAATGAGGGTAAGATAGAGGGAGAGTATGATGGTGAGGAAGATAATGACATTGAGAGAGAGAGAGAAAGACAATGAGAGATGGGAGTGAGTGAGAATGAGAGCCAGGGGGGTCATATATATAGATAGAACATGCTAAAAGCACAAAGAGATTTGCATGGATAATTGCTAAAATTAGCAAAAGTAGTCACATGGATAAATTCTATATTTAGAAAAAGTAATTGTATGATAATTTTCTATACTTAAAATAAATATGCCAAGATATTTCAACCATTAATAATATATAAAATGTTGATGTTAACATCAACATTAAAAAAAGTTAATATATAAAATGATGATATTTCAACCATTGATATTAATAGAAAAAAATATTTATCAATTCCATTCAAAGCATTGCAATACAACCATGTTGATTGTCCTAGATAGATATTAAAAGCAAAAAGTATATAAACCTTCCTAAAGGAACTTGATAGTAATATGACATCAATTATATATAAAATAATGATGCTGACATCAATAGAAAAAGGAATGTATTTTGTTATTTCATTCAATGCATTACATTACCACCATGTCAATTGCTGGTTTTTGATTATCCATGCTTACATTAAGCTATCAATTAATTGCTCACGTCTTAATTATCATCTAATCTCTTTTCTAATGATGTTGATTCTAGCATTTGATCCACCATAGCTCATCACATTGCTGCAAATTTAACAAGATCGGGGAGTATCTTATTACCATTGGATTTCAGATATCCAATGTAGATTTTTCACTATATGTAAAAAAGACAGATAGAGGGATCATGCTATTAGTCATCTATGTGGATGACTTGATTATCACACTGGTGATAGTGATGTAGACATACATGATGTCAAGATGCTTTTAAAGCAGAAGTTTGAGATGAAGGATTTGGGTGATCTACAATATTTCTTGGGCATAGGGGAGGTGAGATTACCTCATGGCATATTGCTATTGCAGAGGCAGTATGGCTTGGACATGTTGTCCAAGTATGGTATTGTTGAAATATACAAGTGAATAGGGTGTATGCGGGAGAAAGTCCTTAGCAAGAGGCTTAAAAGAGAATCTATAAATGTGAGAGAAGCTGTGAAAAGGTGAGAAGTATCTACTAGGAGAGAATAAAGGGTAGCATGAGGAGATTTAGGAGGTGTGGAGATATTCTGGGAAGAGGTGGAGAGAATCAAGCAAAAGAGGTGGAGTGAATCAAGGAGAAATAAGTGGGATTAGATGCTTGGATGTAAACTCTATAAATTGAGGCATTGGTCTAATGAGAATTTGCTGGTTTTTGATTATCCATGCCTACATTAAGCTATCAGTTAGTTGCTCACTAATTTCACGTCTTAATTATCGTGTAATCTCTTTTCTAATGATGTTGATTCTAGCATTTGATCCACCATAGCTCATCACATTGCTGAAAATTTAACATGGTATCAAGAGCCTAGCCTAGAATCCATCAAATTTATGAGCCCATTATCTTGCTAATCACTTGGCTAATTAGGATTAGTAGATAATTAGATTTTTACCTCTTTTTCAACAAGCTCTCTGCACCCCTAACTAGTGGAGGGGCTTGATCTCCCTACTACAGGCTTAACAATAGCCTCCAAGATCTTAGCCAAACATAGCCACCTTGCCCACCATTCAGCCCATCAAATCAGTACGCCAAACTGCCAAATTGGAGCAGTCGATTTTTGCTAATTCACCAGCGCATATTTTTCTAAAGAAAATTGAGATCTTGTCTACACCAGGTACAATGGCTCTAATTCCTCTTTGCCCTAGGGGTTTTCAAGGATGCTCTACAAGCTGGTGAAGATAGTTTTTGATTTGATCAAGTCTACAGTGAGATCCAAGCTCTTCATCAAATCTGCAAAGTGACTTTGGTAAAACAGAGATTAAGCATTCAATGTTTGGTCAAATCGTATGTTTCTTAGCTTAATCCTCTACTAGACTGATTGCTATTGATGGATTGAAAGGATTTGAGCTCATTTAAACTCTAAGGCCTCAGATCTTGACTCCCTGTGTACTTTGTTTTTTGCACACAAAACAAAGGATTAATTTGCTAATCAGTGATTAATCAGTACTAATCGCTATTTTTTGGTGCAATTGAGGGTTCAAATTAACCATTGGGTATCTGATATACAGATCCCTATAACTTTAGATTGCAATTCGGAGATGGTTTGATACTCCAACCATTCTGTACAGATTTGTTATCCTTGGTTTAATGTAATTTCTAGTGAATTTATGCTGATAAATCCGTTGTAATCATCACCTAAACACCAGATTGAGTTGTAAAAGAGTAGACACTTCCCTTGAAGAATCTTGAAATTGGATTGAGGTAAGACCCCCTTCACATCATCATGAGTACGGCCCACAAGAGATAGCCAAATTTAATGGGGAGCAATTTTACACATGGCAGACAAAAACCATGTATCTGCTCATGAGGAAAAATCTATGGGGTCTAGTTGAGGGAAGAGATGAATGCCCAGAGGTGAGAGGGAAAAATGAGTGGAAGAGCAAGAATGAGAAAGCATTAGGACTTATCGCACTCAGTTTAAATGATGAAATCATTCATCACATCACAGGGATACAATGGGCAAAAGATGCATGGGATGAACTCAATAAATTATTTGGCACTCAAGCAAAAAATTCAAAGATAAATCTATTAATGCAATTCTACAAACTATATATGAAGGAAAGTGAACCTTTAATCACACACTTGAACAAATATAAAAGCATTAAGCAACAAGCCATTAGTAAAAAGGTTGAAGATGATGAGACACTAGCAGTGCTTCTGAAGAGTGTGGACAAAGGTGAATATGAAAACATTGTAGCAACATTAAAGAATGTACCTAAAGAGAAGCTGCAGAAGATAGGAGCTCTACTAGAGCAAGAGACCAGAGTCAAAGAGAAGAAATGGTTGGACTCAATATAGCAAGAGAAGAAAAGCATTCTTCACCTGAGGAGGATTCTCTCGAGGACAAGGATGAGGAAGAGGCAGAGTAGGAGGAAGGACCTTCACTTGCCACAACTGTGGGAAGCCAAGACACATGGAAAGAGACTGCTACAGCAAACCCAGTGGAGAAGGAACGACATCGGCAAACTTCATGGAGACTCCTAATAAGGAAGTGGAGTCAGATCATCTTTTCTGAGAGAGAGAGAGAGAGAGAAACCCCAAAACCCAATGTAACCTACCCCAACAGAGTAAAACCACCTCTGAGCCACCGATGATGTAGGCCATGTGGTAGATGTATGTGTGAGCACTTTAGTCAAGGTCACGGGCACTTGTAGTAGCCTTGGACACATAGAGAGAGAGAGTGCCAAGGACTATGAGTTTAGGGACTTGAGGCACTGGTCACGGACTTTAGTCAAGGTCACGGGCACTTGTAGTAGCCTTGGACACATAGAGAGAGAGAGTGCCAAGGACTATGAGTTTAGGGACTTGAGGCACTGGTCACGGACTATCAAGTAAAGAGGGAAACTTGGTATAGGGTCCAGGTGTGCTAGGATTATTCACTTGAGGGGAGGTGTTGAAATATACAAGTGAATAGGGTGTGTGCGAGAAGTATCTACAGGGAGAGAATAAAGGGTAGCATGAGAAGATTTAGGAGGTATGGAGATATTCTGGGAAGAGGTGGAGAGAATCAAGCAAAAGAGGTGGAGTGAATCAAGGAGAAATCAGTGGGATTAGATGCTTGGATGTAAACCCTATAAATTGAGGCATTGGCCTAATGAGAATTTGCTGGTTTTTGATTATCCATGCCTACATTAAGCTATCAGTTAATTGCTCACTAATCACATCTTAATTATCTTCTAATCTCTTTTCTAATGATGTTGATTCTAGCATTTGATCCACCATAGCTCATCACATTGCTGTAAATTTAACACATATTCCATAAAATCATTTATATACATGAGCTCACATTTTACAATGGCCGACCGCCCATTAAGAATCGGGGGCCCAAAATTGGCTTCCTAGCTCTATGTACATCTAGCTCATTCTTACAATTAGCATTACACGAGTCGTAAGCTTGTTCATCCCAAATATCTTTTCTCGATAAACGCTTAGCGTGGTTACAAAATGGTAGATCCCAAGAAGAAAGTGGTTAACAAATCCTGAGATCGTTGTTTTCTTTTAGTCTATCTTATCATGTATTATGCATAATTACTTATTAGGATTTAATTGTGAGGTCAATCTCTGAGCATAGTGATATTTCTACAACTAAGTTGTGCAACATGTGGGCCTTTCTTTGATGCATCAATCTATTATACGTTCCTCTTGGCACTTTGTGGCTCCCAACTAATCCTTTATTCCATTGTATATAGTGCAGTTTGAAAACTCACTTATTTTGGCAAGGCTAACATGCTTGAATTCTATATCTAAATCCTACCAAATATTGATGATGACATTTCTTTATGATTGAGATGCTTTAACGTCATATTAACCTCATTCAAAATGTCCATCTACTTGTAAATATCTAGAATAACTAGTTGCGTTTCCCTAGAACCATCTGTCATGGTCCTACTCTTATGAGGCATCTTCTCATAATTGTTTTGTATGAATTCTCAAATTATTTCCCTTCCTAGTTCAGTGTAATCCCATGCCTTTCTTATAAGCCCCTTGTTTTCGTGCAGACCTTCGTATACCATTTTCAAACTGACCCCTGTATCTATAAAATCTTGTAGTTGGAATACTATACATCTCATACCATTCTCTTAAACATAATTCCATACCATTAAATGTGAAGCATTATTATCTTGTTCCCACTCTGTCCACATGGCTTGCCATTTCCATGGAATCATACACATAATTAGTGCGAGATTGCAAGAAACGCCCCCAAAAATCTTTGCAGCGTTGTATCATTGCATCACAATCAGCAACTTGGTAACATTTCCTCCTGCAACAATCAATTATAGCTACATTGGAAACAACATCTAGTATTTTCCTCTTTGAATTCCTTGTTATGCCCAACACTTTAGGTTGCCTCTTCACCATGTATTATCTCCTCTTCTTAGTTGGAGCATCAACACATTCATCAATTAATTGGCCGTCCATATCATTGGAATCCTCTTCAACAAGAAACATTGAACCATCCTCAAATGTGAGTCTTTTAATAGGCGACCTGATGAGATTGACACCATTATCTAAAGAAGGTACCGATGAGCTTGTTGGATGGCTTGATCAACCACAACACCCACATCATCTCCACCTAAAACTTCAAAACCAATAGCCTCATATGGAAAGACCAACAATATAACCCCTTTCCCAACACATTCTTCTTTGCCCTTTAACTAGAACAACACAAATTTTTCTCTCTCAAACTCTCACAGAATGAAATGCCATCATATGGCACTACTCTTGAATCATGACCACCATCCATGGTTGAACCCAAAACTTCTTGAATGTTTGGTGCTAAACCCAAGATCTCTAGAGAATTCTCACACCAATTCATAATGCTACCTACCGCATTGACTGATTTGCTTGCATCTAAAGCGGGAATGGTAGTGCAATGTCATGGTCAAAGAATTTATCAATGCTCAAAGAGACATGGTCTTTCCCAAGTGTTTCTCCATGGTACATATCTTCCTCATGGGTTGCATGTGTATTCCCTATTGCCACTGTCAAATTATTGATGATCAACTTGACACATTCTCCACAAGAAAATGTAGATGCGATTTTCCCTACACATAAGAAAATACATTATTTCAGCTCTCCAAATTAGTTCAAGTGTCCAAATTTAGTTAATAGAATATACGTTATAATCTATCATTAGTATCATCTTCTTTCACTTACCACGATATAGAATTGGTAATTGTCCAAATCTATATACAATATGAATATTTTTGAGGTCACTAGGTGTCAAACTCCTTCAATTCCACGCCGAATACATGGACTAATCCTTTTTCTAGGATTATTACCCAAATATTTGTACATATCCAATTCTCGCTTTCAAATGCCACAACTCTCTAAAGAAATGGTCAGGTGTCCAAATCTATCTCTTAGAACTCTATCACATCCTAGTTTTATGAACTTAGCCATTATATATATATATATATATATATATATATATATATATATATATATCCCCATCTAAAACCACTCAATCTACATTTGGCCAATTGTCCAAATCTATATAAAATATGAATTTTCTCATAAACATCTCATGTGAACTAGCCAATTTTACATACCCTCTCCCATCCAATGCTATTTCTTTAGTATTTACCTAGGTTTCCAAATCTATATCTGAATGGACACACATCATAGCCTACTTTTAAGGACCTAACCATCCATATATACATCCCCCTCTCGAATCCCCCTCGACGAATGCTAATTCTCTCCAAAGATTTGACCAAGTGTCCAAATCTACTAGGGCCTTAGTTTTTGGACAAGTGTTCAAATCCACCTCAAAATTTGATTTCTATCACCTCCTAGTTTTGTAGACAATGTTTTAGCTTGACATGGGAGCTGGACAAAGATATGGACATTCATTCAATTTATCTAAATCCCACCGACATACATTTGGCCAACTGTCCAAATCTACATCAAATAGAAATGCATAATCACCATCACATGTGACCTAGCCCTTTTGGGGAATTATCTAATGGTAACCCTAGTTGGGGACTTGTCTAATACTCATCTCACTATATTTGGCCAACTATTCAATATAGATTTGCATAATTATTCAAATCTGACTACAATTTGTAGCTCCATTCTATTGGGGACTTCCGTAATGCTCCTCTCACTAGAACTAACCCTTAGTGGGGATTTGTCTAATGCTAATATCACTAGGTTTAGCCAACCATTCACTATAGATTTGGACAATTGTCCAAATCTAACTATAATCCATAACTCAATCATATTGGGAACTTCCATAATGCTCCGAAGTCTCACTAGAACTCACCCCTATTGGAGAACTGCCTAAGGCTAACCCTTATTAGGGATTTGTTTAAATATTCAATATAGATTTGGATAGTTGTCTAAATCTAACTATAGTTAAAGCTTGTTGCTATTGGGGATTTCCATAATTCTCCTCTCACTAGACCTCAACCCTATTGGAGACCTTGCCAACCCTTAATATGGATTTGTATAATGCTCTTCTTGTTGTATTTAGCCAACCATTCATTGCTATATATTTGGATAAATCTATATACATACATAAACCACTCCTATTGGGGATTTGCCTAATGCTCCTCTTACTAGAACCATTCAGTATAGATTTGGACAGTTGTCCAAATATATATACAATTCATAGCTCACTCATATTAGTAGCTAATGCTCTTCTCACAAGATTTGACTAACCATTCAATACATAGATTTAGACAATTGTCCAAATTTATCTATAGTTTATAGCTTACTCCTAATGGGGATTGGTCTAATGCTTACCCTAACCATAGACATGACTAATGCTCCTCTCACTAGATTTGACCAACTGCTCAATGTAGATTTGGATAATTGCCCAAATCTATATTTAATTCATTGCAATGGAATGAAGAATGCGAGGAAGTGTTTGAGAAAGTGAAAGAAGTATTGGGAAGTATTTCCAGTGTAAAATCTCTGGATTTCTCTCAGGTCTTTTATGTGAATCCATCTTTTGGTCCGGATGTAGTTGGAGCAATCTTAATGCAGAGAGGAGATGAATCCAGATATATGAAGCCTGTGTATTATGCAAGTAGAGTGAAGACATAAGCAGAGAGGAAATATACTGAGGCTGAATTGGTTTTGTCAAGTCTGGTGTATGCTTGCAGGAAATTCAGGTCATATCTCCTGATGAGACCATTTGTGGTGCTGACAAATTATACTTTACTCCCTCAGCTGGTGAATGGTACTTCACTCTCAAAAGGTATGATGCGATGGTTAGTGGAGCTTCAAGAATATGATTTATGAAATATAGATTTTGATAATTGTCTTGATCTATCTACAATCCATACCTCAACCCTATTAGGGGCTTCCATAATTCTCCTCTCTAGAGCAGACCTCAACCCTGTTGGAGACCTTGCCTAAGGACAACCCTTAATACAGATTTACGTAATGCTCTTCTCATTGGATTCAGCCAATCATTCATTGATATAGATTTGGAAAAATCTATATATATATACATACACCACTCCTACTGGGATTTGCCTAAAGCTCCTCTTACTAGAATCGTTCAGTATAGATTTGGACAGTTGTCCACATCTATATATAATTCATAGCTCACTCATATTAGTAACTAATGCTCTTCTCACACAAGATTTGGCTAACCATTCAATATACAGATTTGGAAAATTGTCTAAATATATCTATAGTTCATAGCTCATTTGCTAATGGGGATTGACCTAATGCCATTTCTCACCACATTTGGCTAACCATTAAATGTAGATTTGGCCAATTAAATATGGATTTTGATAATTATCTTAATCTACCTACAATCCATACCTCAACCCTATTGCAGACTTACCTATTGCTCCTATCACTGCGTTTGGTTAGCCATTCAATATAGATTTAGAGAATCCAAATCTATCTATAATTTATATCTCACTCCAATTAGGGACTTGACTTATGCTTATCTCACTAGATTTGGACAATTTATCTATAGTTCATAGTTCACTCCTATTGGGGACTTGCCTAATGCTCCTCTCACTATATTTGACCAACAACTCAATATAGATTTGGATAATTGTCTAAATCTATATTAAATTCATAGCTCACTCCTATTAGGACTTGCCGAATGCTCTTCTCAATACTTTTGGAAAACCATTAAATGTGGATCTAGATAATTATTCGGATCTGTCACCCCATTGGGGACTTTCCTAATTGTATTTATCCAACCATTCAATACAAATTTGGATAATCCCAATCTATCTGTAACTCGTAGTTCACTCCTATTGGGGACTTGCCTAATGCTCCTATCACTATACCTCACGTCCCTATTGGTAACCCTTATTGGGGATTTTCCTAAAGCTTCTCTCACTATTTTCAATTCATATCTCACCCCAATTGGGGAGGATAATTGTCCAAATCTAACTGCAATATCTAACTGCAATTCACAACTCACTCCAAATGGGGACTTCCAAAATGCTCCTCTCACTAGACCTCACCCCTATTGGAGACTTGTCTAAGGCTAACCCTTATTGGGGATTCATCTAATGCTCCTCTCACTGGATTGGACCACATTAAATATAGATTTGGAAAATTGTCCAAATCTATATACAATTCATAGCTCACTCCTACACTAGGAACACACGTGATGCTCCTCTTACTAGATTTGACCAACCGTTCAATATAGATTTAGACAATTCTTCAAATCTATAAACAATTCAGATCTCATTTCTATTAAGGACTTACCTAATGCTCTTCTCAATAGATGTGGCCGACCATTCAATACATATTTAGACATTTGTTCAAATCTATTTATAATTCATAGCTTACTCCTATTAGAGACTTGTTTAATGCTCCTTTGACTAGACCTCACCTCCATTAAAGAATTTCCTAATACTAACCCTGACCACAAACTTGGCCAATCATTCAATACAGATTTGGACAGTCCAAATCTATCTACAATTTACAGCTCACTCCTATTAGGGGCTTGCCTACTAATACTAACCCTTATTGGGGATTTTCCTAATGCTTCTCTTATTACTTCCAATTTATAGCTCACTCCTATTGGGTATTTTCCTAACGCTTCTCTCACTATTTTCAATTCATAGCTCACCCCAATTAGGGAGGATAGTTATCCAAATCTAACTATAGTTCATAGCTCCTACACATCACCCCTATTGGACTTGCCTAAGGCTAACCCTTTTTGGAGACTTTCCTAATTCTCATATTACTAGATTTGGCCAACCATTCAATATAGATTTGGACAGTTGTCCCAATCTAACTACAATTCATAGCTTACATATTGGGGACTTCCAAAATGCTCCTCTCACTAGACCTCACCAATATTAGGAGCTACCTAAGGCTAATCTTTATTGGGGATTTGTCTAATTCTCCTCTCACTGGATTTGAACAACCATTTAATATAGATTTGGATAACTATTCAAATCTATATACAATTCATAGCTCCCTCCTACTGGGGACTCACCTGATGCTCGATTTGACTAATCGTTTAATATAAATTTAGATAATTCTTCAAATCTATAAACAATTCATATCTCACTCCTATTAAGGACTTGCCTAATACTCTTCTCAATAGATTTGGCCAAACATTCAATACAGATTTGAAAAAATTATCCAAATCTATTTGTAATTCATAGCTCACTCCTATTGGGGACTTGCCTAATGCTCCTTTTAGTACTAACCCTGACCACAAACTTGGCTAATGCTTCTCTCTCTATTTTTGATAAACCACTCAATGTAGATTTAGACAATTATCCAAATCTATATATAATTCATAGCTCTCTCCTATAGTAGGGACTTGCCTAATGCTCTTCCTCAATAGTTTTGGCCAACCCCATTAAATGTAGATTTGGACAATTGTCCAAATCTACCTACAATCCATACCTCACTCTTATTGTTGGGGACTTACCTAATGCTCCTATTACTATATTTGGACAACCATCAATACAGATTTGGACAATCCAAATCTATCTACAATTCATAGCTCACTCTTATTGGGGACTTGCCTAATGCTCCTCTTGCTAGAACTTACCCCTATTGGAGACTTTCCTAATGCTCCTCTCACTAGATTTGACCAATTATTCAATATAGATTTGGAAAATTATCCAAATATATATACACTTCATAGCTCACTCCCTCTCATATATCCCTTTGAAGTATTTAACTAAGTCTAATATTTTCACTTCATCCCTCTAGAGTATGCAATCATGATTTGATTACTAGATTATTTTTTCTATGTAAATGTTAAATGATTAAAAATTATAAAGATCTACAAAATTTATGAAACTAAGTTGATGACATCAAACTTTGAATAGGTTCAAAATGTCAAAGAGAAAGACATAATCCACTACTGCCTAAAAGTTAGACAATGTAGATTTAGACAATTATCCAAACCTATACAATTCATATAGATTTGGATAATTGTCTAAAACCACTCAATGTAGATTTAGACAATTATCCAAATCTATATACTCACTCCTATTAGGGACTTGCCTAATGCTCTTCTCAATAATTTTGGCCAACTATTAAAAGTAGATTTGGACAATTTAGACAATTGTTCGAATCTACCTACAATCCATACCTCACTCCTATTGGGAAATTGCCTAATGCTCCTAGCACTATATTTGGCCAACCATCAATACAAATTTGGACAATGCAAATCTATCTACAATTCATAGCTCACTCTTATTGGGGACTTTCCTAATGCTCCTCTTGCTAGAACTTACCCCTATTGGAGACTTTCCTAATGCTCCTCTCACTAGATTTGACCAATTATTCAATATATATTTGGAAAATTATCCAAATATATATACACTTCATAGTTCACTCCCTCTCATATCCCTTTAAAGTATTTAACTAAGTATAATATTTTCACTTCATCCCTTTGGAGTATGCAATCATGATTTGATTAATAGATTATTTTTTCTATGTAAATGTTAAATGATTAAAAATTATAAAGATCTACAAAATTTATGAAACTAAGTAAGTTGATGACATCAAACTTTGAATAGGTTCAAAATGTCAAAGAGAAAGACATCATCCACTATTGCTAAAAGTTAGACAATTATCAAAATCTATACAATTCATATAGATTTGGATAATTGTCTAAAACCACTCAATGTAAATTTAGACAATTATCCAAATTTATATACAATTCATAGCTCACTCCTATTAGGGACTTGCCTAATGCTCTTCTCAATAGTTTTGGCCAACCATTAAATGTAGATTTGGACAATTTGGACAATTTGGACAATTGCCCAAATCTACCTACAATCCATACCTCTCTCCTATTGGGGACTTGCCTAATGCTCCTATCACTATATTTGGCCAACCATCAATACAGATTTGGACAATCCAAATCTATCTACAATTCATAGCTCACTCTTATTGGGGACTTGCCTAATGTCCTCTTGCTAGAACTTACCCCTATTGTGCAGACTTTCCTAATGCTCCTCTCACTAGATTTGACCAATTATTCAATATAGATTTGGACAATTATCCAAATATATATACATTTCATAGCTCACTCCCTCTCATATCCCTTTAAAGTATTTAACTAAGTCTAATATTTTCACTTCATTCCTCTAGAGTAGTATGCAATCATGATTTGATTAATAGATTATTTTTTCTATGTAAATGTTAAATGATTAAAAATTATAAAGATCTACAAAATTTATGAAACTAAGTAAGTTGATGACATCAAACTTTGAATAGGTTAAAAATGTCAAAGAGAAAGACATCATCCACTATTGCTAAAAGTTCCAAGGGAAGCTCAAGGTTTGAGATTTTTGAAGGCATTGTTGATGACAAGGTGTGAACTTGGTACCTTGAGTTCTACAATGAAGAGGGGAAGCCAATGAAACATGTGCAATTGTTTGCATTATAGCCCAAGAAAGAGGCATACAAAAAACTTGGTGTAGTATAGGCATTATCTGAGGGTATTGCAAGAAAAGAAGGAGTTCCATGCATTTGTGTGGATATTAGAGACTCTAATAAATCATACTTGTTGGATGCATTTTCCTATGATGATGCAAAGATAAAGGCCGATGGTGCTAAGGTCTATGTTAACAATGGGTTGGTGTATAGAGGAGGAGGATGATGAGCCTATGATAAAACAATATGTAGTTGGATTTTACAAGGTCCAAGCCAATATTTCAAAGAATGAGGCTAGAGGTAACACAAAAATAGTGAATAAAAAACCATAAACATCATCTACTTTGGCGACAAATACAGTTGAAGGTTCTGCCATTGTTCCATTTGGTGATACTGCTATTGTGGTGGACTATGATCAAACAAAGAAGAAGCTTGCAAAAAAGAGTAGTGAAGTTTGGGATGGTCACTTATGAGCAATACTACCCATTTGGACTACTACAGAGACTTTCCACATCCCGGTGAGAAATTGTGTACAAGCTCATGCAATATATGTCTATAGAAAATTGACTAAGAAGCATGTCAAAAAATTAGCTCTCGACTTTGGATTGAATTCTAGACCACGGCATCATGTGCTAATTTAATGGAGACGGTGAGGAGAGACCATCTTATAATACAAGTATTGGATACTTTTTGTTCAACACTCAATTTATGCAGCTAGGGTTTTCATAGAGAGTGTGATTGATCAAGCCATGAATCAAAGAAAGAAGTATTATATGGAAAGGGTGGCGAGGATATTGCAAAATTTTCCTCCAAAGAAGGGTGTGGAATTATCTCAAATGGCAAACCTAGAATCTCAAAATATAATACGGCAATCTCTATATCATGATAATCTAAAGCAAGTAAGGGATCAATGGATTGCATTCAATAGACCTGCGAAGCCTCACCAAGGAGTTGCAAAGGGAAGTGAACAATGTGCAGAATGGGATGTAAGTAATTCTCAACCTTCAATATTTGTTTTTTTCACCTCAATGTATTCTTGGTTATCATTGATAAAGTAGTTCGTAACATTGCCTAATGTTGACAATGTTATGCAGCAATTTATCGAGCTAGCATGAGTTGCATTTGGTAATAATGTTGCAACCAAGAATGCAAACATGATAATTTACCCAGATGACATGTTTGAGACATGGATGAGGATTATGGATGGATACAGAGATGGATCACTACCTTATCATGCTGATCATAGTAATGATATCAATAAGGGTGGGAAACAACCAACTACTGACATATTCACGTGTTTACAAGGTTTAGATGAGGAGAATATTAAGATCATTCAAGAAGAAATATTGGATTCCAAGATTTTTCTAGTTAGGAAAAAGCATGATATAGACAAGATGGATATGGTAGAAAGAGCACGTCAAATGAAGGAAGATAATGTGTTGATCTTGTGAAGGAGTTCAAGGAAAATTCAAGTCATAAGGTTGACAGGCCATGGGATCAGTGTGTGACTCACTACAACATCCAAACATAATACTATGAAAAGATAGTTGGATCAAGTCAAATATCGTTGAAAAAGAAGCTTGCTCATAGATATCATAAAGGCATTGCCTCCATTGACACAAGCATACATTCAATAGATTATAAACAAAAAGGAGGGAACTCATTTGCATTCTGATAAGAACCCTTGGAGTGTATACCATGTTGGATCAGGCATGGAAGGGATGGAGTTCATGTGCAACACATTCAAGGAACCAATTACCATTGGCATAGTTGTGATTGATGCAACTCATGGGGTTCATAGCATGACATGGGGCTCAAATAGGTTTGAGATGATGTTGCATGGATTGTGTAGAGCGGTTCTCTCTACCGTGCAATATAGTGCTCATAGAGTACTACCGATCAACAAATGTGTTAAGAAACACAATGTCAATCCGAGGACTCGACCCGATTAGTGCATGAAGGCCTATCCCATGAGAGAGAGCTCACATACACATACCACCACTTGACGATTCAACCATTCAACACCTCAATCAATCTCTCAATTCCTTAAATCCACTACACTAATCAAGAGAACAAGCAATGCATGGCAATCTCTTAATCTCATTCAAACATTGATTAAATCTTAGCTTTCCCTAATGCCTACAAACCCATAAGCGTGCATCTACTAACCCACAAGCTTAAGCAAGCATAGAATGTAACATTCACAAGCCCACAAGCTCATAGAGAGAGTCTATCCATGAATAACTCATTGCCAATGAAGTGGGCAAGAGCTTGCATCAATGGAGACTATACACACACACACTACAAGCATGCAGCATACACAAGAGAAAGAAAGAAGCATTCAACTAATCATAGATTAATTTACTTCAATGATGCTAAAATAGATTAAGAGAATGAAGTGGAGCTATACTCATTGGAGCTTGATGCTCATTAGAGTACAATAGAGAGAGAGTTTGAGAGTTGCCATAGCTTGAGAGGTCAAGAGCTTCACTCAATAGCTTATGAGAATGGCCAAAATGTCCACTTTCTTTAGCTAACATCTCTTTTGTAGAGATGTCACTAACCCTAACCCTAGGGCTCTTTCACACATGGGCAGACAACCCCATATGTGAGACTTACTTAATACACTTAGAACTCTCATTTAGAACCCACATTGGCCTAAAACGATTTACATTGCACTTCGGCACAAAAATATGAAAAAATTATGTGCGTCTTTATGTTCCCATGGCTACAATCCCGCTCAAACGCGTTAATTGCTTCCGGCCTCCTTCCATAATCCATGTTCCCGTGAGTGTTCCCGTGGAACATTCCCCCCTTCCTAAATCGCGCACGTCCTCGGGCGCGATAGAAGCAAAAGCTGCAAAAAACAATGGAAGACAAGTAAAGCCTTTTATTGAAAAAAAACCAGCACAATGACAATCTCACATGTGAGCATGCAAGTGAAAGGCCGATTAGAGTTTTAAAGAGTGCTAAAAGAAGTGAGAAAAGACTAGTCAAAGCAAGACTAAGTGGTAGATAGTGCTATGCAAAGGCAAGTGTGCTTGTACACTGCAGGTTATGACCGCAGTCTCAATGTCCTACAAGTGTGTAAGTTATTCCTAAGTGGCAACCCTACTCCTAAATATGAGCAATGGTGATTGGACCTTTCTTTCTTTCTTTTTGGACCCTTTTTTTTTGGTGTGTGTGTGTAAAAGATGATAAAGAGGAAGGTTCCATCCCAATGAGACCCAAGCAATGACCAAGAGAACTCCGCCAAGAGAATCTAAAGGCCGCTAAGTATCTCAAGGGCGAAAGACCCTTTTCTTTCTTTTTAACATAAGGAGTACCCCATGAAGATGAGGGCATCGGTCTCGAGGACCCATAATGTACCCCAGAGTCCTACCAGCATCTATCAAGGCGATAGAGTCCTTGAAGGTCTTCTTCTTAATCTTTTAGATGTCAGTGTTCATGTTAGATATCCGTAACGCCGCTACGGGCGTTACCATGAGAGGGGATGGCCTCTGGCTCACCACCCAGCCATAGAGGAAGAATGAGGATTGCCCCTCATCCCCCAGGCTATATAGTGTGTGGCCTGCCGTCCACACTAGCCTGGTTGCCCATGACTCCGCATGGGCGTCCTCTCCCACTGAACCCCGGACATGGCCATCCGGTCTGCCGTCAGTCTCACAGGCGTTATAGCCTACATGACATTACCCGCCCCTTAAGAAGAGTTTTCGTCCTCGAAAACAAACTGGGGAAACCTCTTGGAAATTGCACTACGGCGTTCCCAGGTAACTACCTCCTCTTCCCTATCTGTCCCTTTAACAAGTACCTCTTGGTACACTTTATGTCGGGTTTGTCTATCACGATACTATAGAATCTTTTCAGGTTCATGTGGTATCTTTGGTGGTTCTATCAAGTCCACCAAAATCTCTAGAGAAACTGCGTTCTCTAACCCGTGAACTGATTTCTTCAATTTACTGACATGGAAGACAAGATGGACTTGAGAACTCTCCGGTAACTCAAGTTTATATACTACGTCCCCAATCTTCTTAAGGATTTTAAAATTGATGCTAAACTTCGTCGCGGGGAGAAGTATGCTAACTACTCCATTGACGACGGGTACTTACTCTACAAGGGTAGGGTGTGTGTACCAACTATTGGTGACTTTCGAGCATGCATTTTTAGAGAAAGTCACGATAGTCCAAGTGGTGCTGGTCATCTCGGGATACAAAAGACCTATACACTAGTCAAATGATAATTTTATTGGCCTAGTTTGTTCAAGGACGTCCAGACTTATGTGCTGCAATGCAATAAGTGTCAGGTCAATAAGCATGAAAGGCTAAACGTTGGGGGCTTGCTCCATCCTTTAAGCATTCCTCAAGGGAAATGGGAAAGCTTGCTCCATCCTTTAAGCATTCCTCAAGGGAAATGGGAAAGCATTCCTCAAGGGAAATGGGAAAGCATTTCCATGGATTTCATCACCGGTTTACCCACGATAAGTCGAGGGAATGACTCGGTCTAGGTGGTGGTGGATAGGTTAACCAAGATGGCAAAATTTATTGCCACCAAGAAAACGATAAAAATGCCAAAGTTGGCAAAACTCTTTATTGAACATCTCTACAAGCTATATGGCTTGCCCGTAAATATAGTATCGAATAGAGATAGAAAGTTCAACATTCATTTTTGGAGGGAAGTCTTCAAAAAGTTGGATACTACTCTGAGTATGAGTACGGCAGATCATCCGGAGTCTGATGGTCAAACTGAAAGAGTTAACCAAATTCTAGAGGATATGTTGCGTTCTTATGTTAGTAAGAAGCAATCTAATTGGGAAGAGTACTTGCCCTTATTGGAGTTTGCCTATAACAGCTCCAAACACTCAGCGAGACTGGATTTACACCATTCATGTTAATGTATGGATTCTAGCCGAGATCTCCGATGGCTGTAGGCCTAGAAAAGGAGAAGATTCAATCTGTCAAGGATTTCCTTGAAGATATGAATGATATGCTCAGAGCCGCATGTGAGAGCATTCGTAGCGCTTAGGATCGCGCTAAAACTTATGCGGATAAAGGACGTAGAAAGGTGACCTTTGCAAAAGGTGACTTTGTATTCCTCAAGGTTCCTGCGCAGTCACAAACCATGAAAACGGGAAAGTGTGATAAACTTTCTCCGAGATATTGTGGTCCTTTTAAAATCCTTAAGAAGATTGGGGATGTAGTATATAAACTTGAGTTACCGGAGAGTTCTCAAGTCTATCTTGTCTTCCATGTCAGTAAACTGAAGAAATCAGTTCACGGGTTAGAGAACACAGTTTCTCCAGAGATTTTGGTGGACTTGATAGAACCACCAAAGATACCACATGAACCTGAAAAGATTCTACAGTATCGTGATAGACAAACCCGACATAAAGTATACCAAGAGGTACTTGTTAAAGGGACAGATAGGGATGAGGAGGTAGTTACCTGGGAACCCCGTAGTGTAATTTCAACGCAGAGAGAGAAAAAAAACAAAACGAGATGCTTACCTGCAATTCGTTTGTTGTGTGTGACGGGGAGAGAGACAGAGAGAGAGAGAATTCTTCCCTTCCATTCTGTCTTGGCCGCCTCCCTCCACACACTTCATTGTGGAGATAAGGGTGAGAAGATGAATGGTTGAAAACCATCGAGTGGGCTCCGGTCCCCCAGTCATGCACAGACTCTGACGATCCCATCGAACCACGCTCTGATACTAGTGTTAGATATCCGTAATGTCACTACGGGTGTTACCACGAGAGGGGAGGGCCTCTGGCTCACCACCCAGCCATAGAGGAAGAATGAGGATTGCCCCTCATCCCCCAGGCTATATAGTGTGTGGCCTATCGTCCACACTAGCCTGGCCGCCCATGACTCCGCATGGGCGTCCTCTCCCACCACTGAACCCCAGACATGGCCATCTGGTCTACTGTCGGTCACAGGCGTTACAGCCTACGTGACAGTTCACCCCATGGAAACCAAGGCATCGGCCCCAAGGTGCTAAGACAACCCAAGGTCCTACTACCAAGCTTTCCACATGGCTGTAGACATGTCATGTCTCGATTCACATGTATATATTTTTTGTTGAAATTTGAGCATTGTGATGAGCTATGGTGGATCAAACACTAGAATTAACATCATTAATAAAGTGATTAGCAAATAATTAAGATGTAATTAGTGGGTAACTAGCAAATAGATTAATGTAGGCATGGATACTCAAAAACCAGCAAATTCTCATTAGGGCAATGCCTCAATTTATAGAGTTTACATCAAGCATCAAATCCCACTGATTTCTCCTTGATTCACTCCACCTCTTTTCCCTGATTCTCTCCACCTCTTCACTTTTCCCAGAATATCTCCCAGAATATCTCCACACTTTCCAGAATATCTCCACACTTCCTAAATCTTCTCATGCTACCCTTTATTCTCTCCCAATAGATTCTTCTCACCTTTTCACAGGTTCTTTCACATTTACTCATCCTCTTTTATAGCCTCTAACCAAGGGCTTGTTCTCGCACACACCCTATTCACTTGTATTTTCAACACCTCCCCTCAAGTGAGTACTCCTAGTACACGTAGACCCTATACCAAGTTTGCCTCCCTTACTTGGTAGTCCGCGACTAGTGTCTATACCTCCCCTCAAGTTAACTTAGCACACCTGGACCCTGTATCAATTTTCTTTCTTACTTGACAGTCTGCGAACCAGTGCCTCAAGTCCCTAAACTCCATAGTCCTTGACACACACTCTCTCTCTCTATGTGTCCAAGGCTACTATAAGTGCCCGCGATCTTGACTAAAGTACTCACACATACATCTACCACGTGGCCTACATCATCGGTGGCTCAGAGGTGGTTTTACTTTGTTGGGGCAGGTTACATTGGGTTGTGGGGTCTCTCTCTCTCTCTCTCTCAGAGATTTTCACATGGCTCCTCACTCTTTGGAGCCTCACATCTTCTCTTGTCTTCAGTCTTCTTGTCGTGGCAGCTTCTCTCCATGCGTCCGTCTCTTCTTTCAGTCTTCTTGGGGTAGCTTCTCTTCTTATGGCAGCTTCTCTTCTCATGTCCATGTCTTCCTTTAGATCTTCTTGGTGTGGATCTTCTTCTTGGAAGGAGATCTTCTTCTTCTTTCATGGCTGGGGCTATGAGCTCGTCCGTCAGGTCATTTTGCTCCATGTGAGCAACATGTTCAAATGATTTGCTGACAGTTCCTTTGGGTTTTTGATGTTTATCTTGTGTCATTATGCAATGCAAACCCAAATTTATGTGGGAGGTCTTACCTCTTGTCTTATTTTGGTGGACAAGGGTAGTATCATATCTCATATTTACACTGACGTAATGTGCCCAATACATAATGCGTATAGCATTCATTCTTATACACATTCCCAAATGCAACTCTGGCTATAAATAATCTTGAATTTGAGTGTAATTTTCAGGCATTAACCAAGGGTTAAATGCAAAATGATGATTTTCACAAATTTATCAGCACAATTTTACCAGAAATTACATTAAATCAAGGGTAATCAATTTGTACGGAATAGTTGGAGTATCAAACCAACTCCAAATTACAATCTGAAGTTATAGGGATCTGTATCAGATACCTAATGGTTAATTTGAACCCTCAATTCTGCCAAAATATAGTGATTAGTATTGATTAATCACTGATTAGTAAATTAATCCATTGTTTTGTGTACAGAAAATAGAGTATGCGAGGAGTCCAGATTTGGTGCCTTAGACTTCAAATGAGCTCAAATGCTTTCAAAGGAATCAATAGCAATGAGTCTAGTAGCCAAGAAACACAAGATTTGACCAAATATTGAAAGCTTAATCTCTGTTTTACCAAAGTCACCTGTAGATTTGATGAAGAGCTTGGATCTCACTGTAGACTTGATGAAACTGAATTCTGTCTTCACCAGCTTGTAGAGCATGCTTGAAAACACCTTGTTCTAAGAGGAATTAGAGTGATTCACCCTGAGTGAGTGTAGATCTGAGATCTTCTGCTGAAAAACGTAGCCTTCATCCGGCGGCGGTTTGCTACGTTGTTTGGATGAGCTTGAAGAGCTATGAGATACCTATCATGTGCTAGAAGGGTTTGGCCTAATTTTATGTGTGCAAGGAGAGGGAGCTCCTCCACTAGCTAGGGGTGCAGAGGTGAGTTGAAAAAAGAGGAAAAATTATAATTTTCTACTAATCCTAATTAGCAAAATAATTAGCAAGATAATGGGCTCACAAATTAGCATGGCTCTGATACCATGTTGAAATTTGAGCATTGTGATGAGCTATGGTGGATCAAACACTAGAATCAACATCATTAATAAAGTGATTAGTAAATAATTAAGATGTAATTAGTGGATAATTAGCAAATAATTAAGATATAATTAGCAAATAGATTAATGTAGGCATGGATACTCAAAAACTAGCAAATTCTCATTAGGGCAATGCCTCAATTTATAGAGTTTACATCAAGCATCAAATCCCACTGATTTCTCCTTGATTCACTCCACCTCTTTTCCCTGATTCTCTCCACCTCTTCACTTTTTCCCCAGAATATCTCCCAAAATATCTCCACACTTCCCAGAATATCTCCACACTTTCTAAATCTTCTCATGCTACCCTTTATTCTCTCTCAGTGGATTCTTCTCACCTTTTCACAGGTTCTTTCACATTTACTCATCCTCTTTTACAGCCTCTAACCAAGGGCTTGTTCCCACACACACCCTATTCACTTGTATTTTCAACATTTTTTAGGGCATGATTTTCATAAAAATTTGTATTAATCGTAGCACCTAGCCCATACCTAAGAGGTAGCTACCACTAGGGATAACTAATATATTTTGAGAGCATAAGAACTTGGCATACTGCATTGGCATATATCTTACACCGTCTTCAAATAGAAATACCTCCTACTAAGTCCTCTAAGAATCTAGAAATCACTCACCTCATAGTAACAACTAATTTAAAACTTAAACCAACCAACTGTGTGTGAACATGCAAACAATATATGCAAAAGTGACAAGCACATAAAGAACAAAAGATTATGATTTGAATACACCTGTTGTAGTGCCCGTTTTGATATTGTGCATTTGCATTGATGCATTGCTGATGTTGTGCAGAATGTTTCCCTTTGCTCTTTGTAGGCATTGCATGTCTCCATCTTCCTAATTTGTGTGCATGGTAGGTGGACTATTGGGACGTGTTTGTATGCTCTTGTTTAGCTGAGATCTCTGCAAAATGTCTTATTAACAAACAAGAAAAGAAAAGAAAAGAATAAAATTTGTTATTGGTGCCAATCACCGAATATAGCCGAGGGAAAAAACCCCAGTGGGAGAAAAGTGCCCTGGCTTGTCGATCTTATTGTAGAGTTGATGAGCTTACCCTTGCAGCACTAGCGGTGGATCCGTGTCCACTTCTGCTGGAAAGATGGTATCAATCACTTCAGGATGCAAGGACAACCCTATACAAAAGCCGGCCTCTGGAGAAGGTGGTAGAGGAAGGAGTGCTTCCCCGCTAAAATATGGCATTGGTTCTATGGGAAGGTTAAGCAGACAATTCCGATTTTGGAATTACTCAATATAGGTACTCATAGTGATCCAAAATTGACATGTTGAGGCTGTGGGAAGGAGGGCTTGCAAGATAGGTGGTTGCAAGTCATTTATGCATGTATCCCTCCATTGTTGTGCTTGAACTTCCTCAGGTAATCTACGGTGATTTGATCCTCGGTCTGGCACTCTCACATCAAGAAGGTTATGGCGTTGGGGTGTAATTCCCACAATTTGTTTCATTAAACGCGTGCCATATCGTCGAAAGTAAGAGTGGCATAGCCAACAAATGTGTGAAGCTTCTCCTAATACGAGTCGTGCATACTCTTGATAATGTGGAAATGGGTGATGCTGTTGATAGAATAAAGTGACAAAGTGATGCCCATAGCAAATTTCACCGAAGGGAGCATAAAAGTACCTAGAATGAGTTTGAAAAGGAGGAGCACTATAACCCCCGCGATGTTCAGGTTGAGTACTATCAGGGTCAATGCATGGTGGGCATGTATCTTGCCAAGTATCCATCATGAGGTATCTTGGCATAGAACAATGAAATTTAGAAACTTCAAACTTTATACACTCATATCCATCATTACAATCCCTATCAAAAACAATGTAGATAAGATCATCTCAAAAAGGACACAATCCTGTAAAGGCATAAGGATCCACATTAGTAAAAGTGAGACTATTCAAACACTGATCTACCAAAGAGCTTCAATTGTAGTGTTAATGCCTTACCTTTGGTTTTGTGTATGTCCTTTTTAAGAGGTAGGAAGGATAGCAATCGTCGAGGAATTTGAGCAAGATAAGAGGATTTAGACAGTGAAGTGCTAGAATCTATGCTCAAAGGAGACTCATGTAAAGTTGGATTTGTCTTAGGTACACAAGTTGATGGTGGAAGTGTGTAACAAGGAGAAGTTGGGATAACTGGTGATTCAATACATGTTTGGGGAAGGTCAACACAAGGAGATTTGTAGGTGCTATCACAATCACCTATCCTATCTTGAAGAGGTTGTGTTGATTTCCTTTGCACCTACTAATATGAAAAACCAAGAGTGGCTTTTGGAATCCTATTGATACACTCTTTTGGCTCTAGCAAACCATGGCATTTGGGAAGCCAAAGTGCTGTTGCACCCTCATAATAGCCTTGTGCTTTAAGAACATGCTTTGGGATCCAATGAGTAACAATCTGAGGCTTAGGCTTGGAAAAGATATTCTTTTTAGGAGGTTTAGTAACTAGGCTAGATGGTACAAGTTTGTACGTATCTTTGGATAGCCAAATTGACGATTCCTTCTTGCCTGGCCTTCTTTGAGCAGTGACTAGAGTAGTTGGAACATGCCAGCTATGACCCTCACTTGAGGACAAATCGATTATCCACATCATTTGTCTTGGAGCTTGAAGAGCAGAGGTTGAAAGTGGGTTGTGTAAGGTAGAACTATCACCCTTTTGACATGATAAAACTCGTGGAGCAGCAAATCCCAAGATGCAATCAGAATCAATTTGCAATTTGTATTGTCTATTCTTCCAATCTAATGAACAATTGGTAGCACTTAACCATGATCGACCAAGAACAGCCTCTACCACTGTCTTGGACTTACTAGCCACATAAAAGGGAACTGACATCTGGTGATCCTGAATGGACATCATGATGACACATTTTCCCTCTATAGGGTTATCTTCACCTGAGAAGCTTCGTAAGTCAATTGGAATGTGCACAAGTGTTGGTTGTCCCAAGGCTACCCAATCATGTGTCAAATGAGCGAACAATGTAATCTGCACCAGAGTCAATTGAGGCAGAGACAAAGTAGGTAGTCTCATGAAGATGAAGACACACGTGAATATTGAAAGGATCGACATATTGTTCATCAGTAGCCAACTGTAAGGCCAACACAGAAGCCTTGCGATGCTCCTTGGCTTTTGCAACTCTAGCTTTAGCCTCTTCTTGAGCCTGATGTTTAAGTAGGTCATGTGCTTCTTTTCGTGTGTGGGCAGCATGCATTTGTTGAAGCATGGCTTCAGTTAGTGGTTCATTGTATTTCTTCAGACAACTTCCATTAATGAAGTTAGGCATTTGCTCACCTTCTAGTGTCTCTAAACGTATTGCACCACTAGGAGTAAGCTCATTAATCACAAACAGTCCTAGGCCACGTTTCTTGAGCTTTCACTTATGCTTCTTAAGTGTGTACAAGAGCACAAGGTCTCCTTTTTTGAATCGGTCAGTTGTGTTACATTTCGATCATACCATTGCTTTTGTCTCCTCTTCTCGGCATACATCCCCATTACCGCCAATAAGCGGGTCTCATCAAGCTTTTCCAATTCATCAATGCATTGAGAAAGCTCATGACCAGCCCAGTCCAATTGTTTTTAGCAACTCGTAGAGTAGGTACAAGAAATTCAATGGGAAGAATTGCATCTAGCCCAAAAGCAAGCTCAAATGGGGTTGTGCCCATAGATGTTTTATAGGTTGTTCTATATGCCCAAAGAACTGAGTGCAACTTTTTCTCCCAATCAGTCCTATGTCCCTCAACAATCTTTGTGAGTGCTGTGCAGAGAATCTTGTTAGTACTCTCAGCTTGACCATTGGTCTGTGGATGATAGGGTGTAGAACGCTTGTGAATTACCATAAATTCTTGAAGTAAAAACTCTATGACCTCATTCACAAAGTGCACACCCTGATCACTAACGATTTCAATAGGTAAGCCATAGCGTGTAAACACGTACTCATACAAGAACTTGGCTGTGGTTCTGGCATCATTTTTGACTGTAGCCTTTGCTTCTACCCATTTGGTCAAATAGTCAGTTGCGACTATAATATATTCGGCATGCTGTGACGAGCTGGAGGTTTAATGGGACTGACAAAATCAATACCCCATTTGGCAAAAGCACGTGTGCTTAACATAGGCCGCAATGGCATATTGTCCTTTGTGATGGGAGGTTTGGTCCTTTGACAATTGTCACAACGTTTTACATATTCTTCGGCATCGATTTGTAAGGTTGGCCACCAACGCCCAGACCACCTAATCAACTTAGCTGTGGTATTGCTCGAAAAGTGTCCACCCCCAACACTTGCATGTGCATGAGTCAAGATTTTCAAGTAGTCAGCTTCACATACACACATACGCAAGTTGCCATCCTTGCCCCTCTTGTAGAGTTGGCCCTCTATCAGCAGCAGATAGTTGGTCGCTTCAACTTCAATAGCATGCTTTCGATGTTTAGGAATTGTTCGATCAGCATGACCATGCTTAAGATAGTCCACAATATACTTACTCCAACTTGGTGTAGTTGAAATTTGGAATAATGTGACATTATGAATTGGTTGTTGAATATGACATGAAGCACAGTTACGAACAAATTTTTCAGCATCCGCATGCATGGTAGGCCACCATTGCCCATCTTGAGTTATACGTCACACACAAGTAGTAGCTGATGCATGGATTCCACCAATACCCTCATGTGCCCATTCCAAGATCTCCTCATATTGGTCAGGGTTAGGTATAAGCCGCAACACTCCATCATTACCCTGACAATATAATCTCCCTGAGATTAATTTGAATGGTTGCCATAGGTCCACATTAGGACCCGCTAGTTGTATCTGCCCACATTAGGACCTGCTAGTTGTATCTGCCCACTTGTCAAAATTTCTAAGATGGGTTTTGACCATTTAGGAGCTGTCTCTACAAGGAAAAGTGTTGAATCTAACATATCATCATCCACACCCACCACCACAGGAGCTTCTCCAGAGGTGATTCGAGACAAATGATCTGCCTTAACACTTCAAAATCAAACTCAAGAAGGATGACAAACCACCTCACAATCCTTCCAGTTGCACAAGGCTTATTCACCAAATATAGCAGTGCTTGATTGTCCACAAAAAATATAAATTTGTTTGCCAAAAGGTAATGACAAAACTTTTTCACTGCATATATCATGGACAAACCTTCTCTTTCTGTTGTGGTATAATTCTTCTCAGCATTGTTCAACTGTCGACTAGCATATGAGATTGGTAAATCCTTATTATGTTCTCCTGATTGAGCCAAAATACATCCAATTGCAAAGTTTGAAGCATCAATATGGACATTAAAGATTTGGTTCCAATCTCGTGCTCGTAAGATGGGTGCAGACACTAATGCTTGCTTCAACTTTTTAAAGGATTCCTCACACTCGTCAGTCCAATTAAACTTTACAAGAAGAGCATATTAGGACAGCGTACATGTAGATGAATCGACGATAATAGTAGCCACAATGTCCCATGAATATTTGTACCCCTTTAGGGTTGATAGGCCGAGGTAATGAGACAATGACATCAATTTTATCCACATCTGTTGAAATGCCATTGCGAGAAACAATATGGCCCAAGATTTTCCCTCGTCTTACCATGAATTTGCACTTGTCAAGATTCAAGCATATACGATAAACTTGACACTTTTGAAACACAAGTCTGAGGTGTTCTATATGATCATCACGCTCTTGTGAGTGAACACATAAATCATCCATGAAGATCTCAAGAAATAGCCTAAGGTACTCCTTGAATACATGACTCATTAACCGCTGAAAGGTTGCTGGTGCATTTGTTAGACCAAATGGCATAACACGATAGGCAAAGATGCCATCTTCAGTAGTAGCAAAGGCTGTCTTGTGTTGATCCTTTGGATCAATTGACACTTGATTGTAACCGGAGAATCCATCCAAGAAACTATATGCCTTTTTTCCTACAACTCGTTCCAAAACATGATTCGTGATTGGAAGTGGGTAATGATCACGTACAGTAGCTGCATTTTTCCCTACAACTCGTTCCAAAACATGATTCGTGATTGGAAGTGGGTAATGATCACGTACAGTAGCTGCATTTACCTTCTTGAGGTTTACACATACTCGAAGTTTTTCATTTTTCTTGGGCACCACTACAATACGGGAGACCCATTCATCAGTGTGTTCAATCTCATAGATAAATTTTACCTCTAAGAGCTTGTCTATTTCTTCTTTTATCTTTCGTGCAAAATTCTCATTGTAAGTATAAGGACGTTGCTTGGAAGGCTTTGCATCCTCTCGCAATGGAATTGTATGCTGGCATATGCTTGGATTAACTCCTTTGAGGTCTTTATAACTCCAAGTAAAAACATCGCGATACTCCTTTATTGTTTGAACTAATAACTTCTCCTCATCTAAGGACAAGTCTGTGGCAATCCACACATAGCGAGGCTCTTCTCCTAGCTTAGCGATATCAATTTTTTTTGCATCTTCTGGACCATCATATGAGACCCCTGGCATGCTTGGCTTTTGTCGCATGGGCTGTTGAAGAACAATTTTCCGATCTTGAAAAGTGTACTGTGTGAAGTTGGGGGGAACATTGAGACCTTGTTCTTGTCCACTTGAGTCATCACTAATTGAAGACCATGCTGTTTTGAGCTCTCTTTTGCAATTTTGCATCAGAGTTTTTTGTTCAACCGTTATCTTTGCACTTCCGACACTCTCTTTTGAATCGGTTTGAGACTGGAGTTTTTGTTTTGGTTTCTTCGTTTTTTACGATTTTTGCCTAGCAGTTTTTAGCTTTTCTCCTGGTTGGAATTTTTTAGCTTTTCTCCTGGTTGGAATCCATCTGATCGTTTTACTTGGTCTTTGATACTATCTTGTGCTTGGACATAGTATAGATATCCATTCTTTCCTGAGAAGTGAGGTGGTGGTCGAGAGTGTTCATTCTTAAACTCCTCATTTTCTTTTTGTATTCTCTCACGTCGTTCCCTCTCATCTTGTTTACGGATTCTCTTATGGCTCTTACAGCATTTACGTTTGGCTCAGCTTCGAGGGATCTCTACTTAAACCTCCCTTCCTCTCAAGAGTAGGCGTGCCTTTCCTAACTCTTCCTCGGGGATTATCACATCATTATCAAAATTAGAGTCCCATCCATCTTCCTTATCAGCATCATTAGCAGATTCGAGTGTTAAATCCTCCACTGAGACTTCCTCTACATGCAGTGCTGTTGTGGATGCATCCTCATAGTACAAATCATCTAGAAGGTCACGTGGTTGTACCATTCGTATAGGAATAATGTCATATCCATCTGAGTCACAAAATTGAATTGGCTTAGGTAAAGCACATGTCGATAATGTTGCAAGGACATGACTCCATTCTAGGGGATCAATTAAGTACTCAGGGAAGGGTTGTGGAATGTATGCCTCATCTGATACACCCTTAAGTCTCTCAGTGTTGAAATCCTTACATGAGGCTCCACACATCCACAGATCTTCTCACCCATCTAGCAATGTAACTCTTGAGCCCTCAGATGAAGCAGAATCAAACTCATCTATTGGAGACCGCGTTACATCACGATATGAGTGATTCTTTAGGTTGACCCTTGTGATGACAGAATCATGTCGGAGGTACAAATAATTGTATCCCCAATCCTGAATCATTTGAAATTGTCGCATGAATGGTCTACCCAATATCACTTCATAGTTTGGATGCTTTCCAAAATCCACTATTGCAAATGTGTGCTCATATTCAATCCCACATGTGGTGACCAATATGTTCTCTAGCAGCCCAATGGGATGTTCTAAGCTTCCATCTGCTAGCTGCAAGCGCATACTGGTACTCCTAATAGCTGGTTTGTCCCACTTTTCCCAAATGGACCTTGTCACAATGCCCACTCTTGCACCACTGTCAAGTATTGCAGTTGAAGCTACTTTTCGCACTTCTAATGGGAGGGTAGCATTTCCCTGATCGTCCTCACAAAATTTTCCTACTTTGTTGATAGGAACTGGCATAACCTGCTTTGTCTCAAGGTGTATAGTACAATGATGGTGACTCTTTTGTAGCAATACCTACTCTGACAAACATGTGGCAATATCATTCCACAACTCAGGTCGAAGCTTTATCAAATCAAGCAAAGGTAAGGTACAAGCCACTGGTGCTGACAAAATAGCTTGCACGATACCCATACCCATCTCCTTTGTCACCTTCTATGCATGGAGGGTATCCTCAAGGTTTGAGAACAGTTCTCATATTCTCCCAAATAAGATGGTAAGGTTTTCATTGTATGCTTACTTCTAGGAGAAACAATTGTTTGAATTTCCTCCTGGATGCTTGGGCGTCTTAAGTTGTTTTCTATGCCCCTGGTAAAATCCACTTCAAAGAATGGAGGTGAAATAATAGAGGACATATTCTCATTAACTTTCTCATGAACTACTGCCCACATCTCATTTTCCATGTCCTCGTTAGCATCAATAACTTCATCATTGCATGGGAAGGCAAGACTAGGTGGTGGGTGGCAGAATGCCTTCTTTCAATGGGGTGTCAATTGGAGCAGAGCTATGAGCTTGTGAGATCAGCTCACTTTTCATTTCCCAACTTGATGACACTTCTGGTGTAGTTTCTAATGTTGGCTTAAGAGAGGTTGGGCCTCGAGGGATAGGTGGACGTTTGCCCTCAAGTATTGATTGAGCTTCCCTAATGAGTTGCTGATGTACAGCTAGATTAATCTTCTCCTCACGAGGGTTTGGGTATTCTTGAAGCTTCTTGGGTAGCTCAGATAAAGCTGCAATGCGACTTCTATGAGCATCAATGATGGCATCTAGAGTCTCATTCACCTTATCCACAAAAACAAAACCCCCAAAACTATCCTCGGTTGTACTAGCCTCATCTTGTTTAGCACTAGGCCCAGGTTGAGGTTGATGCTCCACATGCACTTCTTGGGATGTAAAAGCTTGATCCTTCATGTTTTGTTTAGAGACTTCTTGAGAGCTAGTGGATGCACTCTTAGTTTGCTTGTTACGATTCTTTTTCCTCCTAGTGGTTCTTTTTCTATTGGAATGTAGGGTCTTGTCCACTAGATTTGCCTTTGCATCCCTAGTTTGAGGTGTCTCATCAGTCTGCATTTTGGCATTTCGTGTCTGTGATCTATTCATGACTCTAAGTGGCACAACATCCTCATTTTCTGATGAAGGTGGCAATGGAACTGCCTCTACAAAGTTGAGTGAGACCTTTGGTTGAGAGGTGCCTTCCTCATGTGGTTTCAGCAAACAATCCTTTGGAAAGTGTTCTACACAACACCCTAGACAACATCTTTCAATTGGTGGAAACTGTGGTACTATTGTATTGGATTGAGCTACTTGCCTTTGGCGATGTTGACAATCACGAGCCCAATGGGGTTCTCCGCACTCATAACAGGGGCCCATTAGTTTGACTTCTACTTTAAAATTTAAAGTTATCTGTGAAATCCATAGCATCATGGCAACACTCATTGAAATTTGTATGCTTCTTTACATAGAGATGTGCGTGCAGTGTTGAATTTTTGAGTCCTTTTAAGAAGAGAGAAATTAATCGACTCTGGGTGGGCTTCTCATCTTCTAGGCAACGATTAATGTACTGCTTCATCCTATTTACACAGTCTCTAACACTCTCAGTCTCGCCTTGCTTGAAAGAGTAGATGTTTGCTACTGTGTCATGTTGAATCCCCATCAAGGAAAAAGCAGCAATGAATCTCTCTTCCAAAACTCGTATAGAAGATTTGTATGAAGCCTCTAGTGCCTGAAACCAAGCAAGGACTTTTCCCTCAAGAGTGAGTCCAAATCCTTGAATTTACGTATGCTTGTCAGTCACTTGCTCAGCTCGAACTGCTTGCCTAAATGCTGCTACATGGTCATATGGATCTCCCGACCCTTCGTACTTCTTTACCAGTTTCTGAAGAGTTGATGGCCTTACTCGTCTTGAATACTCATCATCGGGCCTACGGCCTCTCACTTTAAGTGGAAACTGTTCCTCTCTTTGGTAAGATGGTCCACATGCATCCCAAATTGGTGTGGGTCCCCTATTACCTACCTCACCAACCCCCTCCAAAGATCTTGTTACCCGCATTTCAAGAGGTGCATTTATGGGAGGCCGAGTTGGCTCCCCTACCCTCCGATTGTCATAGTGAGAGAAACGTTGTTGTGGTGTGATCTGTGGTCGCACTTTTGATGTAGGATAATATCTTGGTGCTAGAGTTGGACTACTTTGCAGTGGTCCACTTTGATGTTGAGGGTCCCTCTCGTGAACTCTCGTAGGGGAGGAGCAACAGTGTCTCCAAGAAAGGCTGTCTCTCCTGGTTTAGCTGTGTTTGTTGAGAACACAGCTAAACACTTCCATGAATAGTGGTTCATGGAAGTGTTTGTTGAGAACACTTCCATGAATAGTGGTTGTCCTTTCCACGTGAGCTCACGAATCTCCTTCCAATCCGAAAGGTTCAGTATTCATTGGCTCATTCATCCTGAAAGACCTTTGTCACTGGAATTTGTCGTACAAACTCCCATTGGTTCTCAGCCCCCTGATCCATTTTGCTCTTGTCTTTCCTATCCCTTTCCAAATTTAGATTTACAAAAAGTAAATCATCTATGGATGGCTTTGAGGACTGGGCATTGGATGGTCCAGGCATGTCCGGCTCAATGAGCCAATCATCTTTAGACTCCCTTGCGCTGGAAGGCTTTGATAAGTCTAGGAACTCACTCTTAGAGAGCCCCCCTAATCTGTCTACATTCTCTGGATGATAGGTGACTTCGTAACGAACACCATCTCCACCCATGTACATGTTACCCTGGTCATTGACTAGAGGTGCTCTATCAAGCTCTGAGAAAAAGTCTGCGATCTTAACGAGATACCGTTGTTGTGGATCCCTAAAGATCTCAGTTCCTTGAGCATTCGTGTAGACATATTAAAGTCTCACATTGAGTGGTAACCCCATGATGTCGGCTTCAAATGGATAAAAAGATCTTGTGGGTGTCCTATTTGGGGCTAAGGGATGACTATTTGACGGCCCTAGATTGTCCATAGACAATGAGCTAGTTGTCCTGGAAAGGGTATCAGATTGGGATTCGGAAAAGGTTTCAGCAATATCTGCCAAATTTCCTACCGATTGGGTCCCACTTTCTTGCGTAGGCACTCTAGAAGGTGCCCTAGACCCTATGGCAGTGTCTATATGACGTCCCGACCGCAAGTGCATAAGGTCAAATTTAAAGTTTTTTTTTAATATTTTTTTTCAAAAAAATCTAAAAATTTTCAAGTTGGCTCAAACTTTGCCAGAACCCATTTTGAACCCCCTCGAACACATTAGGCCAAAAAATAGCGTATTTTTCCAAATCGAAAATCGCCTAAAATTTACCAGTTTCCCATACTGATTCACTATGGGAAAATGGTTCCAGGACCGAAATTTCCACGATGTGTGTTTTCTAACTTCTCTCGAAAAGTTAGATAACCTCCCAAATTTTCGCGATAGAAAATGAAAAATTTTCCACACTTTTTTTTTGCAACCCTTTACCCGGTGCGGTGGCGGTCTTTATGGTGTGGTGTGTGGGTCTCTCCGCGTGGTGCGCTGTTCACGCACAGTCGTCTTCTTTTATTATTATTATTTTTTTCTTTTTTAAGTGCGTGTGCAGTGAACTAAATGCGTATGTAGCGAATTCAATGCATGTGTAGCTGTGAGATTTGTAGCAAATTCGAAATGTTCAGTCTTCATGTGTGTGTACAGATTTCAGTTTCTCTAAAGGTGCAGGTTTAACTGAGAACTAAAATGCAGGTTTAACAGAGAAATAAAATGCACAAAATTAAAGATGTAGAAAACTAAACTAAGCTAAGAACAGAAAATAAAACGAACATGCAGAAAATTGAAACTGTAAAAATTATCCTCAAACAGAATGACAGAAATACAAAAACAGGCCTCTCTCTTTCGCACACAAATTGAAATTTGCAAGTTTAGCGCCTACCTCCAATCCTTCCCGTGTGTTGAATCCTTGTCCTAACCTCAAGGGAGAAGCGTAGTAGCTAGCCAATCGCACTCAAATTGCAAGACAAATAAAGAGAATTTAACAACAGATTAGTCTTAAATAAACACCAAAATTAGTCCCAAAGCCTGCTCTCCTATCCAACAGTTTTGCAACCGATTGGAGCTTAACAAGTGGTAGTGTATGTATGGCGCTCAACTAATGTAGGCACTCACTCCCCGACGGCAGCGGCGCCATTGTAGAGCGGTTCTCTCTACCGTGCAATATAGCGCTCATAGAGTACTACCGATCAACAAATGTGTTAAGAAACACAATGTCAATCCGAGGTCTCGACCCGATTAGTGCATGAAGGCTTATCCCATGAGGGAGAGCTCACATACACATACCATCACTTGACGATTCAACCATTCAACATCTTAATCAATCTCTCAATCCCTTAAATCCACTACACTAATCAAGAGAACAAGCAATGCATGGCAATCTCTTAATCTCATTCAAACATTGATTAAATCTTAGCTTTCCCTAATGCCTACAAACCCATAAGCATGCATCTACTAACCCACAAGCTTAAGCAAGCATAGAATGTAACATTCACAAACCCACAAGCTCATAGAGAGAGTCTATCCATGAATAAATCAATGAAGTGGGCAAGAGCTTGCATCAATGGAGACTATACACACACACACTACAAGCATGCAGCATACACAAGAGAAAGAAAGAAGCATTCAACTAATCATAGATTAATCTACTTCAATGATGCTAAAACAGATTAAGAGAATGAAGTGGAGCTATACTCATTGGAGCTTGATGCTCATTAGAGTACAATAGAGAGGAGTTTGAGAGTTGCCATAGCTTGAGAGGTCAAGAGCTTCACTCAATAGCTTATGAGAATGGCCAAAATGTCCACTTTCTTTAGCTAACATCTCTTTTGTAGAGATGTCACTAACCCTAACCCTAGGGCTCTTTCACACATGGGCGGACAACCCCCCATAAGTGAGCCTTGCTTAATACACTTAGAACTCTCATTTAGAACCCACATTGGCCTAAAACGATTTACATTGCACTTCAGCACAAAAATATGGAAAAATTATGTGCGTCTTTATGTTCCCATGGCTACAATCTTGCTCTCTCGCGTTAATTGCTTCCGGCCTCCTTCCATAATCCATGTTCCCCTGAGTGTTCCCATGGAACAGATTGTTAAAACTAGCTGCTAAACCTACACAAATTTTCCTCATTGCATTTGTAACATTTAAGCAAATTGTATCCTTGGAGAGTGCTTTAGAGAGGGTAACTTGAAAATACAAGATGGAAATTGGTAGTGTGGATATTAACCCTCCTAATACAAACATATATTAGTGAGCAAAGAGAAGAAATTCATGGACAATCATTGCTACCAAGATTTGGAGCATAGACCATATATTTTGGATATTACTGACAATAGTGATAGTGATAGTGGTAACTCAGATACACATGAAGAGCAAGCTAGTACACACAGACTATTACTAAAGATGGAAGATGTTATTTTTGTAATTATATGATCTTTTTGTAGGGAGGATGAGTATGTTTTTGATGTATTTGCATTGGGAAATTTGCATTGGGAAGTGCATGTGGAATGACTCATGTAAAACAAACAAAAGACACTGACGATGGTTCCAAGTTTACAAGAATTACGTGAGATTGAATTAATGTGTTCAAGCTTTGTTGAGGGGAATCTTGAAATCAGATCATGGGGTAGAATCACAAAGTAAAGAGATGATTCTATGTTTATAAATGAGTAGCTTCTGGTAGAAGGCCCTGCACCAAGGCATATCACTACACTTACGAAGGAGCATGAAGGGGCAATGTTAGACTTTGTTGATCAAATTGTTCCTGATGAGCTAGACAAAACCAGTATTTAAAAAGAATATTTAGTTCTCATTTTATTGATAGGATAGTTTTTTCCATTATGATATGTAAGTAAATGCTCTATGAATATCATCAGTTAGATTTGTATGTATGGTACTTATAATCTTGACTTAGTAGAAGAACTTCTATTTTGTTTTATCAAATTCAAAGACACTATTATTGTGAGATAATTTTATTGCATCATAATTTGTTCATAATGGCAAAGTGACTAGATCATAATTTTTCATTGTTGTAAAGTAAAACATATGCCGTGATCATTAGATCAATTAGACCATGTGTTTATGATCTTTTGATTGACACCCCAAATAAATATTTGGACACTTACTCAAATTTAATCACATATAGTTGATGGTTTGGGTATGTCAATAAGGCCACATAAAGTTTATAGTCATACATAAAATTTGGACAATTGGCCAATTCTACAGCATTAACACCCATGAGATAGATTTGAACGAGTGACTAAATCTAAAAATTCACATCCATCTATAAGATTTGACCACTAGCATTACCCACCCTTAACATAGATTTGGACAAGTAATTGAATCTAGCTAATAACACCCATGCACAAGATGTTTACTGTCATCTAGTGAGATTTGGGTAACTGATCAAATCCAACATTCAAATCTATCCAAATACGTGGACAACTAACTATATAACCAAATTTAATTCTACGTACTTAGATATATTGAGTATTTAAGATTATTGAAAGCATGTTGTTTGTGATTTTCTAATTGAGTTTTGGCCGATTGACTCAATGTCTTTTGTCTTTTCTTTCCCTATAACACTCATGTACAAGACATTATCTAGTGAGATTTGGATAACTAACTAAATCCAAGATTCAAAACCATCTACGATATATGGATAGCTGATCATATTACCAAATTCAATTTTATGTAGTGAAAAATATATGTAATATTTGTGAGAAGTTAAATGTGTGTGATTTTTTGATTGAGTTTTGGTCGATTAACATGTCTATCATATTTTTTTTCGACAGATAAAGTATATCACAGATGTGTTAACAAAGATAATGAGAACATAGGATTGGGTAATAGGAATGTGACAAGCCAAATGTCTGTAATATTGGATTTGAATGGATTATTGTTAGAATGTTGCTTCACAAAGTCAAATAAGCATACAAGCTTACATTGTGGGAAACAATGGATTGTACTTCGTCCAAGATGCATATAGTTTTCAGCCAATCCATTCATAAAGTTCCATGTTGGGATATGGCCCATGGCTTTGCATAGAAATGTGGTGCATATGGTGGAAACTTATTACATGTAGGGAAACAATTACCATTTTTTATTGTGTGGTGGGGACAAGAGCAGTGTTATGTGTATGATCGTGTGTGAGAAGATATTTAGGCCAGAAAAGATGGGTGTGGAGGCCATGTTCAAACCACTCAAAAGTATTTGGTACTAATGTAATGCACAATGCTATGTAACAAGGACAGTTTTCATTGATGATAGTCCATACAAAGAATGTGCAAGTCCACCAAAGAATTGCATTTTTCCACCCAAATTTGACATTAATGCATATGACAACACATTGGAACACTTATACAGATACTTGTGCCATTTGGATATGGTTGGTGACATTCGTACAATGATTTCTTTTGATAGATATGGATAGTTACCAGTCCAACAAGGACATACCTTGTATGTATACTTTTGAAGTGTGATTATAGAGTGGGATGAGATGTACAAGAATGAATCGAAGGTGTCACATGTAGGCTGTAACGCCTGTGACCGATGGGGGCAGACCGGATGGCCATGTCCGGGGTTCAGTGGGAGAGGACGCCCATGCGGAGTCATGGGCGGCTAGGCTAGTGTGGACGGCAGGCCACACACTATATAGCCTGGGGGATGAGGGGCAATCCTCATTCTTCCTCTATGGCTAGCTGGTGAGCCAGAGGCCGTCCCCTCTTGTGGTAACGCCCGTAGCGACGTTACGGATATCTAACACTGGTATCAGAGCGCGTAGTCTGCTTGTTGAGAGTAGAGTTTTTGAGGACAAAAACCTTTCTTTAGGGAAAGGAGGGATATCCTCAAATATCACATAAACTCGAATAGTTGTGTGAGTCCAGATAATACTTGAAGGGATGTGTCTAGTAATAGCAACAAAGAGTTGTAAGTGATTGGATGTAACTCTAGACACCCGTAGTGGTGCAAGAATCTTTATCAAACATCTCCACATACTATATGGTCTGCCCGCATATATAGTATGGCATAAGAGATAGGAAGTTTGATTGTTATATTTGAAGGGAAATCTTCAAAAAGTTACATTTACTCTGAGTTAGAGTGGAGTTTAACCATCCGTAGATTGATGGTAGTTAGAAACTCAACAAGATTATAGAGCATATGCTTGTGCAAAGATTGGCTCTAGTTTATTTCTCCTATGGCCGTAGAGCTTTCCAAGGAGAAGTTTAACAAGTTGGTGATGCAACATGGTAGCATAGTCTACAAATATCTAGTAGCATAGTCTAAGAACTTGCGCTACTACAGTGCTCTCCAGTACATTAGCTTCTGTACTAATGACATGATGCAAAATCAAGGCATGAAATTTGCCTTGGGGTTTTGGTTGAAATACCAAATCACGGCTTGCGTGAGTACTACTAGACATTTGCTTACCAATGACTTCCCCAGTTTGTTTTCGAGGACGAAAACTCTTTATCCTGTAATGGCATGTCGGATTGCCCATAGCGGCGGTCGAGCTCGACCGGACACATGGGAGAAATATGATAATTACTCCATTGACGACGGGTACTCACTCTACAAGGGTAGAATATGTGTACCAACTATTGGTGACTTTCGAGCCCAAATTCTTAAAGAAAGTCATGATAGTCCAAGTGCGGGTCATCCTGGGATTCAGAAGACCTATGCACTAGTAAAAAGACAATTTTATTGGCCTAGTTTGTTTAACGACCTATGACACTAGCACGTAGTCCGCTTGAGAGTAGAGTTTTTGACGACAAAAACCTTTCTTTAGGGAAAGGAGGGATATCCTCAAATATCACATAAACTCGAATAGTTGTGTGAAGCTAAAATGCAGTAAGTGCTAGGTCAATAAACATGAACGTCTTAAGGTTGGAGGACTACTCCATCCGCTGGAGATTCCTCAAGGGAAATGGGAAAGCATTTCCATGGATTTCATTACCGGTTTACCCAAGATGAGTCGAGGGAATGACTCGGTGTGGGTGGTAGTGTACAGGTTAACTAAAATGGCAAAGTTGGCAAAACTCTTTATTGAACATCTCTACAAGCTATATGGCCTGCCCGCAGATATAGTGTCGGATAGAGATAGAAAGTTCAACAGTCATTTTTGGAGGGAAGTCTTCAAAAAGTTGGATACTACTCTGGGTATGAGTACGGCAGATCATCCGGAGTATGATGGTCAAACTGAAAGAGTTAACCAAATTCTAGAGGATATGTTGCGTTCTTATGTTAGTAAGAAGCAATCTCATTGGGAAGAGTACTTGCCATTATTGGAGTTTGCCTATAACAGCTCCAAACACTCAGCGAGACTGGATTTACACCATTCATGTTAATGTATGGATTTCAGCCGAGATCTCCGATGGCTGTAGGCCTAGAAAAGGAGAAGATTCAATCTGTCAAGGATTTCCTTGAAGATATGAATGATATGCTCAGAGCCGCACGAGAGAGCATTCATAACGCTCAGGATCGCGCTAAAACTTATGCGGATAAAGGACGAAGAAAGGTGACCTTTGCAGAAGGTGACTTTGTATTCCTCAATGTTCCTGCGCAGTCACAAACCATGAAAACGGGAAAGTGTGATAAACTTTCTCCGAGATATGGTGGTCCTTTTAAAATCCTTAAGAAGATTGGGGGCGTAGCATATAAACTTGAGTTACCGGAGAGTTCTCAAGTCCATCCTGTCTTCCATGTCAGTAAATTGAAGAAATCAGTTCACGGGTTAGAGAACGCAGTTTCTCCAGAGATTTTGGTGGACTTGATAGAGCCACCAAAGATACCACATGAACCTGAAAAGATTCTACAGTATCGTGGTGACAGACAAACCCGACATAAAGTGTACCAAGAGGTACTTGTTAAATGGACAGATAGGGATGAGGTAGCTACCTGGGAACGCCGTAGCGCAATTTCCAAAAGGTTTCCCCAGTTTGTTTTCGAGGACGAAAACTCTTCTTAAGGGGGGGTAATGTCACGTAGGCTGTAACGCCTGTGAGTGATCGACGGGCAGACCGGATAGCCATGTCCGGGGTTCAGTGGGAGAGGACGCCCATGCGGAGTCATGGGCGGCCAGGCTAGTGTGGACGGCAGGCCACACACTATATAGCCTAGGGGATGAGGGGCAATCCTCATTCTTCATCTATGGCTGGGTGGTGAGCCAGAGGCCGTCCCCTCTTGTGGTAACGCCCGTAGCGGCGTTACAGATATCTAACAGAAGGAATATGTAGCCTCAGGATTTGATGAAACTGACATATTCAGCTCATGCCAAGGTGTTATTAAACATGCAGCATGTGATTCTGAAGTTACATTTTCAAGAACAATACACTCTCCTCCATTGACTCTAAGTATTGCACAATTAAAGATATTGAAAACAATACCACCAGTGTCAAAACCAAACTAAATACTCACACATGAGGTAGCAGATGAGCTCTTTGCTGACTATGAGTTTTGATTGCAATGTGTTATCAATATTAAGTTTCCATAATTTGTCGTTATGTTTCATTCAATTTGTTTTGTAAAATGAGCATTGATCCTTTATAGTTATGGTTTCATTATTAAGGTGTTATCTTTAATGATTGGTCTATCAGCTACAACTGTATTTTTATGAGCATTGGTCCTTTATAGTTATGGCAGTTTGTAAGAATCATTTTTAAGGCCTTATCTTTAATGATTGATCAGTCTATAGATGTATTCTTCTTAGATTTGCAAATGTCATTTTTTCTATCGCCATTATTAGCTTCGACTAACATACAAAAAATATGGTAATTGATACCATATTGGTAGCTATATAAATGGACATAAGGATGTCATCAAGTTGATACACTCAGTGAGTAATGTTCGTGGATTTACATATGGTGAGTTCATGGAAATGGAGATATTTGTGAACTTTGAGTTTGGAGTAGGACATGTTATCCTTGCAAAGGGTTTGTCATTAATTAATGACTTTGATGAATTAATCAAAAAGTCATTTCTATATTTTTGATATATTGTTAAGGCAAGATAATGAATGTAATCACAAAATTTGTGGTATATAATGTGCTTTTTAAATAAATCATTCCTATAAGATTTTCTTTAAATATAATATACTTTGAGTATTGTAAGCCTCACTATCACAAATATGCACCTTGGAGAAAAGAGGTTAATACATTTTATTGACCTATTATTGGCTAATTTATGCTAAACATATGAAATGAAAATTCGGATTTCTTTCAAATTTCCTAATATGGACTTTATATATAAAGATTGAACACACCTATAACATGTTGTGCTAATCGTGTGATTTTAGTCCATCTTGTGCTAATTATCTGAAAACTATATATAAAGATTAAACATACCCATAATATCTTGTGCCAATCATATGATTTTAGTCCATACAATTATGTTTCTCCTTTCTTCTTTGTTTTTGTGAATGCCCCTTTTAAAGAACACATCACACCTATAGGTGTATGAAAGGATGCTTTTTCTCTTATGCTCCTTCTTTGTCAAGATCAAGGTGCTGTGGGTAAAACCACCTTTCCATTCTCTCTTATGCTCCGTCTTTGTCAAGATCAAGGTGCCGTGGGTAAAACCACCTTTCCGTTCTCTTGAATGCTCATCCAAGTGTTTGGGAGACGATCAATCAATCTCAAGTCCTCTTAAACACAAGAGGAGAATATATTTTTCCAATTAAGTGGTCCCAAATGCTTGATGCTACATTTTTTATGATGTGCATTGAATCTAGAAGATGATTGATTTTTAGCTTTGTCCAATATGGAAGACGAAAGAAGATTGAATACCTTGTCATTCCCAATGGTGGCATTTGGAATGATCCTCTTTACACACCACTTCCTACTCACCTATTATTAGAGGATGTGAGGGAACTCTCTTTGTAGACGGAACAAACTTCTCATGATCATATGGAAGAAATCGGTGATGAATTTCTTGAGATATGATCTAGCTATGATGTTAGAAGTGATCGTCCATAAATTGGACAAGCACTATGGGTGGAAGTTGCTAGTCCTAATTGTTTGCAAGTTTGTTTAGAGTATACAATTGATATTTGATACATCATACATCGAAGTCAAAAACTCTAAGTCAATTATTGAGAATAGAAAGCATACTAAAGCACTCTGAGTCTCTCAAAAAGTCATGCATTGTCTACATTAAAATTGTCTTCACCTCTTCAATATGTTGTGAAAGTAGTCAGGACACATCATGCACTTAAATGCCATGCCATCAAGAAGAATCTAAATAAATCAAATGAACAGTGAAAGTCACTTGATCAAATTTGATTTATTTAGGTGACATAATGTTATAACTTGTTAGTAATTACTTGTTGAATAAAAGTGTCACGATGATGTGTATATTATATACTTTCTCTCACGTACGAGTCAAATTTGTAATTTCCAAGACGCCCCCGTCCCCCCTCTCTCTCTCTCTCAATGTGTGGTAGATTGGTTAGCTCATGAAGTTGTTATTCAAAACGTCTTGTGTTCGAATTTCACTCCTGTCGGATAGATCATATTTGGTCTCTTGGGATTGTTCCTACGACGTTAAAAGAGCTTCTTCAAGCAGGTATGTGGGTAAATAAACAAAATGGGCTAACCTTTCTATCACCCAATGTGTGGTAGATTGGTTAGCTCATGGAGTTGTTATTCAACACGTCTTGTGTCCGAATCTCACTCAACACGTCTTGTGTCCGAATGTCACTCCTGTCAGATAGATCATATTTGGTCTCTTGGGATTGTTCCTACGACCTTAAAAGAGCTTCTTCTTCTTCTTCTTCTTCTTTCTTCTTCTCTCTCTCTCTCCTCGCGTCACATATTGCATCCAATGCATGTTGTGATTATCCGATATCATTGTCTTTTTGTAAAAGATTTCATATTTGTCAAATGGTGTGGTCAATGTTAAAGCTGTAGTATCAAGTACGGCACAAAGAGAGTGTTACAAAAAAGAAAAGTGGAAGCCAAGGTGTTAGGTCAGGTTGGAGCATTATGGCTTGGAACGGCCGGCCGGCGAAGGGAGAAAGATTGTGTGGGAGAAAGAAGTAGATCCATAGGAAACGCATGAACAGTGAAGGCAGCTTGAGTCTGTGGAGCCGGGGCTTGGAATTAAATCGGAAGAAGGAGAGGAGAGGAAAGCTTATAATCCGAACTAATTGAAGCATTATTGATCAGGCGGTATCATCACGACCATGTGGACCAGCACCAGCTGCTGCTTATTGACGACGAAGTGCAGCTGCAGTAGCGTAGCTGCTGCGGCTGCGGCGGCGATGATGATCATGTTGTACTGCTCATGCGCCCATCCTGGCGACGTTGCCGAAACGGTGATCATGAATAAGGCGCAGATGCTACAGCAGGGGGTCGGCAATACGACTAGCAATATTAGCAATAGCTCGACAATATCGGTAGCGACGTGCCCGTCCGCGGCGATCTACAGCTTTGGGGACTCGCTGGCGGACACGGGCAACGTTGAGTACGTGTTTCCCTTCCAGGCGCCTGCCGAGAATCAGCCCTACGGTGAGCAGGCCCCCTTTCGCAAGCCCTCCTTCCGCTACTCCGACGGCCGCCTCGTCATCGACTTTCTGGGTCAGTATCTCTACAGCTCATGCTCCATTGATCTTGCAATTTAGCTCACCGAATATTTTCCAGTATATTCTACATTTCTCGTCTCTTCTTGGCTCACCCTGCATCATGCTGCTACCTACTCGACCTGGTCGACTGCTATTGATTTGATCTGAATGGCATGCAGCCCAGGCGTTGTCGCTGCCGTTTATCAACCCCTACATGCAGGTCATAACTCCTGATTACACCCATGGCTGTAATTTCGCAATCTCGGGATCCACAGCCGCCAACGTAACGACTTTTTCTCTCCAGACCCAAATCAACCAGTTCCTCCGTTTCCGGACCATCGTCCTTCAAACACTGCAGCTCGCTGCCCCCCCTGCTGTTGCTAATGATCATCAGTACTCTTCCACAGCTACAGCTGGTGAGACGTACGCTGTGCGTGTGTGTGCGTGTGTGAGAGAGAGAGAGAGATAGAGAGACGACGACGCCGTCGTTTTGGCTCCGAGTATACATAACATTGCAGTTGCGCTAGGTACTGGCGACGTGGGAACAAGCGTCTCGCAAATGAAGATTCCAGCTTCGGAAAGCTTTGGAGATTCGCTCTACATAATCTCCATAGGAGGAAACGACTTCATGTACGCATACGACTACTACGCGCCTTCAGCGTTCCTACAGCAAGTAGTAACACCGAGAGTAGTTGATGCAATCATTAGTGCAGTACAGGTAACATTTGCTTGTATTAACGAACGTTCATGAAGAGATTAGAATCCCAGCAATCGTAATAGCTGATCATGGCGCCTGTTTGCGGCCAGATCCTGTATCGTGAGAATGCACGGTGGATCATGGTGTGGAACATCCCTGCTCAGGGCTGCGCTCCCATCATCCTCACCCGTTTTGGACCTGCCGCGGCCTCCGACGACTTCGACAGCTTGGGATGCTTGAAGCCTTACAACGATCCCATCCAGCGCTACAACCGCCTCCTTAAGGCAGCGGTGCAGAGCCTCCAGCAGAACTATACGTCTGCTCGGATCATCTACGCTGACTACTACGCAGCAAACATTGACATTCTCAGCAACGCCACCCAATTCGGTAAGTACTCAAGGAGTCGAGTAGCTAGGTAGCCAACTAGTCTGTAAAGGTGTGGTGGATATAACTGATGTGAGGGGATGAGATGATATCAACGCAGGCTTCGACCCCAACTCGACACTCAAGGCGTGCTGTGGCGTGGGTGGGCAGTACAGCTACAACACAGACAGCACATGCGGAGACCCACGGGTGCCTGCCTGCGACAATCCATCGCAATTTGTGAACTGGGACGGCGTGCACTTCACAGAGGCCTTTTATCGCACGATCGCCCAGTTCTTCCTCAATGGCCACTACTTTCACCCTTCTATCAACATCAGCTCGGCTTGTAATCTCAACTTCACCGGCTTCTAATAATTTGCCGTCTGCACTCCCTTCCAACGATCTACGCTCATCTTTCTGAATAAACCAATTGCAATTTGCTTGGCTATATTTATTTTATTTTAGACAATCTGTCTTTTTATTTTGGTTAGAAATATAGATCATCAAAAGCCTTGTGTCATATGCTTCTTTTCTTTCGTTCTTTCTTTTTTTGGGATAGTATGAGGAGAATTAACGTGGTATGGAAAGTCCAAGCCATTTAAATATTAGCGTATACTATGACAACTTTGTTGAGGGTTTGTATTGTTTACAATATTAAAGTAAACTAGTCTTACATTATCGGTGCATAAAAATTATGTGCAACATTCTTCTTGATCATGGAAAAAAAGGGAAATTTGGAGAACAAGGAGCTCTTGAGTCTTTACAATACCAAATTAGTTCAGTACTTGCCAGCTGGCTATCATTACAAGAGCATAGTGTGTAGCTAACAACTCACAACTAATGAGTCATGCATGACTCACCCACAAAAAAAAAACAAACAAAGAGACCATTGTATTATGTCATTTTTAATGATGCTCATTTGGAATAAATGTGTTTTATGGACGCCATGTTGCTACATCGTTAAAAAAAGTGACTCTTGGATGGATCAGGTTGGGATGCTCTTAAAGACTTTTATGACCTGTATTACTCCATTGCTACAATGTGATTAATGAAGATAGTTTTTTTTGAGGTTTCATAAATTGCTGGCCCCCTCGACCTCTTCCTCACCTTCAACCTACATAGCTTCTCTCCATCATCATTTTTATCCTTTATCCACCACTACATCCTTCATCCTCCTGCCTCCGACATATTGCTCATTAGCCATGGCCAAAGCTACATGCTTCTCATCATAATTAAGAAACTTTAGAGCTAGTGAGATGGACATGGTTGACTTAATAGCATTCTTGTATGCGCACGCTTTCAACAAAGGAGGTAAAGTAGACTATCCAATTCCCTAGGGCTACTTTGCTTGCATCTATGGAGAATCTAAAGGCATGTGGATAAGCGCGGAGTCTTGAGGCAATCTTGGTGATCCAAGAGCCATGACAATCACCTTCTATGAAGATGCACATTAGAAAGGGAAGGGAGTGTCGGTTGAGACTCATAAGTTTCAAAAGAAAACACACCAAGTGACATATTTAATCAGTCACCTAATCGATATTCAATTCTTTAAAGCCATGACAATCACCTTCTATGAAGATGCACATTAGAAAGGGAAGGAAGTGTCGGTTGAGACTCATAAGTTTCAAAAGAAAACACACCAAGTGACATATTTAATCAGTCACCTAATAGATATTCAATTCTTTAAATCAATAACTAATCAATAACATGTAGTAGATGATTATACTACATGACAAAAGAATAACAATTTTAGTGAATGTATAAGGTAAAACAAATAGGCATAAGAATTAATTATTGATAAAACAATTTCACTATATAAGGATGAGGGAATAGCCATGTGATGTAGCCACGCCACTAGTGAGAGAATGTAGTGAGAGAATAGCCACGTGATGTAGCCATGCCACTAGCAAGAGGATGTAGTGAGAGAGTGGCGGTAGTGAGTGAATGCTATACTAGTGTGTCGAGTTACAGTACATGGTCACATACATGGATACATCTGTGTTTATAGCCATGTGGATAGCCGCGTATGCACATACGGTTATACACGTGGCTATACACATGGATACATTCGTGTTTCTAACCACATATATAGCCATGGACTGAGATAGAATTATGGAGACATACCCGAGAGTAGAATTTTCACAGTGACTCGAGAGCAAATGCATGTTGGTTTGTGGTGGGATGTAATAGAGGTACCTAATTAGAGAGACCAGCTATCATGCTAATGTGTGTTAGTTTATATTGGGAGGTTATATAGGTATCCAAGAGAGACTAATCGTGGTGCATCTTTATTTTTTAGGAGGACTGACATCGACATGAGCATATTTAGAAAGAACAACTCATATGAAAAATATTATAAAATTAACATTGCTAATTGAGAAATCGAATAATGTGTTAGGGTAAGTTTGGTCTGACATCGGTCTTATCTTCAATTAAATCCATACATGTTAATTGGTCTATCTCAAGATCCATATCTCCACCCATTGTAAGATCAACAAAAAGATCTATGCCACTACTAGCTATAGTGGACTTCACATCATCATCATCTAGATCATCACCATTTGTATGTTCGAATTCCATTGCTTCATCCTCATCTTGGATAGGGATACCTTTGTCTTCATTGGTTAGTGATATCTCGCTCTCGACATCTTGCACTTGATCCTCTATATGTTCATTTTTAAATCCCACTTCATTCATAAGCTCTTCAACATCCACCTCTTGAAAAGTGCTCTTTGAACGAGGAGTAACAATACAATAAACCACTAATTATTGTTATGTAGGCCCGATAGGAGCATAACCTAGTATAAAAGAAGACATAAGGTGTTGATTAAAACTATACAAGGAACTATATAATAAAAGCTAATGGATAAACTAAACTTGTTCACAATGTTGAGGTAGCACAAATGTGTCTCTCTGATTGCCAAAAGTTTGTAGAGTAAATCACCATAAATCCATTTGGATACTTTTTCAGGTTGTTTCAGGACCTTGACACACCACATCCTTGAACCATTTCACATCCAAAATATAAATATGGAATGTCTTGAATTTGACTATTAGAATGTTTTGAATCATGCCACAATAATCAAGCATTGCTCCACTCTCTTGCCATAACTCCACCTTTAGAATGTTTTGAATCATGTCATAATAATCAAGCATTGCTCCACTCTCTTGCCAAAATAATCAAGCATTGCTCCACTCTCTTGCCATAACTCCACCTTTAGAATGTTTTGAATCATGTCATAATAATCAAGCATTGCTCCACTCTCTTGCTCAAAACTAACTCGACAATCTTGTGTATTTCTCTTTGTATCTATATGTTGCGTGCAAAAGTACCTTTTCACAAACTACATGGCATTGTAAACCTTATACTACCACCAACGCCAAACAAATTATATATATTGAGATGAAGCATCACTAATGCAAGATTAAAAGCTAAGATATGGGATAAATCTTTGTGTTGATTAGCATGTAATCAGCAAGAATCATAAATAATGCCTAAGTGATTTAGCCTTTCACCAAAGGATGGAAATAGCCTTCCACAAGCTAAGGTTTGAAATCCATGAGGCTCTAAGAGTCAAGATGACCAATACCAAAAGATGTCCAAAGATACAACAATGGTCCATGAGCCCCCTTTTATACTTGAGCCCATGACCATTGTCCTAGACCTAATCTAAAGTTGTTACTTCATTATAAACCATCCCTTCCTATAATGATTTCGTCCTCGAAATCAAAGGGTGGTCATGCAAAAATCAAACATATACAAGAGGCTATGTATGGAAGCCAAAAATAATGACATGTCATTATCATGGTAGACCTAAATACCATAACATGAATAGTATGACCCTCAGGGTCAAATGGAAAGGATGAGGGCCTCCTATCCAGAGATGATGAAGCTAAAGCAATCTCCCACCCCTGGATCAAATGGCCAATGTCGAAAATCATTATTGGAGGCGAGGTTAAGTATGTATCCTGCTGAATCAAATGGAAAATGCAAATGATCATCATCTATGACAAAGATAGTCATGTGCTCTCCATCAAAATTAATTTCCAAATGGCACAAAGCACGTCTAAAAGTGAATTCCCCAACTGTATAAACCATCCCCTCATGTTGGCATCCACAAAGTCCAAAGATACACACCTCATAGCTAATATCCATATGAGCATAGGTGTGATCATGATCATCCCATAGACTCTCCATAGGTGTCACTTATTGGGTGTCATCCTCTATGGAATGAGCATAGAACCTATTAATATCCCGTGCATCATCTCTAATAAGGCATTCACACATGAAGTGGTCCCATAAACCTTCCAATCCAAACCGAGAAAAGCATCATAAGTTGGATTCACAAATGTAGTCCACGGACCATTGATCAATGTGTGACCAACACTTTTCATAGGTGAATCCAAGACACGAGTGTCCACAACAAATAATGCATGAGTGTAACACTAATCAATGCATGAGCATCACATATGTCCACACCATGAGAATCAAACAAAGTAGATGCATAGCTGTCCAATCTCTCATGAACATAGGCATCCATTTCTTTCGCAAAGTCATCATACCCATGGATACAAGCAAAACCATCCACCTCCATAACACATATGGACTCCATCATCTCATGCACACATCAATATCTCTTGAAGACGACTCCAAGTCAACTTGACAGGAATTTAGATCTTGGGGAGACACATCACTTGCTATTCAAACAGATTAAAATATAAACTTCAACTATTACCATAAGCAAGATAGCATAAAACCATAATTAAAATAAACACATGAGAGAGTATTGGGTGCAATCTATCCCCCCTCAAGAAGTGTTGGCATCCTCCCACTTCTTGAGTATTTATGCTTTATTAATAAAAATAGCCCATAAGCCCACAATAGATGCATGCTTATGCATTGGCTTGCCCTTTACAAAAATGGGGGTTTCTTTTAACACAAACGTAGATAAATTCTTCTTATCTAAACCATTAAAGAAAAATTACATAAAGAACCCCAATGGCTAATTCACATGCAACAAAAATGAATAAGTCCACGCCCAAGTATAACAAAAATAGATGGGTCAATAGGTCCATGCCCAAGTACATTAAAAGTAGGCAGCCAACAATGATACGAAATCTCGTAGAAACTATGGCCAAAACATTAGGAAGTGAATGGGGACTTCTTGGGCCCTTTAATTTGCCCCAGCCTAATCAAGGTGATTAAGGAATAGCCAAATGGGGGGTTGCCATGTGGACTGAAATGTTGGGTTTTTAAGAGAGGTGTAAGAGTGGTCAAAGGGTGCACTTTTTCTCCCAAAAAGGGGAGGGGGGCAATTTTACAATTTTCGGACCTCCATAACTTCTACATACAAGCTCCGATTTGAGCGGAGATTACAGATCCGTGATCTACGCATCAAGAGCTTTCCGTAGATATGTTACATGATATGGTTTTATCCGCTAGATTTTAAATTCCATTTTTCCCCCAAAATTCAAATTCGAACAAAGTAGCCGTTTTGAAGCTTGTAATTAGAAAACGTTTCTTCTTAAAAGAAAAGGTTTGACTCCCTTAAACTGCCAAATAAAAGGGCCCAAGAAGCCTTTCATTGAGGTCCTAATGTATCAAAATGAGAACCATACCGGTAATAGCTCACACCATATCATCACTATCATGTCCCAGCCATTTCGACTTACGAGCACAAAGCTCGTTAATCTCACTAACCTACACAGGTTGTGTATTACACAACAACACATAAGCATTAAATCCAACACTTAGTTCTAGCCATTCCTAATTTCATAACGGTCCTACACATGGAATATTCGGAATCACTCATGTGCCATGCTACCAACATAGAGCGAATATAGTGGTAATTAGGCATCCCCAATTAACCACAAAAGGACAGACATACAAATTAGCAATTGTCCTTAGTTGCGTGTCATATCAACTGACCCATGTTTGAAAGTAAGATTGGATGAGGTCAGGATAGGCATGGATAAACCGCTCAGGCATCCATTTAGCATTTTTGCAAGGATGATTTTGAAAGGTCAAAATATATCTATTATACACTGTATCTATGTGAGTGGTAGTGGTATCATGGTCAATAATAGCCCTCAGGTTAAAGTTCTTCTACCTGGTCAACAAGACTAGGTGCTTCCTCATATATAGGATGTGTTGGGAGTGGTCCCCTATAGGGTCTCAAAAGATTGATGTGGAAAGAATTACGAATTCTCCAATGAGAGGGAAGTGATCAAAGCCTATATGCTAGGTCATTAATCTTATGAGTAATTTAAAAAAAACCATAAAATGAGGAGCTAACTTAACAACAGGATTAGTCTCAACACTTTTAAGACGTCTCTTTTTAATACACAGAAAACATATTGACCTACTTGAAAAACCATGTGATTTCTTTTCTTATTAGCATGTTTAGTGTATTGCTCTCATGCTTTAGAAATAGCATTATGAACATGATCATGAATGGAAGTAAAATCAATGGTGAATTGATCTGTAGCTTCAATAGTGTGTGACAAATGAGTGATAAAAGTAGGTAAAACTTTTCCATACACAATTGCAAAAGGTGCTTTTCCAGTGGAAGAATGTGGTGTGTTACTGTATGCAAATTGAAAAATATGAATATACTTATCCCATTGTTTAGGTTGTGATGAAACAAATGCAAGAAGTAAATCCAATATTGTGCTATTTATTACTTTAATTTGACCATTAGATTCAAGATGAAATGCAATGAAAAAATCCAATTTAGTGCCTAAATTATAAAACAATGTAATCCAAAAATCACTGCAAAACTTAGAATGTCTATGAGAAACAATCACTTGTTGGTAAACCATGATGTGTGAAAATCTATCTAAGAAACAAGTGTGCAACTTGATGTGCAATAAGAGTCTTTTTACAAAAGGAAGAAAATATGCCTATTTGTTAAATCTATCTTAACAATAGTCCAAATCATGTCATTATGGTTTGCAATCATGAAAAATCCATAGAAATCTATTCCCAAGGAGCGTTAGGAATTGGAAGAGGCATAAGCAAACCAAGTTTCTTCCCCTTGTAACTTTTCACTTTTTGACAAACATCATATTCAGAAACAAATCTAGCTACATCATGTTTCACTTTACGCCAATAAAAGTCACTAAGATGGTCTAGAATGTTTTGAGATTCAAACTCGATGTCAGCTTGTGCTAGTTGCACTATGTGCTGGCATGTTAGGTAGTAACATGTGTGAGACATAAATGACCGCGTCCAACTAGTCATAGTGTGTGGACAGTAGCTAGGGTTAGCTGTGTGTGGACACAACACATGTAGTGTGTTGTAGCTTATTGATTATGGCTTTATGTATTGTGTGATAAGGGACATGGCTTCCCTCTATGGTTAGGGTTTGACTAATAAATTAGGGTTTACTTTTGTGGGTGTGTCTCCTCTCCCTCTACCTGTTTTTCATCATGGTATTAGAGCAGGGTGCTCTCTATTAGGGTTTATGAGTGAGTGAGAGAAGAGGGAGAAGAAGCTGTAAAGAAAAGCTATTGAGCTTTTCATTGGAGCTGAAGCTTGGAGCACACCAATTTTCACCAAATCTGAGAGCTTGGCCTATCGGGTAAGGAATACTAAACATCCTTGAGCGGATTGCAAGTGCAAAAACACAAACAACATCAGATTTGTGTTGCCCAAAGCAAAGAAAAATTTCTGTTTTGCAAGCTCTCCATTGAAGCTTGAGTGTGGTGAATGTATGAGACAAATGGTTGCAAATTTGACAAAGAATCATGTATCTAGAAAATGGGAATGTGTTGGCAACTCATGTGCAATCCCTACAATGAATTTGGAGCAAGTTTAATGCATTTGAGTGATTGGAAATTCACTATTTTGAAGCCCTCATAAAAACAGAGAATAGAGGCCCATTGTTGATGTAATTGAAGCCGGTCTTTTGCAAAAATCAACACATTGGTGGATTGTGTGCATGCCTAGGAGTGTTGGGAGCCTACATATGCCTTCAGTAGCCACAACAAACTCACCAATTCTCCTCTACAGCAGGCAGCGCAGCCTGAAAGCCAGAAACAAAGTAGAAAATGCATTACATAGCAAAGTGGAGGCCAAATTCAAGCTTGGATTGATTAATATCAAAATTTTCTTAGCAATTTTGGTTTCTATGTGGTTGGTTGGAGCAATTATGCATTTTGGAGCTAATTATGAGTTGATTAAACAGGCTTCATACAGCTATTAGTGAAATAGAGGGTCATTAATTGGCTAATTACTCTCTCAACTTTTATAATTGGTCTAATTCCTTTTACATGGAGTTAGTAGACATCATTGCTAAGCTAATGAATGCATGGTCCCCCAATTTGGACAAGAATTGAAGAAATTAGAGCACTTTTCTGACTGGTTTTACTGGTTTTTCTCAAAACAGAGAAGGGGATTTGATATTTTTGGTATGTATTCACCTTGGTTGGTGTTAATATGCAACATTCAGCTTGTTTAGGCAATCAGAGTGATTTTTTACATCAACAGTGAAGTTTGTTCAGTACTTTGGAGTATCTGGAAAACTTATTAGAGTGTGGTTGAGCCAAGGAAGGCTCATTTACAGAATTGGACATGTGTGGCAGGTGCATTTGCATTGAGCAAATATGTCAAACAACCTAGTATAGATTGTGGGTGAGAAGTTGGATAGAAAGAACTTCCAGGCATGGAAGTACAGGATTAAAAGCTTTCTGAAAGGAAAAGGATTTTGCAACCTTGTTATAGGTGCAGAGCTAGAGCCAGTGGAACTACCCCAACAACCTACACAACAACAAGTTGTAGCTCATAAACAATGGTCAGAGAGAGCATACAAAGTTTTGCATTACTTGTCTATATGTATCTCGGATGCTATACTCATACATATACATGATGCTGAGAATCCCAAGGATGAATGGGATACTTTGGTAAAGCTATTTGATACAGATACTAGTGCTCATAAGTCTCAGTTGAGACAACAGATTCATAATGTGAAGTAGAAAGGAAGGAGTATTCATGATTATGTACAAGAGATAAAGAAGTATGCAGATGCATTGGCAACTATCAATGCCCCCATGCCTAATGATGATTTGGTAGACATTGCCTTGCGTGGTCTTGGCAAGGAGTACAAGTCTTTTGATACATCTATCTCTGTTCGGAGTACAGGTTTACTAGATTTTGATGAGTTGGTTTCACTCTTGCTTGTTGAGGAAATCAAACTCAGTGACTCTTTTCATGATGCATCTACTAGCCATGATGATAATGGCAGGAATCAGGCTTTCTATTCACAAAGGGGATTTAGAGGCAAGGGGAGATTTGCATCACGAGGCCATGGTAGTGGTCGTGGATGGCAGGATAGGTCACTATAATAGAATTTTCAGCCTACATATGGTGCTAGAGGTGGTCATGGATATACACCTCAGAGAGGCAGAGGTAATCCTCGTGGAAGAGGACGTTGGCAAGGCCAACAGACTTCTATGCAAAATGTGGAATGCCATTACTATGGGAAGTTTGGTCATATGGCACGTGATTGTTACCGCAAACAAAATGATTTGAGAGGGGGTAGAGCACAACATGGTGGAAATTATGAAAATGGTGGAAATTTTGCATCAAGCAGTCATGATGGCAGTGCAAATCACTTGTTTGCCATGAAACATGTCATGGGATCTATGATGACAAATGGTGACAGTGATGACACTTGGTATATGGACTTTGGAGCATCAAACCATATGACTTGTCATGGCGAATGGTTTGAACATATGAAGCCAATGGATGTGAAAGGCTATGTGGAGACAGGTGATGATTCCCAGCATGCTATCACTCATGTTGGAAGTGTACCATTGGTGATGCACAATGGTGAGACAAAGTCTATGGTAGATGTCTTGTATGTGCCTTCTATTACAAAAAGTTTGGCCTCAGTTGGTCAAATGGTTGAACAAGGTTTACAGGTTCGTTTCAACGAGCATGGTTGCTTTGTTGAGGATTTCAAAAATTGGATGTAGAGTCATTGCCAAAGGCAAGAAAGAAGGCAGGTTATTTAAGTTGGGATGCTAGGATTCCTGAGTTGAAATCAGCCATGTTCTTGACATGTGGCATAAAAGGATTGGACATGTGAATACAAAGGTTAAAAAACATGCAGGCAAGAGGCATTGTTGGTGGGCTGCCTAGATTCAAGTATAATGGGAATATACATGTCTGTGATGCTTGCCAGTTTGGAAAGCAAGCAAGGTTGCCATTTTCTAAAGAAGGCAACATGAGTAGCAGGCCACTTGAGATAGTTCATAGTGATGTATAGGGTCTTGCTCAAAACCCATCTATTAAAGGTAGCGTGTATTATGTGACATTCATTGATGATTTCAGTAGAATGACTTGGATTTACTTTCTTAGAGAGAAAAGTGAAGTGTTGGGAAAGTTTATGGACTTCAAAGCTTTTGCAGAGAAGCAATATGGCTCTTGGATAAAATGTTTGAGGACAGATGGAGGTGGTGAATACACCTCACATGCTTTTGAGAATTTCTTGAGAAAGCATGGCATAAGAAGGCAGCTAACTTGCAGGTACACACCTAAGCAAAATGGTGTTGTTGAGAGAAAAAATAGAGTCATTGGTGATGTGGCTAGGGCAATGCTCAATGAAAAGAGCATGCCAGACTATTATTGGGAAGAAGTGTGTGCCACAACGGTGTATGTACTTAATAAGACACCCACAGCTGCTATACATGGAAGTACGCCAGAGATGCATCTTACAGGTTTTAGGCCAGACATTTGACACCTCAAAGTGTTTGGTAGTATAGCTTATGTGCATGTGCCAGATGAGAGAAGGAAGAAGTAGGATCCTAAGGTAGAAAAGTGCATTTTTGTTGGGTATACATAGGATCGCAAGGCATATAAATGTTACAATCCACATACTAGGCAAGTGGTTATCTCGCGAGATGTGGTGTTTGATGAACTTGCTAGTTGGTACAAGGCAAAGGATGAGGGTGTCATTGATTCCGTTGATGCTGATGTGCATGTGAACTTGCCACAAACAAGTTCTATTTCTATGTCTGGGCTAGAAGAGTCTGAGAGTAGCACTATACGTCCATGGTCAAGACGCTTGAGACATGAGAGTGTGAGCAGTGGGAGTAGTGCTGTGGATAAAGGGAAAAAGAAGGTTGAAGGAATTGGCATTACAGGTTATGAGTCGTCAAGTTCAGAAAGTTTGGATGAGGAACTTGCCATACCAATTTTACGCACACCAGGTGCAAGGCAGGATAGATATGTGCCTCCACATGCTAGAGTGACAGGTGTTCAGAGTGATCCGCATGCATTGCAGAGATCCCAAAGGGTCAGATATCCAGTTGATAGGTTGACATATCGTGACTTTGCTATGCATTACGCATATATGACCTCTTTGGTAAAGCATGTGGAGCCTACATGCTATATAGAAGCTATTGGGAAGCATGTATGGGAGAAGGCAATGGATGTTGAGATGGACGCATTGGTCCATAATGAAACTTGGGATTTGGTTACCTTACCACAAGGCAAAAATGTCATTGGTTGCAAATGGGTTTATAAGGTGAAATGCAAATCAGATGGTTCCATTGAGCACCATAAAGCGCGATTGGTGGCTAAGGGTTATGCACAAACCCAAGGCTTGGACTATGATGAAACATTTAGTCCATTTGTAAAGATGAGAACAGTGAGAGCAGTCATTGCTATGGCTGCAGCAAATGGTTGGGAAATGCATCAAATGGATGTGAAAAATGCATTTCTAAATGGTGATTTACAAGAGGAAGTTTATATGGCACAACCAGAAGGATATGTACACCCGAGGTACCCCACTCATGTAAAGAAAGCATTATATGGTTTGAAGCAAGCACCTCGTGCTTGGAGTGATAAGATAAGCCGATATCTTATCTCCCTTGGATTTCAGGTTTCTTCAGTAGATTCTTCACTCTATGTGAAGAAAACAGATCATGGGATTGTCTTGCTTGTCATCTATGTGGATGACTTGATTATCACAGGAGATCATGCTACAGATGTTATGCATGTCAAGAAAGGCATTGAGTGGGTAGTCAATATGCATTGGATATATTGGCAAAATATGGGATGACTGGGTGTAAGGCAATGAGTACACTTTTGGAGCAGAATGTGAAGCTGCGGGCTGATTTTGGTGAAGAGTTGGATAATCCATCTATGTATAGAAAGATGGTTGGTAGTCCTATTTACATGACTATCACACGACCGGATCTCAGTTATGCTGTGGGGCTAGTAAGCCAATTTATGCAGAGCCCTAGAAAACCTCATTTGGATGCAATGAGACGCATTATGCGCTATGTAAAGACCACTGCACATTGTGGTCTTCTTTATGAGCATGGTAAAGGCTTGGATGTACACGGCTACACATATGCAGATTGGGTAGGTAGCTCGTATGACAGAAGGTCTACTAGTGGTTATGCCTTTACATTTGGAAGTGCAGTGGTGAGTTGGAGCAGTAAGAAGCAACCTACTATTGCCTTTTCTAGTACAGAGACTGAATACAGGGGTGTAGCCACCATAGCTACATGTGAAGGAGTATGGTTAAAGAGTCTCTTGGCTAATTTGGGTGAGCCTATTGATGGCAAGGTTGTCATTCATTGTGACAACATGAGTAGCATCATACAATTGGCCAAGAATCTAGTTTTTCATGCGCGGACCAAACATATAGAGGTCCACTATCATTTTGTCAGGGAGAAAGTGTTGGATGGTACAGTGGATTTGCAGTATATGAAGACTGAAGAGCAGGTGGCCGACATCTTTACAAAGCCACTTAGCAGGGAGAAGTTTAAGTACTTCCATACTATGTTGGGAGTACATGGGATGAGCTTGAGGGGGAGTGTAAAGAGCTTTGATAGCCCAAGCTCATCTACATCTTCATCTATGGCAGTACATCATGAGCTTGAGAGGGGCTGTTGAGATTCAAGCTCGATGTCAGCTTGTGCGAGTTGCACTATGTGTTGGCATGTTAGGTAGTAACATGTGTGAGACATAAATGACCGCGTCTAGCTGGTCATAGTGTGTGGATAGTAGCTAGGGTTAGCTGTGTGTGGATAGTAGCTAGGGTTAGCTATGTGTGGACACAACACATGTAGTGTGTGGACAGTAGCTAGGGTTAGCTGTGTGTGGACACAACACATGTAGTGTGTTGTAGCTTATTGATTATGGCTTTATGCATTGTGTGAGAAGGGACATGGTTTCCCTCCATGGTTAGGGTTTGACTAATACATTAGGGTTTGCTCCTGTGGGTGTGTCTCCTCTTCCTCTACTTATTTTTCATCAGAATGTAGATGAAACACCTCAATGCCCCGCATAAGGTGGCTGATGTTTCCTATAGCATAGAATGTCTAAAGGGTCGAGTAATGCATAATCTTTTTTGAAAGAAAAGATATCCATCATCATAGGAATACTCAACAGAAGGGTTGCAATGATTTTCTCTCAATCTAGACCAAATGTCACTAAAATCAAGGTATTGGTCATAAGTTTTACGCATAGAATCAAAAGATGTATTCTCAATCACAGATATATTTTGAATGGAGGGTCTTCTACTCAAAGTGTGAGCAACTATGTTTTCTTTACCAGGTTGGTACTGAATAATAGGGTGAAAACTTTGAATAAAAGTTGCCCATTTAATATGTCTATTCAAAATAAGTGGTGGAGAAAGCAAATTTTTGATACTCTGTTGATCAGGTTTGATAAGAAACTATGAGCCCATCAAATAATGTTTCCAAATTTTTAATGCATGGACTACAATAGACAATTAGATTTGTCATAGGTGCTATACTTACTTTTAGCGCAAGATGGAATTTCCTACTATTGAAAGTAATAGGATGATCATCTTGCATTGACATAACACCAATGCGCTTACCACTAGTATTGGTTACAACCCACAAAGAAAGGATGGAAAAAATCAAGTAATTGTAACACAAGTGCATGAGTAAGTCCATATTTTAATACAAGAAAATATTTCTCTTGAAGTTTGGTCCATTCACAAGGTTTGGTTTTCTTGAGAGGTTCAATGAGATAATGTGCCTTATACGTAAAATTACGGACAAACTTGCGATAATAGCAACACAACCCTAGAAAAGATCGTAACTCATGAAGATTCTTAGGTCACAAGCAAGATGAAATAGTTTTATTTTCTTGGGATCAATATGGACTCCCTTAGCACAGATACTATATGTCCCAAATACTCAATCTCGCTCTGGAAGAAACTACTCTTTTTTGGATTAAGGTAAAGTTCATTTTCCTTGAGTAAATTGAATACAATTTCCAAGTGCTTTTCGTGCTCTTCTTTAGACTTACGAAAAACTAAGATATCGTCAAAAAAGACAACCACAAAGTTTTGATGGCCAAGAAAGATCCTATTCATCATATGACTAAAAGTCGGCATTAGCAAGACCGAATGGCATCACAAAAAACTCAAGGTGACCAGTCTGAGTTCTGAAAGCAATTTTATAGATATCTTGATCGGCCATTCTTACTTGATGATATCCGGATTTTAGATCAATTTCAACTCCACTTAATTTGTCGAGTAGATCATTAACTCTAGGAATTGGAAATATATTCTTGACAGTGTTCTTCTTGAGAGCCCTATAGTCTACACACATATGATTAGTGCCATTTTTCTTCTTTACAAGAAAGGCTGGTGCTCCATATGGTGAACTACTTGGTCTAATAAGTCCTCAAGAAAGCAAATCCTCGATTTGAGTCTGAATTTCTCTTTGCTCAAGAGGGTTAACTCTATAAGGTGCTCTACAAGGCAATGAACTTTTATGAATAATGTCTATTTGATTATCCTTAGACGTGCACTAGATATTCTAGGAGGTAACTCATTGAGAAAACAATCAAAAACTTTAGAAAGAAAAGAGGCATGTGATGTATTCCTAGGGGATGGTTCTTCAGCACTAAGCTGGTTAACCAAAATTAAGAAAGTTTTATCCCTCTTCCTCAAATCCCTAGACTTGGCCTAAGTATGTCTCAAAAGTGGTTGATCCTTGCCTTTAAAAATTCCTTGTAAACAAGTATTTTTACCACGATGCATAAAAGACATTGTGTATGTTGGTGCTAGAAGGACTAGCAAACGACGGCTGCAAGAGAAGGAAATGTGGAAAGGAAATATTGAGGAGCTCACTGTAGGTGCAATGATTGCAGTGTTAGCAACAACAGATGATGAAAGCGAATGTCCTTTTTAGTTGGCAAAGGTTCTTGAAGTCTTTGAGGAAAATGGAAAGTAGGTGCAATGATTGCAGTGTTAGTAACAGATGATGAAAGCGAATGTCCTTTTTGGTTGGCAAAGGTACTTGAAGTCTTTGAGGAAAATGGAAAGCTCAATTGAGGTCCATTGGTACAAGGTCAATGGAGATGATGCATTATCAGGAAAATATTATCCAGAGATGATGAGTAGATAAAAAGGGAAAGAAAGCAAATCATAGTCAACGTTGTGTGGATAGCCTAAGCATGGAGGATGTAGAAGTTCTTGTTTCTACGAGCACAAACCAAAAAAATTCTTCTGGAGAAAGTCAAAGATTTAACAGGAGAGGCATAAGACCTCTCATTGTAACCAATGTTGATGCCAAAAGGCAAATCAATCTATGATGGATGAAGAGGAGATGTATTGGGATGAAGAAGAGGTCATGTATGACACACAAGATTGGGATCACATGTCCATAGAGAGGCAATAGCATGCACATGCTAGATGGATGGAGCTACCTCATCTCATAAAGTGGGAGTACAAAGATTTCTCTCAATTCTAGGAATCTTAGTCCAAAATGTAGAATTCAAACCATCACCACATCTTGGGAACTCAATCCATACTTCAAAGGATGTCGAGGATAACACTACAAGACAATGCTGCCATACACGCGATAAATTACGAACGCGTGTATGGTCGCGCCTGTATTTGAATAGAATCGAGCGCGTGTATTTTAGCATTTAAGTTCGCGTGTATATTTGCATTTATCAACGCGTGTATAAACGCGTTTATATACACGCAGTAATACACGCATCTATACACGGTAATATTCACAGATTAATACACGCTATTATACACGGATTAATACACGCCACTATACACGGATTAATACACGCATGGCAGAGAAAAACTGAAGAAAAATTGAATTCCTTTACAAAATTAAAAACTATTTTCTTTAAACCATCTCATAGTACATTACAGTATACATCATTACACAATCCCACTACATGCATTTACAACAATGAAATATATTCAAAAATAAATCATGCATATGAGATGATAGAAATGTCATCAATTTAGAATGTACAGTGACGGATTGGTTAGGGTTCAATCTCATCTTCAATAAGATCCATTCTTGCCAAACGATCAACATCAATATCCATTTGATCAATTTGTAAGGCTACGATTAAATTTATTCCACTATCGATATTCTGTACTCCATTGATAATGGTATCGATGTCCTGATCATCCTCATCAACATCACCATCATCCTCAATGGTAGGGTCATTCTCATGATCATGAGAAATGGCATGCTCATCCTCATTATCATGATCATCTCTTATTTCTTGATCATCGATCACAACATCTTCAATGGCATGTTCGACATCATCTTCATTGCGGCTTGTTACATCCTCCATATGCTCCATATCAGTGAATGTATTATACATCACTTTGGAACGTGGTGCAATAGGGATGACGTACCACCATTTGATGTCATGCACCATTGGTAGATAGATAACCTACTCAAATACACATAGTACAGTAATTAATTAGCATATCAAAAGTCAAGGGGTACGCGAGCTTAGATATATATGTACATGAAACACATTAGTAAAAAAATGCATACCTGCTCACATTGTTGTGGCAATACGAGCCTATCTTTCTTTGTTTGCCAAAACTTTGTAGAGTAAATAGTTACATATCCACTTGCATGGCATTTTATCATTGCATCAGGCCCTTTTTCCACCACGTTCATTTGCCATTTGACATCCAAAACATACACAAAGAAGTGACGAAAGTCAAGCCTAAATATGTCTTGGATTATGCCACAATAATCATCCATTTTTCCATTAGCTCCCTCAAAGCTACTAATGACACCGCAATCTTGTGTATTTCTCTTTTCATCAATTCTTTGTGTTCGAAAATGCTTGCCTTCACACCATATAGCATTGAACATAGTGCACTGGACCAAAATAAAAGCAATATTTGTGTAAGCAATGTGAATAAATATTAAAAACAAATCACTTACAACTAATGCAAAACATTAGTTCTATATACCTTTGACATGCATCCTCGTGCATACTCCCATTCTTCCGCCGTGATATGCAGCCCCTCGTCGCTCTCTGCTCTCTCCATTTCCTCATGCAACCAATCAACATGCATATCATTCGGAAGTGTTGCTAGATGCTTAGGGTACGCCTTCCGAGAGCCATGTTGCCTCCGAAAGAGAGCTCTTTCTGCTTGCCTTTTTGTCTTTGCATCCTCATATCTTGTAACCCATCTGCTCATCACATCACTATTAAGGATACAAGTGAAATTGAGATCATCAATCAATGTTCTGTCAATTACTTTACTCTGTCCTTTTCCTTGAGGCACAATAGAGGTCATCCTCAAGTCCTCTTCATTGCTCCATAGTCGTGGCAAAGAGCTGTCCACCTGACCAAGAAATTCTAAAATATATACAAGAGACTCTTGTATCAACCAACCCTCGGCCATGCTTCCTTCAGGCCTTGCACTTTGCCTCACAAAGTCTTTTAAGGTCTTCATGAAGCGCTCTAGGAAGAACTTCCAGCGTGCATGCACAGTACCACATAAAGCAATTTCGTCCACTAAATGCACAATGAGATGTAGTTGACTTGTGAGAATGGTTCGCAGAAAAGTCTCCTCTACCAAACAAACCACCTCCACTGCCATAACACGCGCATCATCCAACGTGGCTGGATCAATTGCTTTGGAACTAACATATCTGAAAAATAAATAAATAGTACGTTATACCTCATGCACGTTCATTTTGCAAGGTATAATGAAGGGTGATCTGAGCATGGGTTTTACATACCTCACAAGCTCGCCCATCTTATAAATACATTTTTTCAAACTCTTATTTGCACAATGGTCGATGCTAGTAGGTAGTATGAACTGCGCACATAAGAGCACATGTATGTATGGTTTATGGCATTACAAAATTTAATTTCAACGTACGTATAAGACTTGGAAAACACTTACTTGAAGCATCTTGTGCCAATCGTGGGACTTCAACCCATATAGTTGCTCAAGGCCTCTTTTCTTAGTGGTTGTAAAGGCTCCCTTCAATGATCTCATGCATCCAGTGGGAGTACGCAAAGTGGTGATGGCCTGCTTTACCTGCTTCTCCTCTTTCTTTGATATAATCCATGGTGCAGGCGGAAGACGAACGTGCCCACCCACCTCTCGTGGCCAAGCTTGACGCATACATCCTGCGAACCCGCAAGTCCTCACGTACGCTAACATTGTCTCGTTTACCAATAATATGTTCCCAAATACTAGATCCCACATTCTTGAAGATGTGCATGGGATCAAGAAGATGGTTGATCTTAAGATGGGTCCAATATGGCAGCCGAAAAAAAATGGAGTACCTACACAAGGGATTGCTCTATGTGACCTTTAATCCAATTAGAGACTACACAAAACAAGATTGAAAAAACATCACTATACCTGTTCATGCCATCTGGAGGAAGAATAGTTGTAGACTCCCAAATACGCTTCCAATCTTTTGCACGAAGTGTTTGTGGAGGAATGTTACTCTTACTAGCAACATATTTAGGATGATCTGAGGGGAGAAATCGATGATGATTATCGAATATAGTCTTACACAAACCATCAGCATACTCATGTACTAACGAAGGGCCACAAACAGGACATGCATGTTTACCCGATGTTTTCAAACCTATTAAAATATAAATAAAAGTTAGAATAATAAAGTCAAACCGTCTAATTAATATATATATATAGCCAATAGTAATAGAGTAGGGAGGTAATTAGAATTCTTACCAGAACAATCGCTGTATCCTGGAAAGTCATGCATTGTCCACATCAACACTGCTTTTAAGTCGAAGTGTCGAGAGGAGGGAGGCCTACTAATGTCCACCACCACAACACCTCTCCATAGTTCCTCCAACTCATCAATCAATGGTTCAAGATAAACATCCATATGCTTGACTTTATGTTTCCCTGGAATTAGAAGGGATAACATAAGATGTCCCTTCTTGATCGCCATTGATAGTGGAAGGTTGTAATTCACCAACACAACTGGCCACACGCTGTATGCGGTGCTTTTGAAACCAAATGGATTCACTCCATCCATACCCAGGCCAAGTCTCAAGTTTCTGGGCTCTGTTTTAAAGCTGGGCCACTCATCTTCAATATGCTTCCAAGCGGGAGTGTCTGCGGGAATTCTCCACATGCCATCATCCGATCGATGTAAGGAATGCCATGACATGAGCTCTGCTATGGATTTGCACTTGAACATGTGTTTGATGCGAGCAATTATAGGAAAGTGTCACAAGACTTTACGAGGTACATCAAAACTCTTCATATCTGTTCTGTACCTTGCTTCACCACAAGTGGGACAATGTAGAGCCTCCTTATGCGTCCCACGAAAGAGAATGCAATCATTGACACATGCATGTATTTTATCATAATCCAGTCCTCCAAGAGATGTCACATAGCGCCTCGCTATGTCTCTTGAGGTGGGTAGTCTATTTTCCTTTGGAAGCATGTTTGATAATAGCCTGCATCCAATATCATCAATTATAACTAGTCTTAAATCCTAAACCTTAAACCACTAATTCAAATTTATAAGTTAGAATGCTTACTTCAACAATGCGTCAAGACTTGCATTGCTCCATCCATAAACTGTTTGTATATTAAGTAGTTCAAGTGAAGCACGTAAAACAGAGAATGTGCACCCTTCAAACACCGGTGTCGATGAAGCCTTATAAAGATGCTCTTGTTCCATATCATCGTCGTCCATACCTTTGGGATCATCCTTAAAAAGATTCCGCACTATATCATCAAGCACCTCCTCTTCCACAACTTCGTGGGGTGCAGGGCTATTGTTATCCCTTTCCCACTCATCTCTGACAATAGATCTCGAAGCTCCAGCATCATCTCGTCGACGCTTTACGTGCTCTCGTCGCACGTAGGGTACCATGTTAGGGTGTGGTACTGCATCCTGCTTCAATTAGAGTTTATATATTACAACTCTATTAATTTAATTTGGATACCATGAGTCATTTGAATACCATCAATTTACATCTACTCACCTCTAAACCTGTTTGATTCCATTCTCCATACATGGAGATGTGATTCAAGGTAATTCGACGTGCTCGTACAATGCATCCTTGACATCGATTACACATACATTTGATCCGTTGTCCTAACCACACATCGCGATTACGATGACGCATTGTCTCATCTTCCCCAGAACTGCTTGAAGAGGTTGATGACATCTTGTGTACAAACCAGAAAACACAAAATCATAATATGTTTTTAATGAAAGTATAAAAATCGCGTGTATTGACGCGGCTATTTCCTAAAAATTGCGTGTATTAACGCGGCTACTTCCTAAAAATCGCGTGTATTAACGCGGGTAATTTCTGCAAAACGCGTGTATAAACGTAGCTAAAATATCATACACGCGAATATACACGCGTTTATAAACGCGACGGTATGTTTAAACTAAAAATAGCCCGCCTTCCCCAAATATAGATTTTGAACTAACATATCAACACTGCTTGCATTTTCGCCTGTTTTCGCCTCTTCCAACAGCAAGGAGGGAGCAGAGAAAGGAGCACACACGGGAGAAGGAGGGAGCAGAGAAGGAGCAGAGCAGACTCACTTTTTCAGAGGTGAGTCAGTTTGTCCTGTGCCTTGTCTCTTTCCTCAGATTTGTTTATGCTATTCGCTCTTTGCTTTTTGGGTTTGTCTCCGTCCTTTTGCTTCTGTGCACACGATTGGGTGAATGATTCTGACAGGAGCGACAATGGTCCTTTTATAAGGACACTTTGTCTTTGTCGGGGGTTGGTCCTTTTGAAAAAAAAATTTCACAGGTCGCGTGTAGAAACGCATGTAAAAGCGCCTGTACTCTGTCTGCAGAGTCTGTTCACGCGGATATACACGCGTTTCTGGACGGGTGTATACACGCGTTTTTGGACGGGTGTATACACGCGTTTTGTGACGGGTGTATACACGCGTTTTTGCACGAGACTGCGTTTCAGAATTCATGATTTGCAGGCAACACAACTGACTTGAATGATGATATTTGTGTGAGTCAAGAGACAACCCATGATATACATGAAGATGTTTGTTGCAGGTTCTTTATGGATATTCCAGGTTCTTCATCCGATCCATTTGCGTACAGCAATTGGCTGATGGAGATGCTGAATCATTTTGGGCGCCATCCTGGTCCGGTTGAGCTTACAGAGTATATGTATGCCCATCCCCCTCCTTCCCTGCCTAGTGTCTATACCCCTACCGCGAGTATCCAGGGCACTCCAGTGCCGTCTATTCCTCCGAGTCCGACGAGATGGCATGCAGCTTCTCCTCTTCCACGTCCACCGAGGAGACATACCTCGTCCCAGACACACTCATGTACACCCTCACAGCCACCATCACATGCTCCCTCAGAGCCACCGTCACGTCAGGGCTCACAGCCACCGTCACGTAGACAATCCCCCAGTCGTGACTCCACCCGCAGCAGTAGGAAGAGTGGGAGTGGAGGATGCGGCGGGTGCTTTGGTGGGGGAGGTGGGGGAGGTGGGGGAGGTAGTAGGGCACGCGGTGAGAGAGGAGATAGAGGGAGAAGAGTTAGAGGAGACAGTTCGGAAGAGGAGGAGATGAGAGAGATGGAGAGAGTGGTCTGCTATGATGTGAACGGATAGGGGCGGGATAGTGATGGATGCGAGGGGGAGGGAGGTAATGGAGTACATGCGTGGGGTAGTATCAAACTCATATAGAAATTGTTTTATTAAATTTAAAGATCAAAATAGCCGATTAGTTGGGGAGGTGATAGAGGCTGTACATAGTCGGTACCCCAATCCCCCACATGCTACATTCTCGGGATGTATGGGGAAGGACGCGAATAAGGGAGATCTTAAGTAATAAAAGATCTCACCTTAAAAAACTTGCGTACGATGACCGGCTAAATGTAGCTGCGGGTGGCTATCCTGCCGAGAAACCTGCCACTGCGCACAAACGCGAGTGGAAGGAGGCAAAGAAACGAGCAGAGGGTGGCATTAGGGGAAGGTTGAGGTCTATAGGGGCCCTTTAAGCTGCCATATTATGATTTTAATGACTTTTTGTTAAAACGTTAAGTTTCTTTGACTTTAGATACCTTCTTGTTCTTCAAACGGCTAGAAGTTTGAATTTCAAAGTTTTCCGCCAAAATTGAATTTGAAATCGAGCGAAAACTATATCATGTGACATATCTATGGAAAGAGCTCGACGAGTAGATTTTGGATCTGTAATCTCCGAAAAATTTTGAGCCCATATGTAGAAGTTATGGACGTTCAAAATTTCAAAAACTTTCCCCCACTTTTGGAAATGAAAAGTACAAAAAGGCATCTTCTAGAGAATCTTTTGACCACCTTTAATCACCCAACATTTTTGTATACATGGCATCACACGATTGGCTCTTTTCCTTAATAACCTTTTAATCACATGGCATCTTAAAGGGCCCCTATAGACCTCAACCTTCCCCTAATGGCGTGAAGAGCAGGCAGCATGTGGAGGCACGACGGATCCAGATGGAGACCATTGGATCTTTGCATTTCGGATCTGGCGGCGTCGAGTCATGGGAGGCAGAGTTCGTAAGTATCTTGCCACTTTATTTGATTGTTTACTTAATTCATTGATTCTATGATTGTTTTAATCTTACAAATTGTGTTGATTATGATATAGCGACGGGTTACGGGGAGGAAGCCCACAACCCACGATACTGCGTATGCTCGTCGGCATAGCAGACGTGACACGTGGGCCATCTTCAGAGCCGAGGGACGTATTACGGACGCGCAGTTTGAAATGGCCATGAGACCATACGGTCGAGACAGGTACTTGAAAATTCTAAACGAATGATTTTGGTTTATTGAATTACATATATATATATACTTATATACTATATATTACTTGAACATGCACAAGCTGCTGATGATCCACCGGCCGCCACTGCAGAGGGTGGACGTGAGCACTACTCATCGGACATTCCGACCGATGTGAGCTCATCTGAGCATGGAGGGAGCACCGAGTCATCATCTGGGTCTGAGTAGTACTCAGACTTATAGTATCACATTCCATATTGACGATGTGATTGTATATATTTTTTTGTAAACTGAAGCCATGGGCTACTTCGAGATATGGACTCCCTTGTATACATGTATGAAATTTTGATAGTAATATTGAATTGATTGATCGATAGTATTACATTCATGTCTGTCTTGAATCGTGTATTGACAATGTATGCATTCATGTCGTTCTTGTCTTAATCTCCCTCGTGCATATGTTCTTCGTGGAAGGTCTAATGGGATGGTCTAATGCACAAAAAAAAAATCCAGAGAGTGCTATTGGGTGCTGGAATGCTGGAACAGTATTCAGGCACCAAATAGCACTCTCTGGTTTTTTTTTGGGCTCTCTGTTCGCGTGTATAAACGCGTCAGAACTGCTAAAACTCGCGTGTATCTACGCGGATACTCTGTAAAATACGCGTGTATTAATGCGTCAAAACTGGAAATTACGCATATATAACCGCATCTAAATTAAAGAAACGCGTGTATAGACGCAGGTATCAACGCGTCTGAGACATCTGAACTGAACAGAACGCAGCTATACACCCGTGTATAAGCGCGTCTAAATTAAAAAAAAGCGTGTATAGCCGCATGTATCAACGCGTCTGTAAAAAGAACACGGCTACACACCCGTGTATAAGCGCGTCTGAGAGGTGCTATACACGCGCTTTTACACGCATGTTTGTGGCCGCGATGATACACGCGCTAATACACAGGCCCGCTATATTTTTTCACAAGTCATTTTTAGCGGCTAGAAGCGCGGGTATGAGCCCGATCCCTTGTAGTGTAAGGTCACAATCTCAAAGTTCAAAGGTGATGGTTCAAACCCATATGATTTAGAGGAATAGATTGCTAAATTGGAGACATACTTTCAGCTCTATCTAAACGATAAGCAAGACAAAGTTCAATTTACAGACACATCCTCCATGCGGATGCGAACTTGATGATAGCCCAATCTGAAGTCAATCTTGCTAAAGTATCGCCCACCTTGCAGTTGATCAAAAAGCTCATCAACTCGTAGAGTAATGGATATTTATTCTTTATTGTGATTGCATTCAAACCACGATAGTCCACGCATGAATGCATAGATCCATCTTTTTTCTTCACCAATAAAATTGGTGATGCCTATGACAAATTACTAGCCCTAATGAATCCCCTGGCGGGGTAGTCAGCAAGCTCACACTCTACCTTACTGGCTTCACTAGCACACTAACCTGATACAGAGGCTTGTAGACTGGTTTAGCATCCTTGAGAACTTCAATGGCATGTTAGACATTACGCTTAGGGAGCAAACCAGATGGTAAGTTGCTCGAAAACACATCATGAAATTCAAGCAAAAGACTTTGCAAAGAATTAGAAACTTGTTGAGTGAGCTTAGGAAAAATTTGAGTTTGTTCATTACTATGCATAGCACTAACATGCTATTCACATATAACATAATTGAGAGATTTAATACTTAAACTGAAATTAAAATCATGAGACAAACTAAAGGAGACATGTAACACAAAAAGAGATTTTCTATTTCATGATGAGTATGTACAAGGTAGTCCGCTTCAACATAACAAATGAGTGGAGATGGGGGCACATCCCACTCACCTTGCAAACGAACTTATTTACCATTAACCTCAAAATCAAAAGTATTATCTAGATAACTACAAGAAAGAGATGGTTCTAAATGAAACAACCATTCATGACCCAAAATAACATCAGCTCTAGTAATATGCATAATCCAAAAATCTAAGTGCATTTCATGTCCCTGAATAGTGAGTGGTACTTGCTGAATCATTGTGTCCATACATGTTTATCATGCCCATTAGCAAGAGATACCATGTATTTATAATCACTAGGGCTTTGTGGCAATTTTAAATTTTTAACCAAGTGATAACTCAAAATGTTATGTGTAGTCCTATCGTCAAAATCATGACACGAACTCTTCGTTCGTTGATGTGTACATGCATCCGAACCAAATCATACGGCTCGAAAGAGGGTACCCACATTGCAGAGGTTACACAACAGTCATGCATGGCATCGGTATGGCATACTTGAACTTCAGAAAACTTTTGAGAAGCCTCAAGCGGCAAGACTTACACCGTGTGCACTGCCTTCCTACCACCCTTATCAACATCTTTGCCATAGTTCTTTGGACAGTTCTATTTATTGTGATCTCAGCAACCATGAAAATAAAACATAATTTTTATTTTTTTAGCTCACTCATAATTTTGCGGAGACAAGGGACCCGTTGGCACCTTAGCCTTCTTAACCACATCACTACCTTGTTTGGCCCCCTTCCGTTTGTTCCCCTTAGAACTATGGAAGTCGGATGCTCCAACCCAAGGTGTCTTGGCCGTGCGTTTCTTCTCAATATTGTCATCAAATATCTATGCACTCTTTATGGTCTCTTCTAAAGTTTTAGGTTATTGAGTTTTAACCTTAGTTTTATATTCATTATCTAGACCACACAGAAAACCTCATACTTTCTGAAAATCATCCATACTTTCAAGCTCACGATACTTTGAAATATATTGGTTCAACGTAAGACCTTCCATCTTATAGTTGTCTTAAGCATTCCAATTGTGATCCTTCTCGTTCTCAAGTAAGAATTCTTTTCAAAAACATGCCTCAAAGAAATCCATGTTGTAGGTCGATCGCTCTCACCTAGGCTCGTCCACCACTTGTAGGCCTTGCCCTCAAGCGGTGAGACTTGCCTCAAGAGAGCAAACAACATCAGGAGAGAATGCTTCAAAAGGTGCATGTCCGTCCACTTTTGTAAAAAAGTGTTCATTGCATCTTTATTACACTCCTTCTCTTCCTCATGGAACACATGAGGCTTCATGCTCTTGAGCATAGCTGCCACTTCTTGATTCTTGGGTGTTTCAGTGTCTTGAGTTGACCACTCAAGAGTAGATGCCCCTGGAGTATCAACCAGGACACTCCAAAACCCTGAGTTAGTGACCAACTGCTTAACAGTCTCTTGCATAGTCTATAAACTTTGAGAAAGAACAAGCAAACTTTGTTCAATACGTTGTGTGCATGATTCTAATGAAGTGTGTGCGTGTAAATCCACAAATCCGTGATCGCCCACATCCAGATCAGCCATATTGGTATTTGCTGCCATGCTACTGAACCTCGGGGTTCTTGGAAACTTCAAAGGTCATGAGGTAACAAATCAACTTTGTATGCAAGATGAAGACTAGTACCTGACCAAAATCAGCTCGTCTCGCTCTTGTCGGTTATATGTTTGTCTAGCACGACCTTGCTATTGATGTCGTTGTGCCGCTGTGTTTTGTGTGGGGCTTGGCCACTCTTGTCCCTTGTTGTGTGTGGGCTGTAGAGAAATAGAGAGAAAAAGCCTCCTTAAAAGCGAGAGAGAAATCCTTCTCTCTAACTTGGTTGCACTTGAATTGGCGGCTGATGTTGCCTGTACCTTCCCGTGTAGACACAAGAGAAAGAGAGAGAGTGTGTATCACCCTTTCCTATGCGGACAAGGAACGTGAGAAAAAAAAATTGGCGGCTGTATGTTCTCTCCTTGCGGCTTGTGCGCCAACGTGACTGGATTGTTGCTCTCTTGGGTGGCTCTGTTGAGGAGAGGACTACTAGCCTTGTTGAGTGCACAAGCCAAAAGTGCAGACGCTGGGATGAGGAGAGAAGGGTTAGCTGGTGTGCGCATCAAGAAGTGTCGGTATCCAACACAAGAGCCCAGCACGGTGCAACAGTGGTGCATCGGCTACGCTGTTGGCTACTCTTCATCGTCATCCGTGGTGGTTATGGTGGTTGTGCTTGTGGCCGGCTGAGAACAAATGTGAGATGTGGCTATTGTGCACTTCCACGACTGATGTGGACAATGGTGGCGCAGCGCACTTAGCTAGCCCATGGATCTCATAACTTTGATACCACTGAGAGGCCACCATGAGAATAGGACAACTCTCTACCCAACCGCCAAATATAGACCCTAGCCGACTAACTATAGCCCTGGCCGTCCACACTAGTCCAGACTCCCTTGAACCACCCGTCTTACTCTTGTCCTGACATGCACAAAGCTTTATGCATACCTAAGCTAATGCATGCTTTAAGCTTATGCATTAAAGCTCAATACGTTTAAGCTTTATGCATAGAGCATAATGCAAGCTTTATGCGTTAAAGCTCAATGCATACCTAAGCTAATGCATGCTTTAAGCTTATGCATTAAAGCTCAATATGTTTAAGCTTTAGAGCTTAATGCAAGCTTTAACCTTATGCGTTAAAGCTCAATGCATAAGTTTATGCATAAAGCTCTATTTAACAAATCTCAACTCCAATTCCCATTGAAGTTCTTGAGTAACTTCCAAATTGTTTAAGAAATTTCCCTTGTTTTAAAAGTAGGTTTTTAGGGAACTACATTGTGAGAGGTCAAAGGGCAAGATTATATGGATTCTTATGTACTTTCCTTTTATGAGTAGGTTCTTATTTTGTTGTTGCTTGCTTCTCTTTGCCCATGTCTTGATAGCCAAGTTCTTATATTGCTAGTCATTTGGAGATTCTTATATTGCTAGCCAAGTTCTTATATTGCTAGTCATTTGGAGATTCTTATGGCTCACAATAGTTGTTAAGTTGTGGTTCTGTCATATTTTCTTCTCTTTGAAGGTTTTTTTTTCAAAGAGTGATTGGTATAAGTAAGTTCTTTTGGTAGTCCCTCTCTTTTTTAAGGAAGGTTCTTGTGTATACTTTTTAAGCCGCCACTCTTGCTTTAATGATGATTGTCTTTGTATTTCTTGATTTCATACCTTAAAGATGTACAAGATTTGTTACATCTTGATGGTACTGATGCTAAATTATTTTGATCTAATCCTTGATCCATCTTATCAAATTATTAATAATAAGATTCTACTGCATTTTTTGGTTTCTAAATAAGTTATTACTTTTATTGCAGCATTCGATGTCTTTTCCAAAGGCCTTTGCTATCATAAGAGTAGAGCTAGATTACCAGAAGGGGAAGTTTTGCAATACAGGGCTATTTGTGGATAGTTTTGTTACTCTACATCATGACCTTGAATCTCGAGAGGGTTGTACAAAATCAATTAATAGATGTCTCAAAGTGTTGAGTGAAAATGGTGTCATACCTGGCTAGTGAAATAAGGTGTGATTTTTTAAAATTTTGTCCATTGATAAATACTTGTAGCACATGAAAGTATTTTCAAAAATCACTTGAATATTGGTTGGAATCTTAATCGGATTGGCCTGTTGGGAATCTATTGGTTAGTACTATCCACACCCTCAACCACTTTGCTTTTTCAGTCAAAGTCTAGGTATTCTCTATTTTGACTTTTTGGTCAAAGGCAACTATGTTAGGTTGACCAAGTAAACGACTTCCAAATCAAGTGATCTATAGAGAGTTCCAAGTCTTTATCCTTGAATGGGCAAGTGAAGGGATTAAAACGAGCTTCCAAACATTGACGAATTGAAGAAAGCCTTCCTAAAAATATTCAAGAGACACAAGACCATCACAGAAGTACTGGAAATGAAAGATCCCTGTCCCCTCAGCGCAACGAATTCGGGGGTGCTAGCATCGAAAGTAGCACTTCTTGCGCAGGGCAGAGCCTCTTACTCGGGGCCTCGTCCACGGATATCCGGACAAGAGACTAATCCCTCAGTTTTTCCAAAACCGAACCCGAAAAAAACTTCCCTCGCCCAGAAAGCACGGGCGATTCCTCTAGGATATTTTTATTCTAACGTAGTCAAGAGCCTTAACTAACCAAACTAATCCGACCGAACCCGTAAGTCACATGGTCAGATCAAGGAAGAGACTTGCACTTGGATCATAGAGACCAACGCTTTTTTCCTCATCGATAAGGCATAGTCGTTGATTCTTTTCCATATAATAAGGACTATCCGAGATTTACTTCATCTATCGTACCATAACAGAATTTAGTCTCAGTTTAGGGATCCATAAGTCCAGCCTAACCCCATCCAGTTCCATGGGTAGCCAACCGTCCAACCAATGTATAGTGATAGGATCCATTTAGAAAACTGGTTATGTTTTGTCCCGGGTACCAGGGAAAAGAGTTTTCAGGCCCCCTAGCCGGCGCGCCCATCCAGTTCCATGGGTAGCCAACCGTCCAACCAATGTATAGTGATAGGATCCATTTAGGAAACTGGTTATGTTTTGTCCCGGGTACCAGGGAAAAGAGTTTTCAGGCCCCCTAGCCGGCGCTTCAAGCAAACTTCAAGATAGTCACACCACTTACACACCCAATATGAAATTGCCTATTTCACAGATTCAGCTGTCTTTAAAACAATCTTTTAATGAAACCATAGTATCACTGATCATAATCCTCCAAAATATACAGGTTGAATTCTAATTTCCAATCATTCTTTTTTATCGGTGTACCTATGGCATCATTGGCAACCAGAACGCTCACCACCTATCCACTCAAGGACCTTTTCAATAGTTCCTAGCTCATAGTACTCAGAAATATATTCACTTATAAAAATCCAGATGGACTCTCTGTTGAAGATCAGCAAGATCAACCAACAGATCCATATAAAAGAGCTATGGACTCATCCGTTTGAGGACCAGCAAGGATAATCAACCAGATCCTAATTATAGGCAAAAGCTGCTCCAGGCCATAGTACCGAATGAAAGATTGGTGCAGATGATCATGCAGGGAACAGAAAATCCAAATCTAGAGTGCAAGAATGTTTTTCAAAGGTAGTTTTGGCTTGCCTTCATCGCTCTCCAGATAGGGAAGCTCAGGGTAGCTTGACACCGGGCATGACTTTTTGTCTCTGGCTGACTGCTGATGTGGGCTGATTGGTTGTTGCGGCCATCAGTCTCTACAGTGCAAATGCTCAAGCATAAAAAAATTGATGTTTGAAACATCTACAACGGCCAAACTAAGCTCGTCTTTGCCTGATTGAGGCCTCATGATGTGGGTTGTTGAGGCCATCAATTGAAACCGTTTACGCTTGGTTGTTGAGGCCATCGTTTTCTATAGCGCAGACATTCAAGCATAAAATTTTTGATGTTTGAAGCATCTACGACGGCCATATACTCCCCATATTTGGTGGTTTGCAAGGCCATGATTAGCATTCTTTGTTGATAAGCAGTCCAACGCAGAGTATACTCTGCAGAGTTTGGAGAGTTCAACGTCTTCAGCATACTCAAAAGAGCTTGCGCCTGGCATCAAAACAGCAAATCAATTTTCAACTACTAGTGCTATTTTCCAGGTCTACTGCAGGACGTAAAAAGAATGATGCAAATCGTCAACGTTTCAGCATTTCTTTATCAAAGCAATGTTTCATCAGCGTAGCGTTTTAGTGAGCACGCTTCAACGTTGATATTCAACATTCACAGGTCACAGTGAAGCCGTCGCCTACTCTCTACTTGTCAGTCTTTGCATCACAAAATGTTCAAGCCATAGCAAGGCATCGTAGAGGTGGCCTACGTCGACTCAGATTTTGTGCTAGAATAGCGAGGCACCTCAAAAAAGGAAGGTGCACTAGAAGGCGGCTCAGTTTATCAGCTCATGTTAGATTTCGCGGTGCCTGCATACGCGGCCGGTGATAGGCCCGAACACCCAGTCTCAATGGCCGGTGTGACAGGCCCATTTGTAAACATATGTCTATAAGGTGTTATGGGGACATGTGTGTATATCACAAGTGTGTGCGCGGTATAGTGGATAGGAGCTTCGCCTCCTGTGGCAGGGACTTGAGTTCGAATCCCAGCAAATGCACTAACATACGGACGTGTGTTCATAACTCTTTTGCACCACTGTCTAGACAGACCGAGGCGATCACCGGCTAGGTGACCGCTCATGCTGGGGCCTGCAGGGTGCCACGTACACAGGCACCCCGAAATCAACCTAGAGCCCACTATGCCACTCTGCGGCTCTAGGTAAATTTTGGGGTGCCTATAAACGTGGCACCCGGTAGTAGCCGGTCATCTGCTGGCTTTGGGACTTAGAAATTTTTCTAAGTCCGAGTGCCATGTCTAAACATTGGTCCCCATGCAAAATGTTATGAACATATGTACAGACACACATCACGTGTATAGACATGTGGGAGGTGGGATTCGAACCCAGTACCTCCCTCATCCTAAGCATGTGCCTTACCGACTCCACTATGGCACAACCATGACTAACCCACGTTTGCAGATGTATATAGCTCGGTGTTTATACACTTGCAGGCGGGGCGCCAGCTACCGACTGCGGGCTCAGTCAAATGGGGTGCCACATATACAGGCACCCCAAAATCTACCTAAAATCCACTTTGCAATTTTAGGTAGATTTCGGGGTGCCTGTATACGTGGCACCCCATTTGACCGAGCCCGCAGAGCCGATAGCCGACGCACCACCTGCAAGTGTATAAACATCGGGCTATATACGTGTGCAAACATGGGTTGTGCCATAGTGGAGTTGGTAAGGCACATGCTTAGGATGAGGGAGGTACTGGGTTCTACACGTGATGCCTAGACATGTGTTTGTACATATGTTCATAACATTTTGCACGGACCAATGTTTGGACATGGCACTCGGACTTAGAAAAATTTCTAAGTCCCAAAGCCAGATGACCAGTTTACCGGGGTCAACGGGGTGCCACGTATACAGGCACCCCAAAATCTACCTAGAGCCCAATTTATCACCCTCACAACGTGTATCAGTGAGAGATTTAAAAAACACATAGCTAGCTTCAACGTCTCTTTGAGGCTCTGCGCAGTGTTCTTTGCAATTCGAGTCCCTTGAAGGGCTTTAATAGGAGACCTATGCAGCAATGCCCATCATTGCCTTCCTAGAGGCTCAACACAGTGCAACAAGTGAACCAGCATGGTGTTCATATTGTGAGCAGTACATAATAAGCAACGTTGCTAGGGCTGCCAACAGAATGGAGAAGGAGGCCACCAACGACAACATGAAAATTTGAGAGAAGGAAAAGAGTTTACAGTTTAAAACTCTTTATTTTTGTGTTCACATTCTCCTCTAGCCTTAATCCTTTCTTACCTTCTTATCCATTCACACCTTGGCCACCTCTTTTATCCTTGTGCTATCCCCACTATACATTGTGGCCATTTTATTCCACATGTGGTGGATATTAATAGTATTACATGTACAGTTTGCAATGGGGGGTGTTCTTGAGTGTGTTATTTGGCCGCTCACACATTCTGTTTTAGGTATTCACATGCATTATGATGTTGGCGTATGTTTGTCGATTGCTATGAGATTGTTCACACATTGTGTGAGATTTTGGTGCATTGTGGCCACTTTTGGGTATCTTTGGGAGTTTGTAACGCACCTTGTTGTGTGAGGATTTACATATTTGGTGTTTGTAAGACTTGACTATGATCATGGATTTTGATGCATCATGGAGATGTCTTGGGATATTGGTAAGATTGCCTTATGAGTTCACCAAAGGCATAACTTATGATGAGTTTTGACATGGATAGATAATGTGTAGACATGTTGATGATGTACATATTAATATGGATGGCTACATGGCAAATGATGAATCATGATTGTTATTCATCGGGAACATCCTATGAGTCATAGGTGTGACAGGATGGGGTCCTTCCAGGACATGTGTAGTGCATGTTTACACATATGTCACCATCACATTGGTGTTCGCATGGGTCTTGATAGTTTCTATGACTCATCCACAACATCTACTAGCAACATCTACTAGCCATCATCCTATTGATTCCCACTCACATAGACCGATCCATTCATGGTATTATGATGCAGTGGCATGCACAATTTTCCTTTCACACTTGCTCAAGGCAGGGCTTGGCTCGTTCGCGGTTGCTCATGAAATGGGCATCCTCACACATACACATGATGACATTGATGTATCACACATTCACATGATCATAGTGATATATGGGCACATGATGCCATGGACACATATGCAAAGGATGATGATATGTGTGAGTTAGATCATGTGGGCATGATCTTGAGGGTAGAGATGGCAATGACCATACTGATGAGCATTGACACTTCTATGCCTATCATCTTTCCTACAGATCATGTGGACACTCTAGTTAATTGTGGTGACATTCAAGAGGATAGTGTGCTTTTGATTAGTGATGTATCCATTAGCACACTTGAGGTTTGTGATACTCTGCATATGGGTGTAGATACTTTGTCAGTATTCAGTGATGATGATGCTTATGATGATCCTATTAATCATGTATTTTCTTTGGGGGACCACACATATGCCCAGTTTCACACATGAGAGCATGTTACATATTTTGGATCGTGCCTATACACACGTGAATAATGCCCCGATGATTCGAGCTATGCTATAATGGGTGACGACATTGATTCACAAGAGTTTCTACGTGATGCTAACTTTGAGATGTGTTTCTTTAGTGTCCATGATTGTCTACATGACCCTAGTTTCTTTGGAGTTGGGACATTCAACTTCGGGTGCATCATATGCCACTTGGGATGTATGGTAGTTGATTACATGGCATACCATTTTGATGCACTTGTGACATATCTTGGTCTTGATCTACATGGTCCATTTGACATTCTAGTTAAGAGTTTTGCTTCCATTTGGTAGTAGATACTCTAGATGTTAGTGTCATGTTTTAGTCACAAGAATGGGCTTATGAGCTATCCCTCAGACTTGAGCTTTTCTTTTGACCCAAGAGCTATTTCACATTGGATTTGATGTTTTATGATGTATACTTCATTTATCCATTCGATCCAAGAGGATTCATACCTAGCCTCATCATCGACATTGGCTTCTTGCACTATACTTTTGACATTGGGGGATATTCAGCTACTTTCATCATCGATAGTGGCCTTTCACACTTTCCCTTTGATCCTCCAGGTGGGAGATTACTTAGCTTCATCATCGATGGGGAAGCCCTCATCCTTTTCATTTGATTGTGGGGGTCATATTCCTCATGTTATGGTATTTGGGTCTTCCATGATAGTGACTTGATCGTGATATCTTTTGACATCTTTTGATATTGGTCATCTTGAATCTTGGAGCCTGATGGCTTTCATACCTTGTCTTGTGGAAGGCTATTTCCATCGTCTTCAGCCGCCTAACTAATGTGAGAGCGGAACAACCTTGCCTCCTTTGTTGTCACTAGAAAGGAGTCTTATAAATGGATGGGGAGTAAAGAGATAGAGAGAGCTATGAAAAGCTCAAGCTCTACTTCGATGCCATGGTGAGTGAAAGCATGAGTGTAGACATGAGAAAGAGAGAGGAAGAAGAAAGCATACATCACAATCCTTAAGCATCAAAAGAGGAAGAGAAGAGCATACAAGTAACTCAATTACAAGAGCAAGAAGACTCAAACTTAATTGTGAGAATAAGATTATGTGTTTTCTCGTATGGTACTTAGATCCAATCAAACATTCTTCCCACCATATTTTCCATGGTACTCAACCTTACACACATACACACATACACACACATAGTGTCCCAAAATTACATGAGTAGGGAAGTCCTTTATAGCTCTAGGACTTTACAAAGGAGCTTGTCTTTCACACAGAGACACTCTACTCAAGTACTCCATATAGATGAGGTGTGTGTACACACACTCTGACCACTCCAAGTAATTTGTCTTGATTTAAACTTGGAGATTTGTTTGGACTAAATGCTTTGCTTTAACTTTTGCACTTGGGCTTTGGTTTTAGTTTTGATGAACCTAGACATTATCACACATCATGTGTGTGCACACTCAACATGGATGAGTCCTTTATAAATGAGGACCTTACAAAGATATGGCTTTGAATCTTGATCACAAAAAATCACAAAATGTTCAATAAATGTTTAGATCCACAAAAGGTCTATTTAATACCTTCAACCACAAAGTATTAACCATAAAAGCTCTCCTCTTTTCAAGGTAGAAAAAGAAACCGTTGCACCTTCCTCAAAATCACACATCGAACTGGAGAAGAAGCCACCTTGATTGCACTAGGAATAGTGCACTATCCTCATTGTTGCTGTTAAAGAAACTTTTTGTGAGCTTGGAGCTCAAGATGAACCAGCTCACATAGACGAATTCTTGTCTACACAAATACACCATTAATTAGGACTCCTATCCCTCTTCTATTGTAGAAGCTTTTTGTGACCTTGGAGCTCAAGCTAAACCAGCTCACACAGACGGCTGCTTGTCTACATAAATACGTCATTAACTAGGACTTGTGTCCCCCATCTGCTATTGTAGAAATGTTGAGTTGCAGACATACAAACTCAACTATTTGATTGCCTCTTTCCATGATGTTGGCTCATCATGCACAACATAGTCTACAAAAAACACAGAGGCAATTGAGGCATGAGGATTGAGCTTGGTGGATTGATGAGGGTCATCCAAGGGAGTATCCCTGGGAAGCATGCTTGAATCCCGCAGGGTCGTCCAAGGGAGTCCCTGGGAAGCATGCATGAATCCCGCATGGTCTACTAGTACCATGGAGTAAAGGAAGGTTCCTTGGGTGGCTGTCGGGAGGAGGAAGGCTCCTCAAGTGGTGGAGTAATAGTCGACTGATTGGGTTCATGTGGCACAGTCTCAGAGATTCTTGATTGGGTGGTATGGGTAGCCGACATAAGGCAAAGTAAATCTCGCTCTCATCAAAGACAATGTCACGAACAAATGAAGACCTTGTTTGTTTTGGGATCAAAGGCTTTGTAGGCCTTTGATTTAGAAGAGTAAACCACAAAAATGAGAAACTCACTCCTTGGATCAAGCTTGCCTCGCCTGTCATTCGGAGTGTGTGTGTGTGTGTAAGCATGACGCCCAGACACAAAGATGGAAAATAGTCGGTTTCTCACCATAAAATGCCTCAAATGGAGTCTTGTGAGGGACAATGATTGTAGGGCAACGGTTTATTTAAAAGGTACACTGCAATGTTAATCACTTCTGACCAAAGGTGTTCAAGAAGCTATGCTGCTACTACAAAGAGCATGGAGCATGCCATATCCATAATGGTATGGTTCTTGCACTCGCCCACTCCATTTTGTGAGGGAGAGTTGGTGGAGGTGAGCTCACATTGAATGCCCTGCTCTTGCAAGAACTAGCAGAACTAATGGGAGATAAACTCAAACACATTTTCATTGTTGCGAGCAATCCCAATCAAGATGCCCATTTGGTTAGTGACTAACCCATGGTGAAGTATTGGAAAGGATCTGATTTATGCTTTAAGAAATACACCCACATGTAGTAGACTGACCCGTTCAAGGAGGGGGTTGGGAATTGCCCACTCAAGTCAAAGTGAATCAACTTGAGGATACCCATATCATGATGAGTAGCATGTTGTGGGAATGGTGTATGATGCTGCTTACCCATTTGATATAGCTAGAAGACATCCTTGGTTAGTTTGACATGGGGTATGCCTTCAACCAACTGGTCCCTAGACAACTCATAGAGCATGTCATAGGGAAAGTTAATATTGCTCAGAGTTTTTTACTAATAAACCTATTCATTTTCAACTCTTTATCTTATGTGAGCATTTACTCATTTTTGGATACCCAAAATATCTCATATTTTTGATATTACTCATAGTTTCTTACTAATAAACCTTGTACATAGTCAACTCTTCATCTTATGTGAGCATTTACTCATTTTTGGGTATCTTCTTTTACAAATTGGATTTATCTCCTCCCTACACATGGATTGATGCTATTGGCCCATAGGAACCTTAATTGGACCATAATCCAAAAATTTCTGAAAATCTAGACCCTTAGGCTAAGGTCCTTTATACCCATTTCCAATAAATTCCAATTGCACATTGAAAAGTTCTTTTTGAATTTCTGTTTCAAGGGAATTCATTTTAATAATATAAGAAAATTTTCTATCTAAAAATATTCAAAATCTGAATATTCTCTCTCTAGAATATTTTCTCTCTCTATGTCAAAATAGGCAGAGACAAGATCTTTTATATTTCTAAAGAGGGGATTGATTACAGGGGAAGATGCTGGACATCTTGAGAGGCTGGGGAGGAATCTTACATTCTCTCCCACTTGAAAAGCGCGAGATGCCCTCATCTCACAAACTGGGGGTAATTTCGCAAGATGCACGAATATGAGACTGAGAGAAAATTTTTAATTAAGATTAACCACCAAGAAAAGTCTCAAAGAGAGCAAGACTCAAGACAATAACAAAGATTTCAACTTTATTCATTCTTGGAACATATACAGTAAAGATAGAAGAACTTTTTACACTTTCATAAGCCCGTCCATCATATGGTCACAAAAGCAGCACTCACAAGCTGCACACGTATAAGGTAATTCATCTATGGGAATAATTCGGCCGGTTATTGCAGCACCTATCTCACTGGTATGCGGTGACCTATTAAAAGGACCTCTGAGAGGCAAGCCAAAAACGGGATAAAGGTATATCTTCTGATGATGAGGAAGAAAACACGCCAGTAAGAAGATCCGCTCAAAAAACCCAACATGCCTTGATCTCATCACGCAGTAGTATCGGGGTCCCAAACCCAAAGCTTCAATAACCATAGCCAAGCGAACATTGTTACGAAAGTGCTGTTGACCCCATGGTGTTACCCTAGTTATGTCTTGATAGGTCCACCATTTGGTCTGAGCTACAGAAGTTTCCAAGTGAGGAAAAAGTGAGCGCTCATACAGTTCTATAAAATCCTTCTTCACAGACTCACTTGCGTCTTGAAGGTGAGAAATCATCATGGATAAAACCAATTCCTACTGCCAAGCCATAAAGGAGATTAAGAAAGAAAGGAGATCGATAGAAGTAAGATTACTGTGAGAGACAAGTAAGAGTTATGACTTATATAAAGAAGGAACTAGCATAACCTAGAAGCCACCGGGGTATCTTGCCACTGAAGTTTTACCGTCTCTCCATGATTTGGGTTTGGCACAAATTTCTATAGAAGGCATTAAGAACTTTGAGATGAGGAAATAAAAGAAGTTCGTAGGCTAAGTCACCTACTTTCTTTGGTCCATAATATCTGGGGGATAACTACTTATACTCTCTAAGAGATAAAGAACTTCTTTTGGTCCGTACTCAAATGAAGTCCATATCTGCTTCTTTGAATTCTCTGACTGACCTCTTCTTATCTGTATACTGTTTCTGTCGATCCTGGGCAGCTTTTATATCTTTATGAATTGCCTGCATCTGTTGCTCTATGTCGTTAAGCATTTGACTGGTTATCTCGACCCTAATCAATGGGTCGGACCTAGTTAATGGAGTTAAGCAATCTTGTCTGAGACGGACGTTGATTAGATTGGTATGAAGGAATTGGTCTCTGAATTTGGGTTCTGGACTTCCCTGTGCCCTTTTCATGGTAGGAGTTGGGCAGTCTTTTAAGTGATGACCAAAACCTTGGCATCCAAAACACCGGTTCTCACTTCTGAACTCATCGTTCTGAATCCTTAAAACAGGTGGGCTAAAAATTTCCTTCTGAACATTCCTCTACGAAAATTTGAGTTAAGCAAGTTCTCAATTTGTCATCTCTTAACTTGATCTACCGTGTCAAGTATTAACAGTAGTGATTTGACAGCACAATCCACTAATCTCATAGTGATGTGCTGAAATCATCATTTATCATCACAGGGACTCGTCCCAATCATCCACATTATGGTTTCGTTCAGCTTATTACATTTCAACCAATTTTCAGGAATCATCATTTTTCAATTCAGAATCCAAATCAACTCATCAGTTCTCAAACAGAATTAAAAATCATATCAACCACATTCGAATTCATCATCTGGATAGCATTAATGCTTATAATTTCAAGTCTTAGATTTACTCGTATATACTATCGGTAAAGAGCTGTAGTTATACCCTCAGTATATACGGGTAGTCATGGTACTTGGAACTATAAGGTAAATACCATCATGTCTAGGCCTCAAGCAAGTCCGGGATTCCATATAATTGCGGTACTTCCATTTGAAGACCCAATTACTAATTTATAAATTTTTAGTTTGAATATCAATTTGTATGAATTATATCACACAATTACAACCTTTTTGTGCTTCTTGATAAATTTTTGCATAATTGGCTTCTCAGTTGATCTTTATTAGCCAAATGCTCTGATACCAACAGCAAGATCCCTATTCCCACTGCGTAACGGATTCGGGGTGCTAGCAACGGAAGTAGCACTTCTTACGCGGGGCACGGTCCCACACTTGGAGCCTCGCCCATGGATATTCGGACAAGAGACTAATCCGTCGGTTTATCCAAAACCAAACTCGGAAAAAACTTCCTTTACCCGGAAAGCACGGGCGATTTCACTAGGATAACTCTTTACTCTAACGTAGTCAAGACCATTACTGAACAAACTGATCCGACAAAATTGATCCGACTGCACCTATAAAGGTACTCGGTCAGATCAAGGGAGAAACTTGCACTTGGATCATTTGGATCAACGCTTTTTTCCCCATCAAGAGGCACAGTCGTTGATTCCTATCCATAGAACAATTACTATCCGGAATTTACTTCATCTATCGTAATTACAGAATTTGAGTCTCGATTTACGGATCCATCAGTCCAGCCTAACCCCATCCAGTCCCATGGGTTAGCCAACCTCCCAACCACTGTAGTGATGGATGTGGATGTGAAAATGGATGTATGAATATGGATGTCACATGTATGAATGCGGATATGAATATGGATGTATGAATATGGATGTCACATGTATGAATGCAGATGTGGATGTGGATATCGATGTGGATGTATGAATGTGTATGTGGATGTATGAATATGAACGTGGATATGGATGTATGGATGTGGATGTGAAAATGGATGTATAAATATGGATGTGGATATATGAATGCAGATGTGGATGTGGATGTGGATGTATGGATGTGGATGTGAAAATGGATGTATGAATGTGGATATGGATGTATGAATATGGATGTGTATGTATGGATGTGGATATGGATGTGGATGTATGAATGCAGATGTGGATGTAGATGTGTGAATGTGAATGTGGATGTGGATGTGCGAATGAGGATGTGGATGTGCAAATGAGGATGTGGATGTGAATGTATGAATGTAGATGTGGATATGGATGTGATCCAATTAGGAATTTAATTAGGTTTTGTCCCGGGTACCAGGGAAAAGAGTTCCTAGGCCCCCTAGCCGGAAGTTCATGCAAACATAAAACTAGTCACACCACTTACACACCCAATATGAAATTGCCTTTTTCTCAGCATCAACTAACTTTAAAACAATCCTTTAATGAAACCATTATGTTACTGATGACAATCCTCAAAATCTCTGGTTGAATCCATATTTCCAGTCCTTCATTCATCGGTGTACTTATGGCATCATTGGCAACCAGAACGCTCACCACCTGTTCACTCAGGGGCCTTTTCAATAGTTCCTAACTCATAGTACTCGACAATATTTTCACATATAAAAATCAAGATGGAATCCTCGTTGAAGATCAACAAGATCAATCAACAGATCCATATAAGAGAGCCATGGACTCATCCGTTGAGGACCAGCAAGGTCAGTCAACCAGATCCATGCCCGGTTTCAGAAAACAACTCTTACTCCTTGTTCCAATATCTTCCACGACGCACGTGTGGGTATCTTCGGCGACCCAGAGCCCGAGCACTGTATGGTCAGCACCCTCTAGGATCCTTCGCAGGTGACCTAGCGCTTCACTCATAGGCCGCTTCCTTGGTCCCTCATCCACCGTATCGGAAGCTCACCATTTAAATCGAACCGAGGCTGATCAAGACCTCGGTCGACCTTGCTACGCGAAACGTCCTCCATTGACTCTCCGTCAGTTAGGTCTTCATGACCTTAATCCACAAGACGGTCAAAATGCTTCCCCAGTATTCTTGACATAAAACAGTCATTTACAAACAGTCACAAAATACAGTTTCTAAATCGAACTCTCGTCTTTCCACATTATCCCTCCTTAGTCCACATTACTTATTCCACATTCCATTCAATGTGTACTCATTCTCATCCATTTCCTCATATCGACGACACATTAACTCACATACACATTCACATTCACATCCATACATCCACATCTACATGCATACATCCATTTTCACATCCTCATTTATACATCCACATCCCATATCCACATTCATACATACACATCCATATCCACATCCATACATCCACATCCACATTCACATTTATACATCCACATCCACATTCCCATTCACATCTATACATCCACATCTACATCCACATATACATACATCCACATCCGTATCTACATCCACATCCACATCCACATTCACATTCACATCTATATATCCACATCTACATGCATACATCCATTATCACGTCCTCATTCATATATCCACATCCACATACATACATACATACATCCACATCCACATTCCCATTCACATCTATACATTCACATCTACATCCACATACATACATACATCCACATCCGCATTCCCATTCACATCTATACATCCACACACATATATACATCCACATCTACATCCACATTCACATCTACACATATACATCTTCATGCATACATCCATTTTCACATTCATACATCCACACTCCCATCTCCACATTAACACATCCACATACATACATCCATTTTCACATTCCCATTCATATAACCCCATATGCCTTCACATCTAATCTTTTACATCACATCCATTCTTGTCCTATCACAACCCATATACATCTTATCCTATCACATACACTTCTTACCTCATCTCATACACATCTTATCACATCTAATCTTTTACATCACATCCATTCTTTCCCTATCACAACCCATATACATCTTATCCTATCACATACACTTCTTACCTCATCTCATACACATCTTATCACATCTTAATTCATCTTATCACCTGCTAACTTATTTCATAAGCATCTTATCACCTCTTATCACATCTTATACACCTCTTATCACATCCTATTACATCTCATATCTATTTATAGAATACAAGAGAATTCTTATATTTGATATAAGATTTCTTTACACATTTATTTATGCATAAATTCTATTTAAGGAGATTAATACTTTCAAAGTAAAAATCAATCTTTTATGCATCTTCCTATGCATAAATTCATTTTAAATGAAAATGACACTTTTGAATTAAAATTCAATCTTTTATGCATCTTCCTATGCATAAATTCAATTTAGATGAGAATGACACTTTTGAATTAAAAATCAATCTTTTATGCATCTTCTTATGCATAAATTCAATTTGGTAGGAATTACACTTTTAGAATAAAAGAATTTCTCTTATGCATCTAAGTTATGCATAAAATCCATTTATGATGAAAATCACACTTTTAGTATAAAAAGAATATCTTTTATGCATACCTCTATGCATGAAATCCAAATATGATAAAAGTAACACTTTTATAATAAAATAATCAACTTTTATGCATACCTCTATGCATGAAATTCAATTGTGATAAAAGTAACACTTTTATAATAAAATAATCAACTTTTATGCATACCTCTATGCATGAAATTCAATTGTGATAAAAGTAACACTTTTATAATAAAATAATCATCTTTTATGCATACCTCTATGCATGAATTTCAAATATGATAAAGGTAACACTTTTACATTAAAATAATAATCTTTTATGCATACCTCTATGCATGAAATCCAATTATGATAAAAGTAACACTTTTACGTTAAAATAATAATCTTTTATGCATACCTCTATGCATGAATTCCAATTAAGCATAATATAAAAATCAATTTCTCTATGATTACAATGAATATTTTTCAATTATTCTAGGATGATAATTCCTAGAATATGGTCATGCTTTGAATGAAATTATTTTATGTGTAATTTTTATAAAAATTTCACCATAGCTCCGCTGCTATGACTGTTAAATCTCTAATTATTTTGAAGGATAAAGCTTATCATTAAGAGAATGATTAGAATGATCCCTAATTGGATCATTAACCCGTAATGGATTGAATCATCAATATTCAAGAAATACATAAACTAAAAGCATAGAAAAAAGCCATTAATTTGGCCTCAAGCATAGATTAATCTTAAATTAGGAAAAAGCTTTATGAAAAGCTTCACTTGGATTGAGAATAGGTCATGAGAATGACCATTCTTTGAGTGAGAGAGAAATTACATAAAAACCATTAGAATTAAGCATAAATAAAAATTTATAGAATTCTTTACTATCTTTCATCAATTAACTTCAATAGCATTCATCAATTTATGTAATTCAAGTACTACCATTCATCCATTAACTTCAATAGCATTCAAAAACCATTCCAATTAAGCTTCTCAAGCTTGAGAGGGGTTGAGAAGAGAGAAACATTGAGAAATTATAGAAAATGATCAAAATTCACTAATTACCTTACAAATTGCTTGATTCTTTGTTCACGGTAGAGGCCCCCAACCAATCAATTGGTTTAGCATGTTGATGGAGTCACCAATGGGGATTGCAGAAAGAGGGAAGCTCCAATTTCTTCAATTTGGAGAGAATTTTAGAGAATTGTAGAAATTAGCATTATTTCAGCATAACTTTAGTATAGTAAAATTCTCCTATTTTTTTCAAAGAACTCATGTTCTATTTATAGGAGAGGGAAGCTCTAACCAAAGCTAACTGAATTCTAGAATTTTCCAGATTCAGTTTGGTTGAATTTGGACTAGATTTGGATCTAGTTTGGTTCCTTTTTTATTCGATTTGGTTCCATTTTGATTTGGTTTGATTCAAGAGAGAGGAGAGATAAAAATATCATATTATTTTTGAGTTTAAAACTCATTCAAGCATGTGAAGTATGCACCTCCTTTAAGGGACTCCCCTTCCTTACATATGTGTCAAAATTGAATCATTATACCCAAAATATCTCATATTTTTAATATTGCTCATAGTTTTTTACTAATAAACCTTGTACATTTTCAACTCTTCATCTTATGTGAGCATTTACTCATTTTTGGATACCCAAAATAAGATGAAGAGTTGGATATTACTCATAGTTTCTTACTAATAAACCTTGTACATAGTCAACTCTTCATCTTATGTGAGCATTTACTCATTTTTGGGTATCTTCTTTTACAAATTGGATTTATCTCCTCCGTACACATGGATTGATGCTATTGACCCATAGGAACCTTAATTGGACCATAATCCAAAAATTTCTGAAAATCTAGACCCTTAGGCTAAGGTCCTTTATACCCATTTCCAATAAATTCCAATTGCACATTGGAAAGTTCTTTTTGAATTTCTGTTTCAGGGGAATTCATTTTAATAATATGAGAAAATTTTCTATCTAAAAATATTCAAAATTTGAATATTCTCTCTCTAGAATATTTTCTCTCTCTATGTCAAAATAGGCAGAGACAAGATCTTTTATATTTCTGAAGAGGGGATTGATTACAGGGGAAGATGCTGGACATCTTGAGAGGCTAGGGAGGAATCTTACAAAAGGTCTTTGATCAGGCTATTGTTGGTACATATTGCAAATCACTTTCTTGATGAATAAACTATTCAAACTACTTCTGATTTGTCAAAAGATTAGCACTTATCTTTATTGTTAGTCATTTTCTTGATCAAGTATAATCTTACACGAATGTCATCAAGATTCAAATATTCTCCAAATTGCCAAGATCTCCAAATATGTACATGTGCTAGTGAAAAATAGCTTTGTTACACACAAACAAAGACTTTGACTATCATTAATGCCATTTACTCTACATTGTTAACACGATTAAAAACTATTGCATAAGAGAAATATGACACTATGGAGAAAACAAAGAGGAAGTTGAAGAGTGCCCAAGAACTTCTAGCTCTATTAAGCAATATTTCACCCCTTTTTAAAAAAATAATAATAACTTAAAATCTTTCTTTAATAAACCTGTTAACTATCCAAAAGCCATTCTTTAAAGAAAGAATATAGAACCTTAGAAGAAGGATTTACATAAACCTAATTTAACAAAATGCTTACAAAAACCTTAGCTTAACTCTCCAACATCGACGGATGGGTTAAATTTTTTAGCCAAAGAGTATCCAATCCCCTACTTAATCAATAGATCATAGTACAATACTACATAGGTTTAATGCATATTTTAATTTTTGAAAGTATTCCTTTACCTTGTCCGCACTTTATGACCAAGTATAAGAGGCAGTATTTATGTAGACTCGCATCGTCCTTTTATATTTTCATATGTCTTGTTGATTCCCATTACTCAAATATTAATTATCACGAATATATTACTTTTTTAACACTTCTTGTGCTAGTTATGGTACCCCTAACTCTGTTAACTTTCAAAATTAACAAGCATTGTTTAACCAAATTTAGAATTTTACTACCAACCAGAGTTTTAAGTGATATTAGTTAGTTTTAAAGTTTGCTGATGATTTTTTATTTTCATTTAGAATTTTGTTTAAATTATGATAAATTCAAGGTAAATTTTCTTGCTTTCTATAACATTTTAATAAAACATATTTTATTATTGAGAAAAAAGTAAATGGATTTATGCTCAAAATCTATGCTTTTTACTCTCTAGTTAACAAGCATTTTAGACTAAGTATACTCACTCAATGAGTCTGCATTCTATAGGATACGTAAATCTTTACACTTTTTATATTTTAATCTTTCCTATCTTATTCAAATTCCATATATAGGTGAATTGCCATAGCATCCCACTCTTCAAAACTAGCTCGATTCACTCCAAGCATTCTCGTACAAAAGAACTGGAACTTCAAGAGGACTTTGAGAGATCTTGCGACGTTTATCTGAGATGAACAAAATAATTACAAAGAAAGTTAAAATTATTGAGCAACCTGACATGCATGACCCAACTAAAAACAACGTATCCAAGCAATGTACCATTAAGTGTTATAGGTGCAAAATGGAAAGACATATTACCAAAGATTGTGTAACAAAGATGAAGGATAAAGTTGCAACAAAGGGCATAAATGGCACCAAAAAACTCAAGAAAGAGGGTAACACAACCAATACACTATCTAAAGATAGAGGTATGTATAAAATTCACATTCACAAAACAATTTCATATTTGTTGTTATATTTGAATTATATTGCATTGTCTAGTTCTTTCTAGTTTTCATAAGATTTAGATAGAAAAACCGTAGCAGACAATAACGTCTTGTAAAATCCTTAATCAATCTGAGATGTTAGGAAGACTACAACACCATCTAACTCTGGTAAATTGACATTATAAGTTAGTTCACAATAGAAGAAAAATAATTAATTATTAGGCTAAATTAAAACCCAACAAGCTCAAGATCATTACATCAAGAACAAGATTCATAGTTGTCGTTATAAAATCAATTTATTAGATCAAGGAATATTACTAAATTATTGAAAGATTAATGAATTATTGATTTCTAGGCCGAGATAATAAGTAGTTAACCCAAGTAAAGTATACCAAGTTCACGAATCTAACAGACTAACTAGAATTTTAAAAGAATTCCTAGAACACCAAGGATTAATGACCACAAACGAGCTAGAATTCCTAGAACACCAAGGATTAATATACACGTCAAAGATTTGTTCAAATTAAAACTTGTTGAGTTTTTCAAATCACCAGAACAAGATTAGACCAAATCTCAAGCTTTGGATCTATTTCAAGACAAGAAGTTTACTCAACTACAATAACAGTGAAACATATATTAAGATCAAGATTTACTCAAACCGTGAAAAGTTTACAAGGATTGCTAGAAAATCTTACATCAATTTACAAGAGAAAATCATAATTTTATTGATCAAGATAGGTATTTTAATTTGTCAGTAAGCCCATCTTCCTATTTCTCAACATTATCTCAAGTCCAAGACTTAGAACTATCACGTACAAGATCTATTCAAGAAGAAGAAATTCACAAATATAAGTTCTACCCTTAGAGAGTATCTTCAAGACTATATTCAAGTGTTCAAATTATTATCTTTGCTTAAGAAACAAGTATTTCCATGGTTACCTATTTCTCATGACACCATTGGGATTGGTTGATGCAATTTCAATTGACTATTCAACTAACTTGGATTATGTCTATAAGCATAGATAGTGAGATGTGCGAGGGTACTAATTGGAGACTGATTGAGGTGTCGTATGGATGGTGAAATGAGCGGTGCTGTGAAGATGCAGATCACGTGTTAAACAAATCATGAAATTTTTATATTAAATTATTTAATTGATCGTTTGTAGCCTATCATGTGGCTAGAGTTTATGCATATATGTGCACGAGGATATATTATGTGTGCATATATATGCACAAGGTTATTTTATGAGTGTGTGTGTGTGTGGACCACTTAAATTGGTCCATGCTACACATGAACATCCCCTAGAAAAATAACTTGGCCTCACATTCACATTTTCACACAAATCGCCCCCTCGAACACAAATGGCCAAGTGAAGGTGTGTGAAAAGGTAAAGAAAATATGGCCAAAGAACCAATCATCTTAGAATTCAAATACACTTCAATTGGGTGATTCAATTGTAGATTTTTTGTAGACTGATAGATTGGTTATTGGCAGTTGGTGACTTCATTTCAAGATATTTTTAACATCTCTCTTTCTCAGATTCAATAATAGTCAGATATGGCCCCACCAACTCATTTAATGATTTTTTCGGTATTCTTTTAAAAGAAAACAAGTTAGATGGGTCTAAATACTCTCTCTAAAGCTTCATAGTTAGAAATTTCCTTATTGCCAAGGATTTACGAGTTCTTGTCAGTGGTGATGAGCCCCACCTTGGCATAATTGCTCCTGGCACTCCTCAATGGGGTTAGTGCCAATAGACCTAGACACATGCCTCTCAAATTACTGATCTCAAAGAAGATGGGATTCTATTGATAGATAAAGCAATTAATGCCCCACCTTGGCATTAATTGCTTTATCTATAAAAAAGTTAATTATTCTACATATTCATTCTTATAGAACATTTAAACTTGCTTAAGACACTTTAGAGACTATGCATGAGACTAAAAATGATGCACGAGTTGCTTTTCTTAAAAGATAACTTGATAATGAGAAAATGTAGGAGCAAACTTAACCAAGTTGCAAGATTTAGGAGAACAACTTCATTGATGAAATCATTCTAGATAAGGAAATGGTTTTAACATCACCCTTACCTTAACTCTTTGTATAAATCTTATCTAGGTTTCAATACATCTCTCTAGCTTTCTTTGAGAGGTAATGTAGGCCCTCTTACCTACCAAGAGCTTGTTAACTTATTGGTGTAGGAGGAGTGGTCTAGAAAGAATGCATCTAATTAGTTCTAGTAGTGATCGGGCTCTTATCACCAAGGACAAAGGTAAGAAGTTCCAATGGAAGAACAACTCAAATAAATCTTCTAAGGCCACGGATAATTTCAAGAAGCCAAAGGAGATACTTATCAATATTGCAAGAAGCCTCACCATTACACTTGAACAATGCTATAAATTGTAGGCTAACGAAAAGAAAAGAAAAAAGAAATCTAACAAAGGCTTTGCCAATTCTACCCCATACAACTAGAGTGTTAAGAAAGAGGAATCTGCAAATGTTTTCCTTGAAGACTTCTCACTTATCGGTGTTTGTAACTTTAATCCTGTGTTAGTGTAATTGCATTAGATAGTTTGGTAGCTACTTCTAATTAGGCACATTACCACATTACATCGTAAAGAAGTTTGGTCTCAATAATATATAGCTATATATAGGATGGTTACACTATTATATGTGTGCCAATAAAGTCTCCTATCCAGTCAAAGGTATTGGTGAGATTTTCCTTACAACTACTAATGGCAAGGATATTTGTCTTCAAACTAGACTTTCTATTCTAGGTATTAAGAAGAATTTACTTTCCGTGCCCACTCTAGCAAAAGGGTCTTTATATTAAATTCGTACATGATAAATGAACTATCTTTGATAGAGGACAAGATAGGCAAATTATGCTAACTAGAACTCTCAACCATGGTTCGTACAAATTGGACATGTATGATAAGTGTAATGATGTTGCTTGTCTGGCAAACACTATTAAAGTAATGAAAGATAGGTTTGCTATTGTAGAAACATGGGATGTTGACCTACCACAATTTGATCCCCCACCTAGATATGTTTGTGAAGGATGTATACTTAGCAAACTCTTTCGCGCCGCCAGTCTTTCCTAAAGAATACAACAAATAGAGCTAACCACAAATTGCAGCTCTCATACATAGTGATGTGTATGGTCCAATGAGAACACCATCTTTGGGAGAAGATATTTACTTTTCTGACATACATTGATGATTATAGTAAAGTTAGGTGGTCCTACCCCATGAAAGAAAAATTAGAGGTATATTCTCATTTTCAACACTTTCTTGCTTTGGAAATAAAACCGGTTAAAGTCTAACCTCTCTGTATAGAGAGAGGTGGGGAATATTTATCTAATTCTTTCAAAGACTTTTTGGCACAAAAAGGCATTAAGCATTAATGCACAGTTCCTTATACACCACAGAAAAATTGTATTTACTAAGAGAAGAAACAAGACTCTCAAGGAGATGGTTAGATACATGGCTAATAAGGGTTAGAAGCTTCCACATAAGTTTTGGATAGAAGTAGTCCTTTTTGTGCTACCTATGTGTTTGATAGGTGCCCCACTAAAGGTTTGAAGATAATCACTCCTTATTATGAAGCTTGGGTTAACAAAAAACCTAAGGTTGAACATTTGCATGATTTTGGTTGTTTAGCATATGCCCATGTGCTAGCATAAAGCAAGGCTAAGCTTGATGAGATAAGGCAAAGAAATGCCTTTTAATTGGCCTATAGTTTAGAAACCAAAGGCTATTATCTCTATAATCCTCTTACCAAGAAAAATCATTATTAGTGGGGATGTTCTTTTTAGTGGGGATTTTGTCTATATTGTGATGGAATTTAATAAACATACCTACGCCAATCCCTCGACATGTTTGATGGTTTATTACCGATGCCAATGTCTATTGATCCTCAATAGATTTTTCCCACCGATCCTCGTTTGTTATTATAAGGGAAGAATGCTTAAGAAACTAATGCACTAACATTTGAACAACTAGAAGATGGAGTAGATTCTTAAAGATTAGTAATTAATGAGTCTAGGATTATTCCTAAATGGGTTAGATGCACCTTGCAAGATAGCAAATTGTATGCTCCTTTGCAAAGTAGAGCCAGATCTAGTGCTAAAACCATCTCTTCAGTAGAGCAAATATTGCAAATCAATTTTTATTCCTTAGTTCTCTACATGATGTAGATGAACCTAAGTATTTTGAAGAGACTCAAGAAGATCCAAATTGGGATAAAGCCATGCAAGATAAAATTTAGGCCATTCAAAGTAATGGTACTTGGGATTTAGTGGATCTACCACTTGGCAAGAAAGTACTTATAGTGGGTTTACAAAGTTAAGAGAAAGACTGATGAATATGTGGATAGGTTCAATGGACAAGCTCGAGGCCATATTTATTACAAAAGATTACGAGCAATAGAAAGGGATTGATTATGATGAAACTTTTATCCCCACTTCTTGTATGACCACTATAAAATTTGTTACTGCTTTGGCAGTCTACCATGGATGAAAAGTGTACCCATTGGATATCAAAACAACATTCTTGAATAGTGACTTATAGGAAGAAGTTTATGTGAGTCAAATAGTTGGATTTTCCCAACCCGATCAAGAACAGAAGATATGCAGACCTAATAAAGCTTTATATTATTTGAAACAAGCCCCCAGGGCTTGGTACCAAAAGATTCATGCCTATTTGTCTAGATAAGGATTTCAAAATAGTCCTACAGAAAGGACTTTATATGAAAAAAATGATAAGCAAGGTTTGGTTGTAATAGTTGTCATTCTCTATGTTAATCACATGCTATTAACATGAACCAATGATGATTTGATCAATCTTTAAGGCTAACCTTGTCTCAAATTTCGGGATGTTGGATCTTTTTCTTTTACACTACTACTTAGGTATGCAATTTTTATAGCAAGATGATGGTATAGTCATTAAATAGTCTAAAGACATAAAGGCACTTCTCCAAAAGTTTCAATATAGAAAGTTGCAAACCAATCTCTACACCAGTGTAAAGCTTATTCTATAGAATCTTAGAGAACCATTCGAAATAACCACTTATGATCAAGCTGTTGGATGCCTTTTATAGTTGTGCAACTTAAGGCCAAACATCTAGTATGGTGTGTCACAACTTTCAATGTTTACACATTGCCCAAGCACTAAGCACTGGGGGTAAGAAGTTAAACTTATCTTTAGACACTTACAAGGCACTCAAGACCTTGGATTGTTCTATGCCAAGGGGAATAATTTAGAGCTTCAGGACTTCCGATTGGGCAGTGACTATGATACATGATAATCCACATTTAGAGATTGTTTCTTTATTAGCAACTCATGCATATCTTAGCTACCAAAGAAGCAACCAAGTATGGCAACTTTGTCTTATAAAGGTGAATACATAGCAGCATTCACTATAATAGCTGAATGTGTATGGTTAAGAAGATTGATGGAGAATATTTGTGTCTCAATATAGACACCCCTACTCTAATTCTCACTGTCGATAGTCAAATTGCAAGTAGTAGCCAAGAATCATAACAACAACATTGAATTGCACTACCACTATATTATAGAGAGACTTCATGCAAGTGAGATTAATCTAACCTACTGTTGTAGTACACATGATAATGTGGCAAATCTTTTCACTAAATCATGTAAGAACTTCAAGCCTTCTACAAATGTTTGGGTCTCATCCCTTTCAGAGACTTTTATGTAATCTGTGTAGCTATGCGCTCACTTCCTCACCCTTCTTCTTTGTCTTTGTAAAGGAACCATTTAATGAATGCATAAGAATAATGTTGAGGAAGAGAATTCAAGAGAATATTCATACCCACCCACTCCTCCCACATTATAAATAGCCTCTAGCAACCACCAATAGTAATTGGAAATGTATACATAAAATAAGAAGTTCATATGTTAGTATGTGAAAAATATAAAGAGAAATTGAATAGATGCATTTACAAATACCGACAACATATTATTCCTATCATGTGTTTTGAGTCCATATAATTGTGTGTCTCACTTCTTCTTAGTTTTTTGTGTAAAGGCACCCTTCAATGAATGTGTCAATTAATCAATGAATGTACACAAAGTTTCAATTTGCTTCTTTACACCCTTTTTCTCCTTGTTAATATCCATGGTGCCTTTGGTATCACCACCTTCTCATTCTCGTCTATGTTTGGCCATGCTCTCCCAAGGTAACAAATCTTCTTCAAGTCATCCCTTAAAGATTTTTTCTATCAAATGGTCCCAAATGATTAATGCAACATACATGTATTTTATTATACTCCACAAAGTATTGAGAGAAACTCCTAGCTTCACCCCTTGTCTCTAGCAATAGGTTATTTGGTGGAAGCATCTTCTTGAGAGAAAACTCCTAGCTTCACCCCCTTTCTCTAGCAATAGGTTATTTGGTGGAGGCATCTTCTTGAGTAACCTACAACAAAATGTAAAACATGTTAGTATCAAAAAATCCCGATATAGCAAAGGGAGAAGAATATAGAACCTTATCAAAGACTATATTGCAATGGGAGAAGAGTATAGGACCTTATCAAAGAAGGTTTGTAACACTTATATCACCCCATCTATAAGTGGTTTGCAAGTTTAATAGTCTAAGACTCTAAGTTTTCTTGGAGGATAGAGTATGGATACCCCTTATATAGTGGTGTATTTGCTTCTCATGCAACCTTACTTCTCCAGCCTTGCTGTGCCACCAAGTCTTTCACCATCTCTTCCACAAAAAAAAATCCTCTTTAATATCATGTGACATTGTGCTTTGAGGCATTTCATTGATAGGTGAGGGAAGGCGTCCTTCGGCTGTGTTTCATGTGAATCCTAAATCCCCTCTGCAATCTATCAGTTGCCATAGAATGATGAGGCATGTTAGGTAACACTCTCCTCTATCTCTTCTCCTCATCTTCATCCTAAAATATAGAAACTTTTAGATGTTATATATGTGTGTGTGTGTGTATACACATATATATAACTTGAAAATTAACATTCTTGGCTACCAGAGCTCTTGTAGCTCTAGAAGATAGAGTTTTTTTAACAATAACATTGGGTAGTAAAGCAACCAACTAGTATATACAATATGTTCTAGACCACTTCCAAATGTTTGATAATTTCAAAAAGCTTTTCTCAAGAGATTCTCAAGCAGGAAGACCCCGCCATGGAAGTGATGGAGAAGCTACAAAGACTGACTTAGGAGAAGAAGCCTAATGAAGAATATGCGGTGGAGTTTAAAACACTCTTAATGAGATTGGATCAAGCCAGTGAGCTAGCAGTAACTATTCTGAGCTAATGGAATACGAATGTTAGTAGTGGCTTTGTCTAACTTGGAAACCAATAGAAGTTGCAAGACATAAGAGAGAAAAGACGAGTTGCAAGACATAAGAGAGCAAAGAGATGAAGTTCCAAGAGGACCTAATCTACTTGTTCATATGGCAAAAGTAAATGTCATACTCAAAAGATTACATATGGTGAAACTAAATGCCATATGAGCCTGAGATATTGCACAAAAAAGCCCTAAAGAGTGTTGGTAGTGACACATTTGCAAAAGCACCTGTGAAGGAATTGGTAGATTAGAGATATGATACATAAAACCAAATGAAGCCAAAGAAATGGGTGGGATCACAAAGGTTCTGTGAACAAGTCACCAAGCTTATGAGAGGAACGCATAAGGAATGATTTGGCTAATCCAAGAGAAACCAAGAGAACTCACACTTACAAGAGAACTCACACTTACAAGAGCATGCTGAGGATAGTCTAGATGCAAGACCAATCCTTCTGTAAAAGGAGAGGGAATTATTGCAAGAGCAAGAAGACACAAAGTTGTATAGATGTGTAAAAGGAAAGGGTACAAGAGCATTTTGAGGATAGTCTAGATGCGAGATCAATATTGCCGTAAAAGGAGAGGGAATTAATGCAAGCAAGAATCCACAAGGTTGTATGGATGTGTAAAAGGAAAGGGTACAAGGGTGCTAGAGAGAGCCCAAAGCAACCTAGAACAAGAAAGCCTTCTTGCATGAAAATATGAACGTGAACCTTATAAGAGCAATACATGAATGGAATCCTAAAAGGAAATGGTCAAGGTAAAGGATGTGAGCTATGAGAAGATTGTAGCAAGATAAAGGTCAATATTACTCTAGATACCATTTTTTGTGCTATGGGAAGATCTTAGCAAGATAAAGGTCAATATACTCCAGACACCATTTCGTGAACTTGGTGCCTAACTACATGCAAAAGCTGCTCACATCTTCACTAAAGAAATGTGACATATTCTTTGGCATTCCTTGGTGCTTGTAGCTTCACACTGATTTCCACCTTAGCAAGATCCCACCACCAATTCCTTCTGCTCTAACTCTATAAGTCCTCCTAAGGATCAACTAGTGCTACAGAAGAACACTTAGAAGGATTCAAGATCTTTACATTTCTTTAGTAATCATCATAGCCCAACAACAATTAAGGATGATCAGACCTTTGTAAAGGAATGTGACATGTGCCCAAGGACATGCTCACATCTTCATAAAAGAATGTGACATATGCCCAAGGACAGAACAACCAAATTCTATTTAGATAAAATGCTATACAAATCCATTATTACCTCTTGAGCCATTCCAAAAATAGGGATTGGACTTTGTAGGTCCGTTCAAACCACTAGGCCAAAGTGCATGCAATAAATATTCCTTTATATATTTATTCAAACCAGTAGCCCAAAGTACATGCAATAAGTATATCTTGGTAGCAACAACAAACTACTGCACTAAATGGGTGGAAGCAAAGTTAATGAAAAACTACAAGATATCATTTTTAGCCAATTTCTTATATATGAAGTAATCATAATTGATCAAACTTATAAGTCACCAACCGACTTATTTTTTGAATGAGGTAGGTCATCAAGAAGCTGACAGAACAATACACATAAGAAGTTAAATGGTCTACCATACTAATGGTCTAAAGTAAAGTCTACTATAATCGAATCCTAAAGGGAATTCTAGTTAAGATTATGGACGAAAATCAAACAAATTGGGAGAGAAAGTTACAGTTTGCATTATGGGCATTCACAATAGCTACAAGAACACCACAAGACTTACATCCTTCAGTATAGTGTATTGGCATAATGCCCACGAAATTCCTAGTGTGCTAAGTCTCATGATTATTATAGTAGAGAGGCTGGCTCCAAAAGAATCTAAGAAGCACAAGATTGAGCATCTCTTGAAGCTAGATGAAATGAGTTTGCCTAGTGCATAGACAACAAAAGTGCTTCAAGAGAGAAGAAATCTTTAAGTGAATAGAAACTCTAAATTTAAGATTGTTAAAGAAGGTGATATAGTGCTCTATTCAACTCCAAGATGCGACCACATCTAGGAAAACTTATGAAAGTCCATACAAAATTTTCAGGAAGCTGGGAGCAACAACAACATTTGAGTTAGCAATTTTGGATGGTGAAAGTTTGCAAAATTTGAGTAATGTATATAGGATGAAGTAATATTATGGCAAGACATTGGATCAAATACAAAATAACCAAGATAGAGATCTGGATTGGGAGAATGATGAAGAAGAAGAAGTGGATTGAGAAGAAAATGAAGTGTGCATGTCCACGTGTACATGTCCACGATGGTATCGACGTGTAGGGTAGAGTAGACAAACTAGACCGTATTGTCATTAAAACCAAAAAATAGCATCCCTAGCTAGGTCGCATGGGGGAAAAGGGAAAGGGGTCACATCTGTCTTTTCAAACCCCTACCCCATCATCATCTCTTGTTGTTGTGTGTGCATTCAATGATGCTAAGGATCTTAATCATTATAGGATTTCAAGAAATCATAGAGAGGTAGAGCATTCAAGGCTGTACCATCAGGGAAACGCACATCATGTCATGCAAATGGTCCTTTGCATGCCCAAAACTTGAATGGTTTGGGTGGAGTCACAATTTTTAGTTTGTGAAACATCTATATCTCCTATCTGCAGCATCCAGGTTTCTTGCATCCTATTCTCTCTCTCACCTACCTCTAGATTTGTTGTGTCAAAAAATGATGGAGGTTAAACATATCACACCTACATCTAGTTTTGTTGTGTCAAGCAAGATGATGAAGTTAAAATATCTCACTTTTACCCTGAGAAACCAAGCAAATAAGCATACAAAATGGCTTAACGGGGATGGGCTTAAGAGATTTCTCAAAGTTTAGGAGTTGCTAAAGCACTTGAAGATCTCTAGAACCATTACCCTCCCCTCAAGATAGAAGAAGAATTTGATGCCACAGTATGTGGTATACATATTCAGGCTAACTGCAAAAGGAGAGGTAAAGATCTCATTGTGCACTTATGGCCTCTAGAGGGAAAAGCAAAAGAGTATAAGATAACAAGAAATCCTAATGAGAATATGGAAAAATAGATGAAGTTTATGGTCAAGATGATAAAATTGACCACAAGCCATATTGTATGTGTCGAAAAAAAACTACGACATGTTCAAGGGCTACATAGGCAAGAACAAAGATAGCATGGGTCAAGGTCTTGTACAACAATCTCAACTTTTAGGGAGTAGATAAGCAAGTTATACACAACAACAAAACTAAGATTGGAGGATATCTTAAAGCCCTATTTCAAGGAGGAGCTAAGGAATTAGGCTAATAGGCAAAACAAGATGGAAGTTCCCGAGGTGATGCCTATAGCACCCCTACCCCCTCGGTGTGCAAGAAGACACTCCATAATAGATATTGGCCCAATTGTGAACAAGAAAAGAAGAGGCATTGAATCCAAAGAAAGGAAGAGTAGAAGCAAACAAACTAAGCACCAAGAAGTTGGAGTTGGAGCACAGAGCAATCGATAGCAAGATGGCCCCAGTAGCACACAAAAGTAAAAGACTAGTAGCACACATGTGGCAAAGGACTTTGGAGTTGGAGTTGGAGTTGGAGCAGAATAAGTTGGAAGTGCCCAATAGCACAGAGTAGTAAAAGACCAGTAGCACACAGGTGGTAAAAGAATTGTGACATTATGTTGCTAAAAAAAGGAAGCAAAGAGTCAAGCATAGGCATGGAGTAGCAACACGAATAGTGAAGGTCAATCAAAGATGCTGGTATATTAGAACCTAGACTGTCTACATGAGTCCCAAACGTGCCAATTCAATTACTTCAAGGCTTCTAGAAACAATCGACATGTATTTCTCTCATAAGGAGCCATAAATTATTTGTAGAAGTACATCATCAAAGGGAGAGATTTAGAGACTACAAATGAATCTCAAGGAGAAAGAAATTACATATGTCCACTGCAATAAGGCATTACAGAGGACGTTCAAATGGAGAAGGATTCCTTGTAGAAGACTAAAGGGAGATGTAACCTACCACAATGATGTGTAATTACAGATGATAGGCTTGGCTTGCAAGAGGCGAACGAAGGAAGTCAAGGAGTTGAAAGACATTGTATCTAGACAAGAGTAGGAAGGACTAAAAATGAAACAAGATATAGACACATCCCTCATTCGACTTGAAATCGTAGAGGCCAAGATCAATCAGATACTCAACAAGCATCAAGGTATAATAAAGAATATACAACAAAGAGCAGATAGGACAAGATTGAATTAGTCAAAGACAAATCATGATTAGCAATATTAGATGTAGGCAAGTACCTGGAAGTCTTTGAGGGTTGATGCAGAGAAGGTGGAAGAATAGGAGGATCATGCTATCAATGAGCATAAGGGGGCATGGGAGGAGTATTGGCAGAAATTAAAAGCTATCCTAGAGGCTTCCACACTACAACCAAATAATTCCCCATAGGAAGGAGGGTTGAAATCTAGATGGTGGGAAAGAGCAACAAGGGTGGATTATTGGAACACGACTAGAATCCGTAATCTGGATGGTGGGAAAGAGCAACAAGGACAGGTTACCAGAATAGGACCAAAATACAAAAATCTAACTAGACTGAAAGGTGGTCCATTGAAAGCGGCAACAAAGAAGTGGAGGAACGTCAAACACAGAACACAAGAGACTAATGCAAGGGCTAGAATGGAGGAATGTCAAACATTAAACACAAGAGACTGAATAGAGCTAGAGTGGTAGCAAAGAAGTGGGGGAATTTCAAACACAAAACACAAGACAGATGGAAGAGCTGGAGGCCCAGAAGAAATAAATTTGTAAATTTGAAAGCAAAAATAAGTCAAAGGAGAAGATGGTGACACAGTAGGAACCAACAAGGAGCAGTCAGAAAATAGTGTTATGGATGAGTACGGCGAACATGGATAACATACCTCTGATGGAGCTAAAGGGAGCATGTGTTGGCCCCCACTAGAGGTAGCTTGAAGATAAGGTGAATAATGACTCCACACTCAAGGTGCAAGTGAAGAACTAATATAGGAATTCCAAGAGTAGAAAAATCAAGATAAAAAGGCAGTACGAGCACTAAAAAAATGAGCTACAAGCAAGTAAGACACAGAAGGGCTCCAAGATGACGATGGAACATATGGATATGGCACTAATAACTATTGTCCAAGTGGAGCTAGAGAGAGAAATGAAACCTTTTGGACAATCAAGAAAATGCACTATAAACATGGCAACTAAAGATTGAATTACTAAAGACTTCCAAAATTGGGCTAAGCGGATGAAAGAAGCACAAGAAGAGAAGTAGATACTAGTAGAAGCAAACCACCCCAGCCTAGGAAGTGGAAAAAATAGAAAGACACCAATGTATGGAGTGCACCAACACATGAAATAAAACAGGCAAGATCCTTAATATAGCCACCCATGTAATACACATAGTGGATGCATGCAACAACTGGTAGGCTGGTGGGTGGATGTGAAGAAATTCATCAAAGAATATATGAGAGAGGAGATAATCCCCTAGGCACATCAAACACATGGATTAAAGTGCCCCACAGGCTAAAAAGATTTCAGAGTTAGAAAAGGGGAAAAAATTATACATAAACGAGTTTGAGTTGTCTTACACGAGTACAATATTTCTTTGTAACAAATTATTATAATGGGTAGTACCTAGATGTAGTACCTAGATGAGTTGATATGGACAGAACAAGGTTGAACATAGTGGGGAAGCAATGTGAGGATTGTATTGAGTAGTGTTGTATGCTTGCTATGTCCCTGATTGGTCTAATCTTGTGAGAAGTCTTGATATATAGTGATTGCTCACTGCTGTGATGGAGTCTAGAATCTTATGTTGCCTAGTGAGAATCAGAAGCTAGACTATGTATTTTGGAGCTCATTTTTATTCTCTTTTAGGTAATGGTTCAATCTATTAAGTTCATTGTGTTCAATTTGTGTACTATCTGGAGTGCATCTATTCATATCATGATGTACCAATGTGTTCACTTTAATATTGATTTATTCACTTTAATACCATTTGCATTGTTTAAGCATCCAAACGAGCACTGTAGTTCACATAAACATGTTTTTACGATAATGAAAGGTAGATAATTAAAAGTAGACACCACTTACTCTAGTCCAGACATATTTTGGACTATACTCTGGCTCACCTAGACTAATTTCCTAAGCATTCCCCCCCCCCAGGTGGTCCTAGTGATGAGCATATCTTGCCCACTTAGGGTGTTGGACACAGTCATACAATAACTCGTACAATAACTCAACTCATAAGGGCTAGTTAGGTAGTCTGAAACCACTGAAGTGTTGGACATCAACACTAGCTAAGGGTTCTGTACTAGCAAGATCCCATATAGCAATAGGCTTTTGCTAATCCCTCTTCTAAAGAAGTGTCAGACATTGACACTAGCTATAAGGGTTATGTACTAGCAAGATCCCATATAGCAATAGGCTTTTGCTAATCCCTTATACATAAACCCTAGTAACAATAGGGGTTATCGCAAGCTCTATTAGCATCTTATATTGTTAATCCTATTATACAAATCAAACCCTAATGTAGAGGAAATGAAAAATGTACAAGAAGAGATACTTGTGGTTTTGCTTTCCTCTCCTCTTTTATGTAGGTTGTTTTTTCTCCTCCTGTGGATCAATCTCCTACTCTAGGTACGCATGCTCTATGCATCTATGCATGCTCTAAAGATCTATTTTTGCATGCTCTAAGCTCTATGTATAAAGTAGACAACTCTATGTTATGGTTATTGTGCTTTTTTTAAACTATGGTGTTTTGTGTTATGCTTCCTTTAGTGTGTAGGTCTTCATCCTCCCACTAAGTTGCCTTTTTATATTGAGGTAAGCCTCTCATAGTCTTTTCTTGTCTTCCTACTCTTTAAGCTCTATGCATTTTCTTATCTATCCTTAAGTAAAGAGATATCTATACTTAAGGTAGATCCCTTATGCAAATGCATTCACATCTCTAAATTTGTATAAGGGCTATCCTTAAGTAAAGAGATATCTATACTTAAGGTAGATCCCTTATGCAAATGCATTCACCTCTCTGAATTTGTATAAGGGCTCTACCTTATCCATAGAGCTCTCTTTACCCAAAGAGAGCTCTATACATAGGGCTGTCTTTGAGCAAAGAGAGCTCTATGCTAGAGAACTTATGTAAATGTAATGAGCTCAGTACATTTGTATAAGGGCTAACTTGCATGCAAGAATAAAGGTATCTTGGCTAGTTTATCTAGCTAGGCTTGTTTTGATTCTTTTCTAGATGTTTCTTGCATGTTCAAATGTTCCTTTTACTCTCTACTTCTTTGCTCTATGTAGGGTTTTAATGGTGAGCAAGATACATGAAGGAAACACACAACATTAAGGAAAGTGATTCATTGCATTGGCAATGGCATGGCTATTCTTAGATACAGTTGAGGTACTCATGGTTCAAATAGTGTTCCCTATGCTAGCCTACTATAATAACGCTTGTGGAAATGTGATGTTGCAATATATTCAATATAACATTTCCCAACTTGCCAACCAACACTTTTTTAATGGTGTTCAAATAGGCAAAATAGTGTTCCCTATGCTAGCCTACTATAATAACGCTTGTGGAAATGTGATGTTGCAATATATTCAATATAACATTTCCCAACTTTCCAACCAACACTTTTTAATGGTGTTTTTTGGCTCGTCTAACTAGCTAGGCTTGTCTAAATTCTTATCTAGGTTCTATCCACATGCTCAAGGATTCCTCTTACTCTCTCTTTATCCCCTTTGCTCTCTACTCTTCTGATCACGAGTATGAGTTTGGAGCAAGCTTGGAGCAAGATTTTCTTGACAACCAGTCTCTATTTATACCCATACCTCCATACTTTTAATCTCTCTTCTTTCCACCTCCCTCCTCCTCCCCTCCCTCCTCCTCCCCTCATCCTCCCAGCCCAGCCTGACCTAGCCTGCTGGCTCAGCTTGCCCAACCCCTCATTCCTCTCTCTCTCTCTCTCTCTCTCTCTCTCTCCCTCTCTCTCTCTCTCTCTCTCTCTCTCTCTCTCGCTCTCCCTTATCTCCCTCTCTCTCTCTCTCTCTCTCTCTCTCTCTCTCTCTATCGCTCTCCCTTCTCTCCCCCTCTCCTTTCTCTCTCTCCCCCTTCTCTCCCCCTCTCCTCTCTCTCTCTCTCTCTCTCTCTCTCTCTCTCTCTCTCTCTCTCTCTCTCTCTCTATATGTCCTCCTTAAACTAACTCTCTCTAGCATCTCCTCTCGTCTCCTTGCCCCCCTTTCTCTATCTCTTCCTCTTACTCATTGTCATTACACACCCAAAACTCTCCTTAAGGTATGTCCCATCACAAAGAGGACTTAGTAACCACCATTGAGAGAGAGTATAAGTGAGTGCGTCCAACACAATTCACAGTGAATTGTATATTCTTCAATTTGATATTAGCATGGATGGGAGAAGAATATAGTACAAACAAAAAAGGAGTCCCATTTGTACCTCATTAAACCCATTACAATTTTCTCAATGGCACTAAAACCTAATTAACAATGCATTCATATGGTCCCATAATGTCTCTCCTTAGATCTCTTACAACTTTTACAAGGTCTCCAACCCTAATAAAGAGGTCTACCACCACATCTCCCCAGAACAATTAGGTACTCCAGGAGCTTCTCCCAAAAAGATCTTCCATGTTGTAACCCACTTGTTTTTATGAACATCGCAAAGGTATCAAGGTACTACTAGGATTCTAGCCCACACCTATTCATCAAACTTTATAAAAAAAACACCCACTTTCTATAGGCCTCTCCATGATTATCTATTTCCCACTCCCCTGCTCTAACTTCATCCTTCCAATAGTATAGCTCAAGGTATACATAAGATAGTACCATGAGGATACCCACATAAAGAAAGAGATAATGAGATTACAAGCCTCCAAATGAAAAAAGACATAAAGATGCTTTAAATCAAAACTATTATTGCTACAATTTTCAAGATAAGATACTACACATTAGAAAATCTACTTCAATGGCTCCCGTGGATTATGCCAACCTGTGTTTTGCACCTCAAGGTGTGCTTTATTACAAGCTCCCATCCGTATAAATGACTATTGCTAGTGGCATAAGTGGCCAAGTACAAGCTACTTATGAGCATACTACCATTGTTAGAAACAAGCCTATTAGCAATCTCCCATATATTATGCTCTCATCCGTATAAATGACTATTGCTAGTGGCATAAGTGGCCAAGTACAAGCTGCTTATGAGCATACTACCATTGTTAGAAACAAGCCTATTAGCAATCTCCCATATATTTTGCTCTTTTCTAGCATTGTTAATTATTCCATAGAGGCACAATTTCACCAACCCCATGATCCCATCCTCCTGTTTGGGACTCTAGAGACCATTAGAGAGAAAGCAGCCTAGTACAGTGTCATTGTGTAGATCGAATCTATGACCTGGACGAGTCAGCCTCCCTAGAGACTTGTGTAACTACACAAAAGCTTGGGGTACCTCCTTAGAGCATTGTGTAATGCACAAAATCTTAGGGTATCTCCCCTCTCTACCTAGCTAATCTCTGAAAGGATCACTGACCATAACCTTAATCTTGCCTAAAGTGCAGCTACTACATACATAGAAAACTAAATAAGCCAGGCAATAAAAATCAACACTTTGTGTAGTGGGTTAAAATTATGTGCTTGCCTTTTTACGGGTGTGTCTTGAAGTCATTACATGCCTTGATTTGATGCAGCCTAACTTTCAGTTACTTTCTAGTAGATCCTGAGTTCCTACATGTTGCTTTGAAAGAGCTTGAGATTGTGCTTTTTGATTGGGTGGAGTGTAAGGTTCTACGTGCTTCTTGGCTTGATCCCGAGTTTCCCTTGGTTTCTTTGCCTTGTTTGTATTGTGAGTTTTTCCATGTTTCTTTTTGTGGAAACCTAACTTTCTTCTAGTTGTTGCTTATTTACCTATTTACATACAAATTAAGAGTTTTCATGTAAATCATAATAACCAAGAGGCACTACCAAAAACACTACCAGTTCTTTGATCATTGGGCTGAGTGAGAGGGGAGCCGCTCGTTAATGATGGTTGACGTGCTCTATCACCATGAAATCTATCATCAAGTCCTTCATTTACACTGATATTTTCAAGGTTGTCTCCTTCAAGGTCTTCCACATTATCTTCTATGGTCACTAAAGCTAAACGTGATGGGCCTTTTGGCTTCAGGGTTGGTAAATCATTACAACCAAGGGTCACTCTAAAAAAACTACCAACCTTTGGTTAATGGTGGTTGATGTGGATGCTCTATCACCATGCAATCTATCGTCAAATCCTTCATTAACACTAATATTTTCAAGGTTGTCTCCTTTAAGGTCTTCCACATGATCTTCTATGGTCAGTAAAGCAATATGCAATGGGGCTTTTGGCTTCGGAGCTTCTTAAGGAGGATATGATTGTTTATATGTTACCGCCTTAAGTTATGACAAGGATATGCACCAAAGTATTAAAAATACCTTTCTCACTTTAGCCTCTCATTTCTTTGCATGTTGTATAAACTCCTCTTTCCTCCAATGGATATTTCTCGCACGAGAAATCCAGCCACAAAGGGTACATTTTGTACACCTTAGGGACCTAAAATTCCTCGACCTACAACTTTGTGTACATTGTCTCTTGGAAGTTTTGATCTATCTACCAGTGTGGAATTGTTAATAGTTCATTACTCTTTGTGTATGAGAGCAACTATCTAAACATAAATAATTACCACTTCAATGCATTGATAGTCATGTAAAATAAACTACTAACATTTATACTACCCACATATGCATGAACGCTTTGCTGCTTGTCATCACGGGATCTCATGTTACTTTTTAAAGAATTAATCAAACTCACATATACATCAAGGATTAAAGCATAGAATTGAATTAAATTGACAAAATTGAAGCATAGCATAAAATAAAACAAGAGATAGAATAGATATCACCATCAACACACTATTGGGTGCAATCTCCTCCCCTCATGCAATCTCCCCCCCTCATGCATGTAGCTCTACTTCCACGACATTAGTATTTTAGAATTGTATTCAATATATAGCCCAAGGAGCTATTAATAGTTGTACATATAAAATAGGGCTTGCTTTTCAACTTGTTCACACACTAAGTGTAAAATAACTAAAACTCTTCTAACTTAATATAGCAATGCCACGCACAAGCTTGCATAAATAATTTATACAATCTTTGGCACGTGGCCAATAGAATTAACTCATAATATAACCCTGTGCACATTCACACATAAAATAACCTTGTGTACATTCGCATATAAAATAACCATGTGAACATTCATAAATTCCATTTATAAGGATTGAGGGGACTTCTTGGTGGAAGTATTCCCTTTCTTTTTGCATCAAAACAAGCTTCACTCTTGGACTGTCTACCCACACTATAAATGGTAGCAAATCTAAGAATGGAAGAGGGTGGTATAGGAAGAGAGTTTGTATCCTTATTAGAAGAAATAATGGGTGGCTTAGATGAGTCATTCATGAGTAAAGTGAGCTGTGATTTTTAGTATTTGGGCTCATAAAGCTCTGCTAACCTTATAGCCTCTTTAAGGGTAGGTGGTCTGACATATACGCCTTGATGGAAGAATCCAACCCATTATTTGGGCTCATAAAGCTCTGCTAACCTTATAGCCTCTTTAAGGGTAGGTGGTCTGACATATACGCCTTGATGGAAGAATCCAACCCATGTATACACTTCTTCATCTTCATTTGCTCATTAAGACCTTCCACATACATGGATAACTTTGTTATGTACTCCCTTACTACCATGCCCTTTTGAGAAAGCTCATACCATTGCTCATGGTATCTATTAAGGACCAAAGGTGAGATAAAAGTCAAGTTTATCTCTCTTTTCAAATCATCCCATGAGTGTGGTACATTCCCATGTTTAACCATATGTTTCCACCATTGATGAGCAAATTTCACTTTATCTTTCTCACTCTTAGGGTAGAGCTGAAAATAAGTATCTAGCTTGGTGACCCACTCCTCCAACTCATGCAAAGAAGAACCATCACCCTTGAACTTGGAGAGGGCCACCTTATCCTTGATATCTTTGGAAGCATTGGAAGAAGAAATCCCATGATGTGGCTTGTTCTTTTGCGATTGCATACAAGAATTGGAAATTTTAGCAATGTCTTTGTACTCCTTCTTAATAAAAGAAGGCAATTCCATCCAACTATCATGAGCTTCCACTTGTCTTTGTGCAAAAGACATGTGCTCCCAATCATGATCGGCCTCATCCTTATCCCAAAGCATCTCCTCATCTACCATGATGGACTGATTTGCTTTTGAATAAGATGGTATTCTCTTGGCATCTCCATAGCATGAATCCATAGGCTTGAATGAATCTTGTGGTGGTTTACTATTCACTTGAGAAGTACCGGGCTGAAATGAAGAAGGCCTCAAATCCTTTATGAGAGGTTTCCTAGTATCCATCATAAATCCAAATGAAGGATTCTTCATAGAAGCCTCTTGCGTAGCTTGTTTACCTCCCTTGTGACCACCATAGTGAACTTCATGCATAGGTTGCTTGCCTTCATGAACCCCACCAATTCTATCTTTAATAGCTTCATCATGGTGTTGATTCATGGAATGACCTGACCCAATTGATCTTCAATGGCTCCCATTTTGTAGTCATAGACTCAAACTTTCAATTCAAAGTTTGGTTGATAATATCCAATCTATCCGAGTGGCTTAAAAATCAAGTTTATTCATAAGAAATTCCAAGAGAGTATTATTTGAAATGGTTTGTGAACTTTGAGAGGTGTGTTTATGGGAGCTTCCCACATTAGCATGCGCTTCAACTCCCTTTGAAGTTTGACCCATGGATTGAGAGACATTTTTATGAGTGCTTCCCCAACCATTTTCTCCACAATCTCTTCCATTATGTCCATAGTGCTTTGTTCCATCAACTCCTCCCCTTCCATATCCTCCATTGCCATTGATAGCTTTCTAGGTCTACCTCTTGGCTTACCGGCCCCATAGAAGGACTGTTTTGGCAAATTTGCAATAGGATGATGTAGGAGTATCAAATTTGGGTATTCTAGGGCTCTATAGGAAGATATAAGGATAAGGGGGTAAGCCTATGATGTCACTTTTGGTTCAATCAACCCTCTATATGCCTCTATTTTGATTTTTTTTTGCAAGTCAAATAGTGATAGCTTGGTCCACTACTTGCACTCCAATGCTCCGAATGAGTTGAAACTTGGTGGTTAAGGTATTTGGAAAGTGAAGAACACAACGATGAAGCCAAATTTATGATCCGAGACTTGGTTTAAATTCTATCCAAACAAGGTATGTAGTATAGAAATGGGTGTAACTCGGAGTTAACTTGGAAACCAAACGGGGTGGTTGAGGGCAATCCTAATGATGTGGAATAACCCCCAATATTCAATTTAGGATTAGTCCTAAACCTTTCGGATTGAATCACACTTTTCTGAAAACTACAGATTATGTCAAATTGTCAATCGCAACAACCAACTTGCAAATCAATGCATGTTTGCGTCCTGGCATATCCAAAGCATCAAGATGCATCCAATTAGCATCCATCCAAGGCATTTTGACCAGATTTTGGTAAATTTTTGGCATGACTTAGTGCATTTATGAGCAAATCTCAATCACTATATTAATACCAATGTGCTCAATAATGCCAACTATGCATCCTTTGTAAATCCCATTGATTGTCAATTGCATTTCAAATCATTGTCACTTGTATGCATAAACCATTGCCCATTTGATTTGATGTAGCAAGTCAATGGAGAGCTTTTGCTTTGCCGATCTCCCGGCCAAGCCTTCTTACCCCCTTACCAAAGTTTGAAATCCAATGGCAAGGGTTGAGGCCATGTCTTGATCACCATGTACTTAATCCCCCTCATTGCCGCTTTTCCAAAAGCACTCACACGATAAGGAGAGTTCAAGCCATGTTCTCCCTTGGCCTCTCCACCAATGCCAAGGGTATCCTCTCGACATGCTAGATTCTAGTGCTTGTTTGGAATGAACTTGTACAATTTAATTGAGAATCTAACAATGTAAAGAGAGTAGAGTGTTTGATGGCTTACAATTCCAACAAGCATGTACTCATACTCATGTACATTACAACTTTATCATGTAATAATTCTTGCATTAGACTCCTTGTACACTTTCTTCATCAAAATCCTTTTCTCCAAGGCTTGCAATAGTCATCTAATCAAAGAGAAGCAAACAATGCCCTCAGCAACGTATAACAAACGTAAGAAGCATCAATGATTGCATTGAACACATGTATAGGTAGAGGAAGGTTAAGAAATCCTCATTATGTAAAAATCTCATGAAGAAGATGATCCCAAACCCTAACTTTTCCAAGAAAATTCAAAAATGCAAGAAAATAAAAAATTTCATGAAAACCCCTACTCATGCAACAATTGATCACATATATGAATGTACCCAAGCATGAAAAGGAAGATTGTTGAAGAAAAATTTTCAAAATTTTATGAAGACCCTGATCTTTCATGAAATCCCTAATATGCAAGAGAAGAATAAAGTGAAGCATTGATGAAATTAAAGACTTGCTTACTCTTAATACTTACATTACCAAGAATTTCAAATCAAGCAAAATGTGGGCAGCTGCTGCATGGCCAAAATCATGCAAGCAATAGCTTCTCTTAGAGTTTCAAAGAAGGCTCAAACTATGCCTTAGCCAACCACCATAGCCAAGGTAAGTATTAAATGGCCATTATATGCTTGATGAGACTCTAAATCACCAAGAGAAAGGCAAAAACGGCGCAACCTAACGGTAAAATTACATAGAAAGAAAGCCAACAAGAAGCTTGTGATAAAGCCTTCATCTACCCCATTTACAACCCTAAGATTTTGCTAGTTTTAATCCCTATATTGAAGCTCCATAGCTCTCAAAATCAAGCACAGAGAAGAGGAAAAAAATATTTTGATTAGTCACACTAATCTTAATTAGTAAAGGTTTTCCCCAATTTTGGTCCAGGGATTTGACAGTAGGTGCAGTTCACCCAAAATTTGGTCCACATAAAACCCATGGCCCTAAAAGCTTAGGAAGAAAACAAAGAAAAATAAATTTAATCATTCAAGGTCACCATATCCATCTTCTTAATCAAGAAAATCAAGAAAATCAAGGTCACCATATCCATCTTCTTAATCAAGAAAATCAAGAAAATCAAGGTCACCATATCCATCTTCTTAATCAAGAAAATCAAGAACACTCAAAATATCCATCTTCTTGATCAAGAAAATCAAGAACACTCAAAATATTTTTTTGAAACTCAAAATATTTTTTTAAAAATTAAACAGAGTGGATCAAAAGCAACGCTCGGATACCAATTGAAATGAAGCAACCATAAGCTAAGATTTGGGATAAATCATCATGTGGATTACCATGCAAATAGCAAGAACCACACATAATGCCTAAGTGATTTAGCCTTTCACCAAAGGATGGAAATAACCTTCCATAGGCCAATGTATGGTAGCTCAAGGCTCCAATGTATGTTCAAAAGTCATATGATCAAAAGATACAAATGAGAGTCCATGAGCCCCTTTTATACTTAAGCCTTATGACCATAAACCTAAGGTAACTATTAAAGTTGCTACTCCATTACAAACGTGCACAACACTGTTATGAACTTCCGTTGAATAATTTCCATTATAATTTGTATTTGTTCTTAACATCTAGTGATTGCAAGAATGACCTCAGGGCATTCACTTTAAAGGCATCTTGTGTGAGCTAAAAACAATGTATGTATACATGGCTTTGGAATTATATAGATCATTTCTTATATGTATACATTCTTTTTAAAATGAATATTATAAACCCTCATTGTAAATCAAATACATTGCAAGTTAATAAATGAGACACATTTTATAAATATGAATAATGTAAGTGGACCTACTTCAATAATAGTTTCCACTCAAGTGATTATATATAAATTTTAGTGAGAATGATACCATAACCAAAAGCTTTTCATTTTTATGTTGCGGTTAAATTGGGTCAAAACAATGGTACACATCTGGTACATTGAATTCAGGCAATAGTTATTATTCCAAAGCAATTATATTCCATCATTATGCTAATATATTAAGTTTTCTTTCATGTGTCATATCTTTAAATATTTATTTGGAAAGAATAAACTAGATTGTAATTTTATAGTATTTATTATAAAACTGATATTACAATTTGAAATTGTACTTAATGCTCAACTTATTGTAATTTTTTTGAATACATGTTTTTAGAGACATAAATTTGTTTGAACAAATATAAATAGAAAAACTAAAAATATACACACAAGAAATTAAATATACACATTTTTTTCCACAGAACAAACTAGTAATAGGTAATGATTTAAAATACTATTATAAAATTGAGATTCTAAAATATTTATTTTCATTATTCAGGTGGTAGAAGATTTTTTACCTTCTTTCCTCATTTCCCTCTAGTGTTGTGTCTTATTCAATATTTTTCTTTTGTTCTTATATCCCTGTTTGCTATTATGTCCTTTGAGAGCAATGAGTAGAAACATCGCTATTTGTAGGCCTTTGCCTAGATAGAAACTTTTGCTAGTCTTTGAAGGTAGAAGGAGATGGAGACAAAAATAATGAAGTCCTACACCATGCTTCTAGGGCAGTTAAAAATACCCTGGTGGTGTTATGGGAGGTTTAGTTGGTTCTATAACTCGGCTCCAACTCACTCTTGGGATGTTGATGAAAGCCACATGATTGGCACACTTGGGGACATGTTTGCAATCAAATAAGGTGCAAATGCTCCTAGAAAATGGATTTGTGCATCAAAGTGAGGGACCATCTTTGCAATTAGCTCAAGCAAATGCCACTGTAGTAAATGTTCCAAGTGCTTTTCATCCAAAATACAGGGATGGCAAGATTGTTAAGTGGAGAGCGTGATTGGCTAAGGCATTTCATGAGAGTGTAGAGAAGGGAAGGACCTTGGACGCACAGGAGCTTATTCACGATGCCAGATTATATTATGCAATGAATCCCACATCTTTTACGCTAGTACTAAGGGGTTCAGAGCAATGGGAGTTAGCTACTCTATGCCAATAGCAGATTTTCCATGATGCACATGCGAATGTTTAAAAAAATAAGAGAGTAAGCACCTGGCATATATACCATGCAACTTGTACTTCATTTACTTGTGCAGGTTCTAGGATTGGATTTAGTAGCTCACGATTTCCTACACCACACAACACTAACTAAGGTTGAGTTATTTCAAGCACTTAGTGGCAAACAATGCAATGTGCCAACATAATACACAGATGTTTTTGATGTCACTTTTTTAACGGCTTGTCACGGTGGTCCTTTTTGTTATGAGCCTCGAATTAGATGCACTTTGATCGCTCGAATATAGCATCTTTAAAGTTCCCTTGTTTTGTTTGATGTTTGAACTAGTTTATCCCTGAGTGATGGTGGGTGGTGTCATTTCTTGGATTAAATGCCATTTATTTTAACTAGAATGAAATTTCATGCTAGCGTGTGCATGTTTGGAAAGTGTAGCTATTATATTCTATCTGGAGGTTATTTGGCTGGTTTCGCTCGACGTTTTCCTTTGCTCAAAAAATCTCGCTTAGGAAATGTTTTTCCCCTCACTTGAAAGTGAAGGACTCTTCACACTTACTCATACCTTTTCACATCTCTAATATTTGGGCAGCCCAAAATTTGGTCATGAACACTCTAGATACATATAAATGAGATATTTATACACACTTCTTCATCCCCCTATGGATACTACATCTCGTGAAGAGGGTTGGCAATACCATTCCCGCCTCTTGGCACTGTATTAATTTTTCGGATGAAACCGACGTGTTAAATACATCAAAGTAACCCAAAAATGAACCAAATGTCCTAAAATAGGGATAAGCATCCTAAAATGTAAAAATAGAAAAGGTTTTCTAAAAATTTTGATTTCTTGCTAAAAATAGCTAAATTTTCCTCCTTAAAGTAGCTACAAATGGCTAAAATTAACCAGTTTTCTCAAAAATAGGCAAATCAGGCCCTAAAATTAGGAGTAATCACTGCTATATATATATATATATATATATATATATATATATATATATATATACATACATACATACATACATACATACATACATACATACATATATATATATATATATATATATATATATATATATATATACATATATATATATATATGTATATGTATGTATGTATGTATGTATATGTATATTTAAGGATGTAATATCCTTGACTTGTTTACTTATCTTTTTCTATTTTATTATTAAACCATTGACTCTACCATAGTTTTTCGACTATCATTACATGGAGTGCTTTAAGTCTTGTTTTATTTAGTTTCCAAAGGACTAGTAACTATTTACATAGTGTATTCCTTGTTGTTTGTTCTTAAATTGCAATCCTTAGATTGAGTTGTATATCAAAGGCACTATATTGGCATAATTTTCTCAATTCCAAATGCAAGGTTGAAAGGAGTACTATAAAAGGAGTGCCACTTTGTAAGCCATGTGATAAGGCCATAGAACTATTGTTTGCCTATGTTTCTAGTGATTTCTACGAGCTTCCACCTTCTATGTCCAAATAGCCTGCAATACTCTATGCTTGACCATTTAATTGCAAAGACGATTTACAATGGTGTGCAATCTCTTCACTCTATTTCAGCATAGGATTAAGTGTAAATAATGGAGCATCAGAAAGACCATCATCCATTATCACCACCACCTTCCCATTACTCACTCATGATAAATGATCAATGTGTACATGCAAACTACTTGCATGTACACATTGATCAATGTGTACGTGCAAACTACTTGCATGTACACCTTCCCATTACTCACTCATGATAAATGATCAATGTGTACATGCAAACTACTTGCTTACAATGATTCTCAAGTCAAATTCCATTAATGGTTAACAAGGTACACAAACTTATAGGTCAGAAGATGTGACACTATGGCCAATCCTTCTTGGTCTATGGTGGTGTAATTTATGAAAGTATCTTTCAATTGGCAACCAGTAAAGCTTATTGAAAAGTCCATCTTATGCTCTCTAGGCTACACTAACACACATCCTATTGCAAAGTATGATGCATCAACATGAACATGAAAGATTATATCTCATGAGACTTAGAGCTTGTAATATAGGTGCACTGGCTAATGCATGCTTGAGCTTGTTGTATCCCTATTTACATTCTTCTATCCATTTGAATAAGCTTTGTAATATATATAAGGGACGTTACAAGATCTTGTTGAAAAGATTATATGATGTTGGTAGTAACACACATGTGCCATGAACCCTTTAAGCTTGTTTGTAAGAGGTAGTTTTAGTCTGAGCTTATTATCATCTACTGGAAGTATACCATTCTTTATAATGTGTCCCAAGGTTACACTCTCCTTGATCCAAATTTGACATTTCCACGAGTGAGATTTAATATAAATTACATGTTTCCAAGACTTCTTATGATATGCTATCCTTCCACAATGGATTGACACAAAGATAAATAATGTATACTTGAAGGAATATTACTTCGAAAGTTGTGGTACATCAGTGAGATCAAACGGCATGGATCTATAGGTTAATCCCCATTTTATAATAAAAGAAGTCTTATTTTTATCAATAGGTTTTTCTCTATAAGCTAATCCCCATTCTATGATAAAAATAGTCATGGAATAAATCTATAGGCTAATCCCCATTCTATATTAAAAGCAATATTATGCCATGAACCTATAGAAGGCTAATCCCGAATTTATAGTAAAAGCAATCTTATTTAGGATGAATCTACCACCGTTTGGTAATACCTTAATAATCCACCCAAGAAGTTGTAGGCTTTGTTTCTTGTGACTATTTCTAGTACATGCTCTATTATGCCCTATGTATATAGTACATGCTCTATTATGCCCTATGCATAGTACATGATCATGATCTCAATGTGTAAATGTATTAATTTTCTTAAAAGTTTGTACTCTGAAATATTGATATTCTTCTTTATCATGCATTGATAAGCTTATTAATCTCCTCCTAAATTGATTGTAGATATTAGGGTTTATAGGAAAAGAAGGTTTTGTTCAGTGCATGTGTCCTCCATGATAGAAATTGTATGTTTTAATATTTTTAGTGGAACTCCCTTCATATTACTATACGTCTAAGCAATATAATCTTGGAAATCACATTGTAAATTTAACAAACTTTTTTCCTTCTATAATTGGCAATGTGTATAGGTTTTGGGTTCTCTCAAGTCTTGCAAGATTCACTTCTTCCACCTTGCTGGATCTTGATACAAAATATCTAGTTTCCTCTAGTTCTTTCTTATTATGTCTTTGTCAGATTGATTGTAATAGCTTAGGTGGTATAATTTCAAGTCATCAGTTATCATAGATTTGATTGCTAGGGAAATATATTGAAGTTCGATTCCCCCAGTTCTTATTGTGCCTTTGTCAAATTAATTGTAATAACTTAGGTGGTTTAATTTCAAGTCATCAATTATAGATTTAATTGCTAGGGAAATGTAATGAAGTTCAATTCCCCCCATTGCAAGAAAAAGGCCTTGTGTGCATCCATGCTTCTACATAGTGTAATCATTGCAAAGTAGTATGGAAAACACATTGGGTGTAATATTTTGGTTTCTTTTGTTCTTTAATAACCTTTTACATCTTATTGTGGTTGTGTCACTTACACCAATTGGAAAATGCTATTTATCACCATATTTGTTGATTTTTTTGCCACCAAGCATACATAAAGGTTATATTTTCCTTCTTAACCTTGTTTCAAAAATCATCTCTCTCTAGGTTTTGAGAAGCACATCTATTGTTGCCAATAGATGAATCCAAATACTTAAAAATCATTTAACTCAAGAAGTTGCATATTCTAACTTCGATTAAATATAGTCATCTTCTAGGGTGTGTTGACATGTTCCATATATTCTTATAAAAGATAATATGGTTGTTCTCTTACACTATTTTTCAATAAGTCCTCCAGTCATTTGATGGCTTTTCGTATATTGTAGGTTCACTTTAAAAAATAATCATGCAAGTTACGCAAGAAATTTAGAAATTTTATACAAATAATCTAAAAGGTGATATGAAAGCCCTTATGCCTTAGACCCCTCTCTCCTAGTATAATTCAACTTATTCATGTGTTGGGTGTATGTGTGTGTGTGTGTGTGTGTGTGTGTGTGTGTGTGTGTGTGTGTGTGTGTGAGAGAGAGAGAGAGAGAGAGAGAGAGAGAGAGAGAGAGAGTCTTAACTATAGAATTTGTGTCATCTTATATTCTTTTATCACCTCAAATGTTGTAAGGTTTTCGCAAATATCCCAGGGAGTGTCAGTTTGAACTATTTTTGTTTGATTTGGGTATTCTTCACAATAGCAAAGCATTTGGTGTGTCGATAGGGTGACATCACATCTTCAAGCTCATCTTCAACAATTTCAACAGCATGGTTCAACATTATCATCAATTTCTAAATTCTTACTAAATATCATCTTCACACTCTACACTTTGTAATTTTTCATACACTTTGCAGGTTCCCTTTGTCATGAGTGATCTACTGGTAGCCATCTCACTTACATTCAATGGGCATTGATAGTACCTATAGATAGTTGGGATATTTGCATTTTGTGTCAGTGATTGGTTATTTAAAGGCTAAAATGGCATGCAATGGTGTATTTGGGATGCTTTTTGCTAAGGATAAACTTAACAAGGTCACCTACTCATTGTGGTCCTATATGATATGATATCACGGGAAAGTTTACTTGGTAACTCCTCATACAACTTCAAGGTGAAAGTGTTGCAAGAGATGCATTTGTCTCCACTTTTGAGGCACTTGGGTCTCTGTGAGCAATAGAGATACAAAATTTATGGAGTCTTTTCTGGAGAAGTTTTTTTGAGATCATGAGCACTAAGCTTACCCCAAGGACCACCTACCACCCTTAAACCAATACCATGTAGCATCACATGGGTACTTTGTGTGTAGTTTTAAGAGAGAGGGAGATAATATCAGATACCATAGTGACAAAGGTAGCTCCTCAAGATAAAATCGACAAGAAAGAACCTTGTCGGCTTTTGAACCCAAGACCTCCTAGTCATAGGCATTATATGACTATATGTGTTACTCTCTAGGAGGGTAGTATCACTATATGACTACACAATAGGTCACCATGTAGCATCAAATGGGTACTTTGTGCATACTTTCAAGAGAGAGAGAGAGAATACCAAATACAATAGTGACAAAGGTGTCTCCTCAAGCACACAAACTAGTAGTCACTACTTTGAGGGTTTGCATATTTTTCAATTGTTTTAAAATTTAATAATCGAGAGATAGAGAGAGAGAGAGAGAGAGAGAGAGAGAGAGAGAGAGAGAGAGAGAGAGATGAGAATGAAAATTAAGAAAAAGAAAAAGAAACCCAAGCCCTATCGAAAGTGGAGAATCACCACTTGGGATGGGTCTTGGGTTTTTTTTCCAAGTTTTCACTCTCTCTCTCTCTCTCTCTCTCTCTCTCTCTCTCTCTCTCTCTCTCTCTCTCTCTCTCTCTCGGATAGATCATATTTGCTCTCTTGGTATAGTTCCTATACGACATTAAAGGGATTCTTCTTCTTCTTCTCTCTTCTATTCCACCATTTAATATATATATTTTAAGGGAGAATAAGGAACAATTGTACCTTCAAAACAGAAGGGACGGCAATACTCTTAGCAATTGAGGTACCGTAAACCCGCCAAGGCCCTGGCCTCGGGCCCAGCGAAAAAAGGGAAAACAATAACCTAATTCAACCTTCAAGATGGCCTTGATGATGCCTCTTGGCAAACGGTTATCGAGTCGATACCTCTCAATGTAATGGTTAGCAGGGAAATGCCTAGTGACACTACCTTGGTGATGGTGGTGATGAGGCAGTGATGCCTCTTGGTGATGGTGGTGTGGCCTCAATGGCAATGATGCCTCTTGGCGATGGGGGCAACTAGGCCATCAAATCAAAGACTACCCAAATCCATCGAGAACTTTTGTATCTAGTTAAACAGGGACCTTACTATCAAAATGGCTAGTTGCCTTTGTGTAAAACAACCAAGGTCCCCATTGCTAAATCAAGGAAACTCAAGAAGTTCATTCCCTACACAGCCAGTTTCTTCTAAGGTAGTCACGATTGTAGACCAAGAAGAAGAAGACAGAGGTTGAATCCATGCAGCTATAAAGCATGAGGGCTAGAATGAGCAATTCTTAGTAATTCAAACTCTTGTAGACTACTAAGGTAAGAAATTCAAGATTTTGATTGATTCTAGTAGTACTCATACTTTCATGTTGCGAGGATGTTTGCATAAGTTAGTCTTAACTAAAAAAATTGGGACAGCTTATGTAAGTACAGTTGGGAAAGTTAGTCTTAACTAAAAAATCAGTAAAAGTAGAGTTCGCAAGTGGAAAACTTCTTTTCACTGGTAATGAAACATATATGATTTAGTTCCTTTTGGATGGGAATTCAATTAAATGTAAATTTAAGGTCTTACCTTCGAAATTCACAATGGAATTCTTGCCATGGATTGGCTCATTGAGAATCATACTAATATCAGTTACCACAAATGAATAATCTCCTTCTTAGATCTTCAGGGGAGCAAGGTCCAAGGGATTGGAACATTAGGGTATTTGCCATTACAATTTATTAAAAGCCTCCAAACTTTTGAAAAGGCTTAGGAAGAGACATACAAATGATGTCGTCAAACTGAACCCATTAAACAAGGAGACATACTATAAGGAACCAAAATGGGTAAATGAGTAATGCTATCATGTTTCTTAAGAACTAACCAAAATGCGTCCTACTGAAGAAGTGGATCATGAGATAAATTTGATACCTAAAGCTTAGCCTATGGCCAAACGAGCCTATAGAATGGTAGTTCTAGAGGCTATTAAACTCAAAGATTAATTGAGGTAGCTTCTAAAATAAGGGTTTATGCGAACGTTTGTCACCACGGGGTGTGCTTGTACTCTTTCAAAAAAAGAAAGATGGTGCGCTTAAGCTATGCATTGAGTACGGTGAACTATAAAAAATAAATACCCTATCCCTAGAATTGATGAGCTCTTTGGATAGATTATATGGTGCCCAGATCTTTATAAAGATTGATATGAAATAAGGGTACTATCTCATCATATAATCAATGAATAGGATGTTTCAAAAATAGCTTTTAATACTCGGTATGTACATTATGAGTTCACGATTTTGCAATTTAGGTTGACAAATGCTCTTGCTATACCTTCAACTATCTCATGCAATAAATTTTCAAAGATCACTTAGATAATTATATCATTGTATTCTAAGAATGCTTTTGATCATGAGATGCATGTGCAAAGAGTCCTAGAGATTCTAAGGAAGCATAAGCTCTTTCCTAAAAAGAGTAAGTGACCATGCTGGATACTTGGGATCTATGGTACCCAAGGATGGAATATCTGCATACCCTATCATCAAGTTCAAGTACTCTCAAGAACCCAAGTCAGTGAGGGGCATCATAGGATTCTTAGGGTTAAATGGATGGTATCGGATTTTCATACCTCAATATAAAAAGATAGTCTCTCCATTAACATCACTTCTAAAAGAATACCCCATTTTAGTGGACCCCCATGTGTCAAAGTTCTTTTGACAAATTGAAAGTTGCCTTGGTGACCCTATTCTTAAGGTACCAGATTTTGGTAAACCTTTTGAAGTGGTTTACCAATGCTAGTGGATTTTCCATAGGAAGATTTCTTATGTAAGAATGATGATATGATGTGACATATGGATCCAGAAAACTAAGGCCACATGAAAGGAATTATTCCGTTAATGATTTGGAATTACTTGCAATAATGTATGCATTGAAATTATGGAGACACTTTCTATTAGGGAAGAGATACACATTACTGATTGACCATAAAAGCTTGAAATGGATCTTTCTTCAAGATGATCTCAATATGGGACAAAGAAAATGGATGTAAACTCTTCAAGAGATTGATTTTTTTATATCAAGTCCATGACATGAAAGGCAAACATAGTTGTAGATGTGCATATTAGAAATTTAAGGCCTCCTTACTTCTAATATTGATGGTCTCAAATCCCTTGTTGGGGGAGGCTAAAGGAAAGATCAACCATGATAACTTCTTTGCACCCATTTATTACTTTACATCTATACAAAAGTAAAAATCCCTCGAGATACAGATAGTACAAGGCTACAAATTGGAAGATGTATATCTATGTATATTTCAGTAATCAACTCTGTACAATCCTAATAAGGATGGGATAAAAAGAAGAATCTTGAGTGAATCCCATGAAAGTCTAATAGCAAGATTAAGAATACAGAAGGATGGATTTTAGCATTGGGTTACGTTTAACTAATTCAAGGTATGAATCTACCTTTGTAAGTAGTAGATAGATTGACCAAGGTTGCCCATCTAATCCCTACAAAGAAGATTGTACTTGATGTTTCCAACGTCTTAAGGTATCCGGTGTCCTTTATGTGCCATACATTAAGAGGAATATGTTGTCATTTGTAGCCATGGGGCTGATTGTGACTTAACGGTTCTCTTTTGATAAGGCTAGTTTAGTCATCACAGATGCCAACATCAATGTTGTAGAGAGAGGAATCTAATGCTATAATTTATATAAGCTATTGACTTTTACAACCCAAGCCATGTCAGTCCATGTCAAGACAAGTAAAGTTATGGCACGAAATATTTGGGCACCTGTGTTTTGTAGTCTTAAAAGAGATACAAAGGACTTGAATTGTGGCGCATCAGCTAGCTTTTCTTGAGATGTCAGATACATGTGAAGCTTATATGATGGGCAAGCAACATGGACGTGCATTTCCACAAGAAAGCAAATATTCATGAAAAGGTTTCTCTAGAGCTTATCCATGCAAATCTTTGTGATAAAATTTTATTTTTATAAGAAAGCAAGAATCGTGTAAAAAGAGTGCTCTAGAGCTTATCCATGTAGATCTTTGTGGTAAAATACCAAACATTATATTGGGTGGTTCTTCCTAATGAAACCTCTAGTAATAGCTACAACTCATGAGTAGGCAACTTCAATATTTGACTTATTGCTTTAATCCACAATTTCTTTAATATGTGGGACTCTTGGCCTCTTGCACCATCCTACATTGTGATCCACACTCTAGCTAGTGTGGAAGTGCTTCACTTATGGTAGAACTACAATAGTTTAGAAATCCTTTCCCTATTCATTGTATGTTATGTTTGACTCCCTATGCAAGAATAATAGTGGGGCTAAATAGCTCTTGCTTGTCCAATAGCTTATATATCCTTTCCCTATTCATTGTACATGTTATGTTTGACTCCCCATGCAAGAACAAAAGTGGCTAACTAGCTCTTGCTTATCCAACATTTAGAATTTGTTCAACCTCACCTTGGAGACATATTATAGAAAAACCACAAATGTCAAAGCACAAATAATATCAACATCAAAAGGCCCTCATAGCCTCCTAGATCAAATGGAAAACTCCATGGACCAACTCCCAAGCTGTAAAACATGATGCCGCTTAGGTCAAAAACATGATGTAGCCATGCATCCTCAATCATCACACAATCTCATGGGTCAAATGGAAGTCCCAAGAACTAGTGATTCATATGCCCACGTGCATAACCACATGTATTCAAGGAATCTCCATCCAACGATCCACCAAGATGATGATCCAAATGACCGCCTGAACTCCATGAAAGTCACCATCTAATGTTGATGTCTCATAGTCATGGGAATCATAATAACATCTACAATGATCAATAAAGTGGCCACCAATGTGATAGGATCCAAGGGAAAGCTTATACACCCACCCTTGGCCCCAAGTAACCATAAATGCAAACATAGCATGTCTCATGATCAAAACCCATGCATCCCAAATGACGTGGTGCATTTGTCGAAAGTGAATGCCTTAGCTCCATAGACCATAGGATCTTATGACATCCACAAAGGCCAAATGAGCATGTCTCATAGGTGGAATCATACACAATCATAAAACGAACCAATACCCTCATCATATAGCATCCCCTGAATGATCCAAGGCATGGTCCACTATATCAATGTCTCTTTAGACAAGATCAACATGTGTATAACCATCATCATGAGTATGTGTAACCATGACATCCACAGCATCCCAAGTATATCCCAATGTGAACATGTCATAGACTGAGTCTATAGTGTCAAGACAACATCCATTGTGAACAAACACAAATGCCTTATAGATATGATATTTGGCCTCATAAGAGCATTTATGGACATCGAAACTAAATGCCTCCAAATCTAAATCATGCCAAGGTATAAGCAAGGCCAAATCATCAACATAGGCATTATTCATAGCATATAAGTACTCAAAATATGCATCCAAAGCTCTCCCACCATCAACCTCAATGTATGCATTTTTATTGCGAATACTATCATCAAATCCAACACATCCTCCATGGAATCAACACATGAGTAATCCACCAATGTAGAGGTGTCATCTCTAGACTCAAGATGAAATCCAAAACTTTGCATCGATGTGTATATGGCTTCTCATCTTGTTTTCCAAAAATTATAGCAAAGTGTCTTGTCCACTTCAACTTCCATAATGAACTCATAAAGACCCACATAGTCATAATCCATGCATTGACCAAATGCCACATCTAACTTACACATAAAAAACTATTTGTTCGCACATGCACATCGAATAATCTTGTGCACACATGCACATTGAAAAATTTTGTGCACATACGTGCATAAAATAACCTTGTGCACATACGCACATAAAGTCCAGCCACGTGATAATCTACAAATATTTGGTGCGTGTCTCGGGAACGTGGGTGTCGAACAGAATCGAACAAATATAGTGACTTCCCGTCAATACCAGTACTACGTAGAAGTATAAACAAAAACTAGAGAGATGTTGAGTTGACAACGTGGTGGCACCCCTAAAGCAAAGAAGCCACCATATTGTATTTTTTCAGCTGTTCGACAGCTCTACAACTTTTTCATACCTGGCTGGCAAACAACAAAAACTACGCAAAAGAAGAAAATAACACAATCTGTGACTCTTGCGACCCATTTTTTATTGCCCATCCTGACACCTGACCAAATGGTTTATAACTTTATTTGAAGCCGAACATCCTCAGTCTCAGTCATGTTTCCTTCCTGCGCGTGGCTAGCCTAGGTTAAAAAGCACATACTAAACCTCAACCCTAAAACAAACCCAAAGAAGAGATTGAGGAGATAAATAAGCTACAAAAAGTAAGAGTTACAATTTTATCTTCTTGAGGATTTAGAAAAAGATACACTTCTGGATGTGTATAGCTAATATAAGTTCAAACAATACAAACCGCGACCTAAACTAACTCAGTAGCGTGTGACCTCCACAAAGTTGCAAACCCAGCCACCTTAAACCCAATCTTTGGGATTCATGCAAGCATCTAGCAGCTTTCATTCCTCGCTACCTTCCTCTCGATGCTGCATAATATAAACTTATGGTCTTACGAAAATAATCTGATGTCTCAATATTTCCAAAGCGCACACTGTCTAGATATGTAGCACCATAATGTTTGAAAATCAAGGATGCAATCATAGTGCTCTTTCTACACACAGTGGAGACACATCATGAACCTTTTCTAGTTAGTGATAGGTGAATGACCAGAAGTTGGAAACATTAATACACAAAACGACATTGTAGACTTCAGTAATACTTCGCCACCATGACTTAGTCAAACTACAAGAAGAAGTTTTTTTCCATTATCCACTTATCAGGTTAATTTACCATCTTCTTCATCTATTAGTGTTGCCTATGAGAAGGCTGCTATTTTCAGGACTAATGTAATGAGTCTACGGATTCAATCTTCAGAGGTTTCCATGATGCTGTCAAATGTTTCCCCTGCGGGAGGGTGGAGAACATAGTAACAGAAACAGCCGTTTAGTGGCCCGAAAACGCAAAAACCCATTTCCTATTCTCCGATCAAAATACCATCCATTGCTTTGTCTCGTCTAGTGCTTGCTTAGTGATTTTCTGACAAAGTCGAACAAATATAGTGACTTCCCATCAATACAAGTACTACGTACAAGTATAAACAAAAACTAGAGAGATGCTGAGTTAACAACGTGGTGGCGCCCCCAAAGTGAAGAAGCCACCATATTGTATTCTTTCAGCTTTTCGACCACTCTACAACTTTTTCATACCTGGCCGACAAACAACAAAAACTACGCAAAGGAGAAAATAACACATTCTGTGACTCTTGCGAGCCATTTTTTGTTGCCCATCCAGACACCTGACCAAATGGTTTATAACTTTATTTGAAGCCAGACATCCTCAGTCTAAGTCATGTTTCCTTCCTACGCGTGGCTAGCCTAGGTTAAAAAGCACATACTGAACCTCAACCTGAAAAAAAAAACCCAAAGAAGAGATCGAGGAGATAAATAAGCTACAAAAAGTAAGAGTTACAATTTTCTCTTCTTGAAGAATTTAAAAAAAACACTTATGGATGTGTTTAGCTAATATAAGTTCAAACAATACAAACCGCGAGCTAAAGCAACTCAGTAGCGTGTGAACTCCACAAAGTTGCTCAAACCCAATCTTTGGGATTCATGCAAGCATCTAGCAGCTTCCATTCCTCGCTGCCTTCCTTTGGATGCTGCATAATAAAAACATATGGTCTTATATCTCAATTTTTCCAAAGCACACACTGTCTAGATATGTAGCACCGTAATGTTTGAAAATCAAGGATGCAATCACAGTGCTCTTCCTACACACAGTGGAGACACATCGTGAACCTTTTCTAGTTAGTGATGGGTGAATGACCAAAGGTTGGAAAAACTAATACACAAAACAATGTTGTACACTTAAGCAATACTTCGCTACTTTGATCTAGTCAAACTACAAGAAGAAGTTTTTTTCCACTATCAACTTATGAGGTTAATTTACCATCTTGCTCATCTATAAATGTTGGCTGACTTATGCGAAGGCTGCTGTTTTCAAGACTAATGTAATGAGTCTACGGTTTCAATCTTCAGAGGTTTCAATGATGCTGTCAACTGTTTCCCTCGCCTAGGGTGGAGGACATAGTAACAGAAATAGCCGTTTTGTAGCTCAAAAACGCAAAAAAATCCGTTTTTCTTGAGTTGCCGTTTCCGTTTCCATTTCTCCAATCAAAATACCATCCATTGATTTGTCTCATCTAGTGGTTGCTTACTGATTTTCTACAAATTTTGTTCACTATTTATTTCAAATGATGATGTACTAAGGCAAGGTACAACTCGCAATAAGTATAGGTTGTTGGAAGTGACTACATGAAGTATTGCTCTTCTTGACTTTTTTTTAAATGCTGACAGTTCTCGATGTTATGGCTTAATTCTTAAGCTTCTTATTAATGACATTACGATGATGATGTGGTTAATCTCTTCATTAAGGAAAGGCTTGAAGTTCTATGTTCTGTCTTCTATTCTGATGAACAAAGGTAGCTTTCTCTCTTCTCCATAACGCTCGCTTAAGATGCCCTTGAATTGGACTTCAAGGCCCCAATGGCCAACCATGGATTAGTAGGGATAACATGAGGAGGAGGAGGATGAGGAGAATAGAGATTGAGATAGATGTTAAAATTGGAAATTCATCGAGGCAAGCTTGGGATGGTGCGTATCTCGGGAAGGTGGGTGTTGATGGAATTGAACAAAATATAGTAACTTCCCATCAATACAAGTACTACCTAGAAGAATAAACAAAAACTAGAGAGATGCTGAGTTGACAACGTGGTGGTGCCCGCAAAGCGAAGAAGCCACCATATTGTATTTTTTTTGCTGTGTGGGAGCACTACAAATTTTTCATACTTGGCCGGCAAAAAACAAAAACTACGCAAAATGAGAAAATAACACAATCTGGGACTCTTACGAGCCATTTTTTGCTGCCCATCCTGATACACCTGACCAAATGGTTTATAACTTTATTTGAAGCCGGACACCCTCAGTCTCAATCCTGTTTCCTTCTTACGTGTGGCTAGCCTAGGTTAAAAAGCACATACTAAACCTCAACCCTAAAACAAACCCAAAGAAGAGATTGAAGAGATAATTAAGCTATAAAAAGAGTTACAATTCTGTCTTCTTGAAGATTCAAAAAAAGATACACATCCGGATGTGTCTAGCTAATATAAGTTCAAACAATACAGCTAAAGTAACTCAATAGCATGTGACCTCCACAAAGTTGTAGACCCAGTGACTTCAAACCCAATCTTTGGGATTCATGTAGGCATCTAGCACCTTCCGTTCCTCGCTGCCTTCCTCTGGATGCTACATAATATAAACATATGGTCTTATGAAAATAATCTGATGTCTCAATATTTCCAAAGCACGGACTGTCTAGATATGTAAGGATACAATCGCAGTGCTCTTCCTACACACTGTGGAGACACATCATGAACCCTTTCTAGTTAGTGATGGGTGAATGACCAAAAGTTGGAAACACCAATACACAAAACGCGTTGTACACTTAAGTAATACTTCGCCACTCTGACTTAGTCAAACTACAAAAAGAAGTTTTTTTCCAGTAATAGAAACGGCCCATTCATAGCCCGGAAACGCAGAAACTCCGTTTCTCTTGACTTGCTGTTTCTGTTTCCATTTCTCCGTTTCCTAATCTCCGATCAAAATACCATCCATCGATTTGTCTCATCTAGTGGTTGCTTCGTGATTTTCTACAAATTTTGTTCACTATTTATTTCAAATTATGATGTGCTAAGGCAAGGTAAACTCACAATAAGTATAGGTTGTTTGAAATGACTACACGAAGTATTGCTCTGATTTTTTTTAATAAATGTTTAGAGTTCTTGATGTTATGGCTTAATTTTTATGCTTATTAATGAGATTACGATGATGATGTAGTTAACCTCTTGATTAACGAAAGGCTTGAAGTTCTCTATTCTATCTTCTCTTCTTATGAACAAAGGTAGTGTTCTCTCTTCTCCATAATGCTCGCTTAAGATGCCCTTGAATTAAACTTCAAGGCCCCAATGGCCAACCATGGATTACTAGTAGGGATAACATGAGGAGGAGGATGAGGAGAATAGAGATTGAGATAGATGTTAAAATTGGAAATTCATCTTGAGGCAAGGTTGGAATGGTGCGTGTCTCGGGAAGGTGGGTGTCGACGGAATCGAACAAATATAGTCACTTCCCATCACTACAAGTACTATGTAGAAGGATAAACAAAAACTAGAGAGATGCTCAGTTGACAACGTGGTGGCGCCCCCAAAGCAAAGAAGCCACCATATTGTATTTTTTCAGCTGTTTGACAGCTCTACAACTTTTTCATACCTAGCCGGCAAACAACAAAAACTGGGAAAAGGAGGAAATAACACAATCTGTGACTCTTGCGAGCCATTTTTTGATGCCCATCCTTACACATGACCAAATGGTTTATAACTTTATTTGACACCAGACATCCTCAGTCTCAATCCTCTTTCCTTCCTGCACCTGGCTAGCCTAGGTTAAAAAGCACATACTGAACCTCAGCCCTAAAACAAACCCAAAGAAGAGATTGAGTAGATAAATAAGCTACAAAAAGTAGGAGTTACAATTTTGTCCTCTTGAAGATTTAGAAAAACATACCCTCCTGGACGTATTTAGCTAATATAAATTCAAACAATACAAACTGCGAGCTAAAGTAACTCAGTAGCTTGGACCTCCGCAAAGTTGCAGACCCAGGCACTTCAAACCCAATCTTTGGGATTCATGCAACCATCTCGGAGCTTCCACTCCTCGCTGCCTCCTTCTCGATGCTGCATAATAATATAAGCTTATGGTCTTATGAAAATAATCCGATGTCTCAATATTTCCAAATCGCACACTGTCTAGATATGTAGCACCATAATGTTTGAAAATCAAGGATGCAATCACAAAGCTCTTCCTACACACAGTAGAGACACATCATGAACCTTTTCTAGTTAGTGATAGGTGAATGACCAAAAGTTGGAAACACTAATACACAAAACGACGTTGTACACTTAAGTAATACTTCGCGACTCCTCTGACATAGTCAAACTACAAGAGGAAGTTTTTTTCCACTATTGACTTATCAGGTTAATTTAGCATATTATTCATCTATTAATGTTGGCTTCAGAGGTTTCCATCATGCTGTCAACTGTTTCCCCCACGCAAGGTGGAGGATATAGTAATAGAAACGGCCGTTTCGTAGCACGAAAACAAAAAAACTCTGTTTCTCTTGAGTTGCCGTTTTCATTTCCATTTCTTTGTTTCCTAATCTCCTCCGATCAAACTACCATCCATTGATTTGTCTCACCTGGTGGTTACTTAGTGATTCATCATTTATTTCAAATTATAATGCGCTAAGGCAAGGTACAACTCGCAATAAGTATAGGTTGTGCGAAGTGGCTACATGAAGTATTGCTCTTATGGCTTAATTTTTAAGTTTCTTATTACTGAGATTATGATCATAATGTAGTTAATCTCTTGATTAATGAAAGGCTTGAGGTTCTCTGTTCTGTCTTCTTTTCTGATGAACAAAGGTAGCGTTGTCTCTTCTCCATAATGCTCACTTAAGATGCCCTTGAATTCCAATTAACTTCAAGGCCCCAATGTCCAACCATGGATTAGTAGGGATAACATGAGGAGGAGGAGGAGGAGGAGAATAGAGATTGAAATAGATCTTAAAATTGGAAATTCATCTTGAGGCAAGCATGGGATGCTGCGTGTCTCGGGAAGGTGGGTGTCGACGGAATAAAAAAATATAGTGACTTCCTGTCAATACGAGTACTACGTAGAAGTATAAACAAAAGTAGAGAGATCCTAAGTTGACAACGTGGTGGCGACCCTAAAGCTAAGAAGCCACCATATTTATTTTTTCAACTGTTCAACTCCACAACTTTTTCATACCTGGCCAGAAAACACAAAAACTGTGCAAAAGGAGAAAATAACAAAATCTGTGACTCTTCCGAGCCATTTTTTGTTGCCCATCTTGACACCTGACCAAATGGTTTATAACTTTATTTGAAGCCAGACATCCTCAGTCTCATTCCTGTTTCCTGCCTGCGTGTGGCTAGCCTAGGTTAAGAAGCAAGGTTTTAAAACACTAGTACACAAAACGAAGTTGTACACTCAAGTAATACTTCACCACTATGACTTAGTCAAACTACAAGAAGGAGTTTTTTCTTATCAGGTTAATTTACCATATTATTCATCTATTAATGTTGGCTCACCTATGAGAAGAATGTTGTTTTCAGGACTAATATAACAAGTCTACGGTTTCAATCTTCAAAGGTTTCAATGATGCTGTCAACTATTTCCCCCGCACAGGGTGGAGGAGATAGTAACAGAAACGGCCGTTTCGTAGCTCGAAAACCAGAAACTCTGTTTCTCTTGAGTTGCTGTTTTCGATTCCATTTCTCCGTTTGCTAATCTCCGGTCAAAATACCATCCATGGATTTGTCTCATCCAATGGTTGCTTAGTGATTTTCTACAAATTTTGTTCACTATTTCTTTCAAATTATCATGTGCTAAGGCAAGGTACAACTCGCAATAAGTATAGGTTGTTCGAAGTGGCTACATGAAGTATTGCTCTCGATTTTTTTTTTCTATGATGACATTTCTCGATGTTATGGCTTAATTTTTAATCTTCTTATTAATGAGATTACGATGATCACGTAGTTAATGTGTTGATTACTAAAAGCCTTGAGGTTCTCTGTTCTGTCTTCTCTTCTACTGAACAAAGGTAGCCTTGTCTCTTCTCCATAATGCTCGCTTAAGATGCCCTTGAATTGGACTTCAAGACGGATAACATGAGGAGGAGGAGGATGAGCAGAATAGAGATTGAGATAGATGTTAAAATTGGAAATTCATCTTGAGGCAAGCTTGGGATGGTGCATGTCTCGGGAAGGTGGGTGTCGACGGAGTCAAACAAATAGTGACTTCCTGTCACAACAAAAGTTCTACGTAGAAGTATAAACAGAAACTAGAGAGGTGCTAAGTTGACAACGTGGTGGCACCCCCAAAGCGAAGAAGCCACCGTATTGTATTTCTTAAGCTGTTCGACAACCCTATAACGTTTTCATTCCTAGCTGGCAAACAACAAAAACTACGCAAAAGGAGAAAATAACACAATCTGGGACTCTTGCAAGCCATTTTTTGCTGCCCATCCTAACACCTGACCAAATGGATTATAACTTTATTTAAAGCCATACATCCTCAGTTTCAGTCCTGTTTCCTTCCTGCGCGTGGCTAGCCTAGGTTAAAAAGCACAAACTGAACCTCAACCCTAAAACAAACCCAAAGAAGAGATTGAGGAGAAAAATAAGCTATAAAAAGTTAGAGTTACAATTTTGTCTTCTTGAAGATTTAGAAAAAGATACACTTCCGGATGTGTTTAGCTAATATAAGTTCAAACAATACAAACCGCGAGCTAAAGTAGCTCAATAGTGTGTGACCTGCACAAAGTTCCAGACCCAGCCACTTCAAACCCAATCTTTGGGATTCATGCACGCATCTAGCACCTTCCATTCCTCACTGCCTTTCTCTGGATGCTGCATAATATAAACATATGGTCTTATGAAAATAATCTGATGTCTCAATATTTCCAAAGCGCAGACTGTCTAGATATGTAACACCATAATGTATGAAAATCAAGGATGCAATCACAGTCCTACTTTTACACAAAGTGGAGACACATCATGAACCCTTTCTAGTTAGTGATGGGTGAATGACACACCAATACACAAAACGACATTGTACACTTAAGTAATACTTCGCCACTCTGACTTAGTCAAACTACAAAAAGAAGTTTTTTCCACTATCAACTTATCAGGTTAATTTACCATCTTCTTCATCTATACGTGTTGACTCACCTATGAGAAGGTTGGTGTTTTCAGGACTAATGTCTATGGTTTCAATCTTCAGAGTTTCAATGATGCTATCAATTCTTTCCGCCGCGAGGGTGGAGGACATAGTAACAGAAACGTCCGTTTTCTAGCCCGAAAACGCAAACACTCCGTTTCTCTTGACTTGCCGTTTCGGCTTCCATTTCTCCGTTTCCTAATCTGTGATCAACATACCATCCATTGATTTGTCTCATCTAGTGGTTGCTTAGTGATTCTCTACAAATTTTGTTCAATATTTATTTCAAATCATGATGTGCTGAGGCAAGGTAGAACTCACAATAAGTATAGGTTGTTAGAAGTGACTACATGAAGTATTGCTCTCAATTTTCTTTTCTTAATGTTGAGAGTTCTCGATGTTATGGCTTAATTTTTAACCTTCTTATTAATGAGATTACAATGATGATGTAGTTAATCTCTTGATTAATGAAAGGCCTGAGGTTCTCTGTTCTATCTTCGCTTCTGATGAACAAAGGTAGCGTTGTATCTTCTACATAATGCTTGCTTAAGGTGCCCTTGAATTGGACTTCAAGACCCCAATGGCCAACCATGGATTAGTAGGGATAACATGAGGAGGAGGAGGATGAGGAGAACAAAGATTTCTCGTATACAACTACTACGTAGAGGTATAAACAAAAACTAGAGGGATGCTGAGTTATCAACGTGGTGGCGCCCCCAAAGCAAAGAAGCCACCATATTGTATTTTTTCAGCTGTTCGACAGCCCTACATATTTTATTACCTGACCGGCAAACAACAAAAATTGCGCAAAAGGAGAAAATAACACAATCTATGACTCTTGCGAGCCATTTTTGGATGCCCATCCTCACATACTGGACCTCAACCCTAAAACAAACCCAAAGAAGAGATTGAGGAGATAAATAAGCTACAAAAAAGTTACAAATTTGTCTTGTTGAAGATTTAGAAAAAGACACACTTCTGGATGTGTTTAGCTAATATAAGTTCAAACAATACAAACCGCGAGCTAAAGTGACTCAGTAGCATGTGACCTCCACAAAGTTGCAGACCCAGCCACTTCAAACCCAATCTTTGGGATTCATGCAAGCATCTAGTAGCTTCCATTCCTCGCTGCCTTCCTCTGGATGCTGCATAATATAAACATATGGTCTTATGAAAATAATCTTATATCTCAATATTTCCAAAGCGCACACTATATAGATATGTAGCACCATAATGTTTGAAAATCAAGGATGCAATCACAGTGCTCTTTCTACACACAGTGGAGACACACCATGAACCTTTTCTAGTTAGAGAGAGAGAGAGAGAGAGAGAAGAGAGAGACAAAGGTGCGTGTGTGCGCGTTTGCTCTGTGTGTGTGTGTGTGTGTGTGTGTGTGTGTGTGTGAGAGAGAGAGAGAGAGAGAGAGAGAGAGAGATTGCTACAAAAACCCTAACTCGCAGACGAAACCCTGATTTTAAAACAAAAACCCTAATTTTGAAACTTAAGTCATTGCAAAAACTCCAATTTCAAAACCCTAAATCGTAGGAGAAACCCTAATCTGCTTTCTACAAAAACCGTATTTCTTAGCAAAAGACTATTTCCTGTGCGGGACTACTCAACATGGATCCTACTGTCCAACTTTATGCCAAAAAATATGTAGAAGATATTGAGGCTCCAAGAGAACTAAAACTTGTTGGAAATCCGGATGTGATTTTTCTGTATAATGTGTTGCAAAAGGATTATGAGATTGCAAGGAAGAAATGGAATTCTCCCATGCTGACCCTCAAAGTAGTGATTGAAAATAAGGCGGTTCTACCTAAGGTCAAGAAATTTTCACATCATGCGGCTATTTTGTTCTTCCCATGACACATGCCATCAACTCAAGATATTGCTCAAAGGGTCAATAATCTGCTAGGAGGAGAATGTGTGGAAGGCGTATATTATGGCGCTACGGGTTTCTATGAGATTCTGTGTAGCTCAATGCAATCTAAACAAAAATTGTTTGAGATAGTGCCACTTTTTTATGCAAGACAGATGGTGCATATCTTACCATGGGTTCCAACAACAGACTATCAAGGATTATTGAAACATCAATGTCCAATGGAAGTGGAAGTGGTAGATTTTCCCACTGACTTTGCGGATGCATTACCTTTTGTGGCACCGCAACTTGGAAAAGTGGGGTGTGCGCCTAGAATGATGGGAAATAGATATAGATTCTACGTACTAAGGGATACAGATGAACAATGTCTAGAGAGCATTTCTTTTGAAATTAAAAATGTGCCCATTGGTGATAAACTGTATGGGAAGCTTTGCTGGTTCGTTCTTTACGTGTCAGAACTTTGGGCACTTCGCATCGAAATCCCTACCTTAAGCTCCAAAACCCTGAGGATTCCATCCCTCCCCCCATAGTGCAAGAACAAACGAAGACTCCTGAGAAAAGTGTCGCTATTACTGTAGACACATCTAATGTTAAGTAAATGGGGTATGTTTAGAACAAAAATAAAGGGGTTCTTGAATTCCAGCCCAAGACATCACACGTAGTGGTACATAAGCAAAACAATAAAGGAAAAGCGGTAGTTGATGAAGAGGGTTTTGTCACTCCTAGTGCTAGAAAAGCTATTCCTTTGAAAAATAACCCCTTGATTTCCAAGCACTACGACAAAACGTATACTGCTTTGTCTTCTCGCGAATCTCCAAAAACAAATAATTGCTTGAATGCAATCAAAGGAGGTATGCAATACTCGATGCAATTGCAAGGAGATATACATGGAGATGAGTGTGAGTCGAATAATCACTTTCAACAAACGACACGAGTAATGCACATTTTAGTTGTGTAACATATAATGTACAAAGGCTTTCAAGCCCAAATAAATGGAGATTGTTATGGGATTATGTTACCTCAAGAAATCCGGATGTGGTTTGCTTGCAAGAACATAATCAACATACTCTCTCTCAAAGGTGTGGTTTTTTTTCAAGGTTACAATATATATTATGATCGTTCTGCTGGTTACTCTGGAGTGTTCAGGATTGTTCGTAAAGAGTTACAGCCCATGTTGGCATGCAACGATGATCATGGAAGATACATGATTATGCAATGTTTGTTCGATGGACAGATTTATGAAATGGCAGCTATATATGCCCCTACAGCTTCTACCAGAAGAGCTAACTTATGGAGAAAATTACCAGTGTATCCCTGGTTGGAAACGGCTTTTATATGTGGAGATTTGAATAATCCTCCTGATCACAAAGAGAATAATTCTAATACCTTCCATATGATTTCACATGGAACAAGTGGCTTGGAGGGGATTTGCCTGTAAAAAGAATGTGTCATGCATTTTACCAATGTGTTTGCAGAACCACCTATACACGTATCCTGAAATGCAAGCAAAGGCTAAAATGTTTTCACATGTATACCCCATTATGGATGTTGATGAGGCTACTGAATTGGAGAGGACATTTTTTGCTTCTGAGCTAACTCATGCACTTCATAAGTTGGGAAAATGGAAAGCACCTGGTTGGGATGGTCTAACTGTTGAGTTTTTTATTGGTGTCTGAGATCAGCTAGAAATGTTGTTGCTTCACATGAATAATGCTACTTGGATTCAAGGGGTGGTACCTGCATCTTGGCAGAAAGGTTTGATTCGACTTATCATTAAAAAAACTGTATGTACAACCTTGGATGATTGGAGGCATATAACTTTGATACCAGTAGTCTACAATAGTCGGGCAAAAAATAAAAACTCTCCTAAATTTTAAGAGGGTAATCCGTTGTATTCCAGGATAATCCCCCATTCCCAAAGCTTGTACTTTCCAAATATTTAAACGCCCATGACGTCCCATACTGCCACGCAGCTACCCTTGCGCACCTCGAGACTGTTGCCGACCTCGGCTGCAGGAAGCAAGTGCACGTCTGCACTAGATCCAAGCTCCTGACCACATAGCTCTCGCATAGCCATGCGAGACTCTGGCCAAGTGACTAACCTTGGCCACCCTTTTATAGGCTCTTGGCCGGTCACCAAGCGTTCACACATGGGTGCCCGCCTGTTAGTCCATCCCTAGCTCGCCAATTGGCCTACCTAGCTTCAAGCTACCCCAAGCCTCGAAGGTAGTCTTGTGTGCTACACACGGTAGATACACTCTGTAAACATGACACTCTCTATTGGCATACCTTAATTATTCAAGTCACTCTATGCCAACATTTAGTATTAGAGTAGGCTTTTGCCATGCCAATCAGCAGTTTTCAGGCTTCAAAGTAGATTTCATTGCGTAAATCTCACTATGCAAAATTTGGGGCTTTTCTGTTTGAAGCATGTACATATCAAAGAAAACATTTGAAACATACGTACACACATTAAGTGTTCTTCTGTACACAACAAAGAATCTAGTGCAAGAATACTCTTGCTTGAGGTTGCATTTTTGCAAGCATAAAGTTTGCACAAGAACATTGGGTTGCCTAGCAGTGCACGTAAGTGCTTCTTGGTTCGCCTGCCGGTAATTAGAGTGTGGATTTTGACAGGATGATTCAAAAAGCTACAGACGTATCGAGAGTGCTATCCCAAGAGGATAAGCTAGATGGTACAAACTACTCCCTATCCAAATTTATGATTCGGAATCTTCTCATAGCCAAAGGTTTTAGGGCATTGAGCGTGGTGATGATGACAGACGCCCACGTACTTTGCAACCAGCAACACCTCACTCAAAGAGCTCGAGGAGCTAAGGTAGAACATCCTGTCCTACAGAAGAGTAGAGAAGAAGGGATTCCAAGGATACGCATGCCATGTTTTCCAAGGACATTTTTTGGTCACATGCAATAGTGACACACCAAGTGCTATAGAACACGATATGTCTTTGATTGCATCCCACAGTAAAGATGTAATTTGATATTTTGATAGTGGCGCTTCGAGCCATATCATTTCTTGCAAAGATGTATTTCAAGACTTGGTTTAGGCTTTTGATGGCCGCACTATATCATGTTAAGATCATTCTACTTATCCAGTAAAAGGGATAGGCAAGGTCATGCTTCTTGCAGGCAATGGCGCAAATGTATTGTATGTTCTAGGAATAGAGAAAAATGTCAACCATAACTGATCCAGGTTTGGTGGTTGACTTTACAAATAAGAAATGTTTAGTCAGAGACCCTTCAACGCGTTACGCTATAGTCACTTCTGGAACACCATGCAATGGCTAGTATAAGCTAGACAACTATAAAAAGTCTCCATATGCTGAAAATTGTTTGTATGTAAAGTATAGACACTCCACTCGGATAGTGGGGGAGAATACATGTCTAATGCATTCAAGAATTATTTGCTTGGGAAGGGCAACAAGCATCAGTACACTATGCCTTATACGCCACATCAAAATGGTGTACCTGAGAGAGAGAGAGAGAGAAATGAAATGAAATGAAATGTTATATTAACGTCTTCAAAAGGCCATAATGACCTATGAGACCAAAAGTTACATCATGGTGGATCTGATACAATGTCTGGATAAAAAACCCAGAAAATGAAAAATAAAGATGATACTACTGGCACCTAGAAAATGAAACTGGAACTGGAAGGTACACTATGGAGGTACCTCCATCTCATAATATGTGCCGCATCGGACACTGGCGGATCTCCTCAATATCCTCTGTGGTCAGCACCCTGACTGGGTGTCTCGCATGCCTCGCAAGAATAATCCGAATCTGCCGCTGCAACCTCCGTCTATGCTGGGATGCCCTCCTCCGTGGTCGTGGGCGTCTGGACCACCCAAGCTCAATCGCACGATCAATCAGTGTACCCCTGGTGTGGGCGGTATCCATGTCCTGCTGCTGCTGTGGTCCATCTGGCGCAGTGATGGCCGAACTAAAGAAGTCTGTAATGTGCCTCTGAGTCTGGCTCTCTGTGCGCCTAAGCAGGCTATCTCTATGTCTCCGCAGCTCAAGCAAGAACAATCCCAAACACCTCTGGTCCTGGTACCCCATGACTCTGGAAAGTGGTCCAAAACCCTCTCTGAATAAACAGTGGAAACGACCACGTATCTCATAGTATGCAGTACAATGGCATATATAATGCAGCTCTGTCTCTGGCTCCCCATGGCATACTCGGCATATCCTGGCCTCAGCTGGTATACCTCTATATCGGCCAATCTCAATCTCAAGCTGGTGTGAGGATGTGCGAATCTGACCAATAGCACATCGTACTGCATGAGACAAGTGTACATCCATGTAACTGGGTCTGATCACAAAACCATCTGCTGTGAGCTGAAGAAAATGTTCTCTGTAGAAAGCCATCTTCGTGCCCAGCTCCTCAGTCAGCTGTATCCATGTCCTCCTAATGTCCAGCTGAACTAAATCCTGACGGATGAGTCTGGTAATCTCTGTCCGTGTAAGAGTGAGAGAGGGTGCCTCCAGAGAATACTGGAAGGGAGGCAATCTGTCCATGCTAAAACCATGTGCCTGGAACCAAGATGTCATCTGTCCATACCAACAAGCCGTGTCTCCCTGTAAAGCTAACTGTCGGGAGGACTCCAGGGCGAGGCGTGCATATCTGTCTCGGGGGAGATCCCACAAGCCATGTATGTAGGAGACTGATCTCGTAAGAGCCTCAATCACCAGAGGGGCAGCCGCCAGCTCTGCTCGAATAATCTCATGAGGTACCACAGCCTTGGCTCTAATAAGCCTAGCAATCATAGATACCAAAGGCCTCTCCATACCTCTCCACCCGCCTGCGCTGTGATGGCCCACTGAAGGTCCCCATATCTGCACTCCATAAAGCATAGCTGATGTCACTAGAGTGTCAAAAAGCCAGAGTTTTGTTCGAGGTTCCTGAAACTGAACCTGCGAACACATCCTCTCCAAACCACCCAGGGCTGCATGTGCTCTAGTCAATCTAGTCTCTGCTGCTCTCCTCATCGAAAACACTGGCCCACTGAATACTACCCCAAGATATGTATATGCATCTGTATACTCCACAAGCCAGAGAGAGAGAGAGAGAGAGAACAAGTCTCTCATGGAGTACCTGAGAGAGAGAGAGAGAGAGAGAGAGAGAGAGAGAACAAGTCTCTCATGGAGATCGCAAGATGTATGGTGAAAGCACAGTTGCCTCATACTTTTTTGGTGAAAGCCATCATGTGTGCATGTGTTGAACAGGTACCTGACAAAAGGTTAAGACCATAACACCATTGGAGGCTTGCTACAACAACAAGCCAAAAGTGGATTATATGCGTACATTTCGGTGTCTGGCATATGCTCATGTGCCAAAGCAACTCAGAACAAAGCTACATGATAAGGCAATCGAATGCATATTTGTGGGCTCCAATAATAAGAGCAAGTGATACCATCATCATAATCAAGTAACACATAGGATTTCATCATAATCAAGTAACACACAGGATTTTAGTCAAAAAAAAAAAAGTGGTATTTGCTGATAATTTAGTTCAAGCCATGCACAACATGTATAAAAGTCATCATAAAGACTCCCATGACATGTTTGATGGGCTTTTACCCTTAGCCATTAGTGGGGATTCAGTTCAACCAACCCCGATTCAGGATATGACTCAAGTTAAACAAGACGTAAGACATATGGAACAACTAGCAAATCAGCCCCCTTCTATGGAAGAGATTGAAGATGTTGTCAAGGAAGAACAAACAACCATATAGAGAGTCAAATCTATGCCTAGATGGTTGTTGAAAACCTTGCAAGATAGCAAAATTTCAGCTCCATTGATAGGAAGAACAAGGGCTGGCTCCAACCATGCATTGAAAGTACAGCATGGCATGAAGAGACTACATTTTCCATGAGGGCCTCTTTGATTCAGAAGAGCCTTCTCTCATGAAGAAGCACAAGAGAATGAGTGCTAGGTGCAAGCCATCCAAGATGAGATTTCTTCTATCATGAAGAATAATACTGGGGATCTTGTCGCCTTGCCAGAGGACAAGAATGTCATTGGAACAAAGTGGGTGTATAAAGTCAAAAGATAGTCTGATGGTACCATTGATAGGTACAAGGCAAGACTTGTGGCTAAAGGCTATTCTCAGAAAAAGCAAATAGATTTTGAGGAGAATTCTGCTCCTACTTCAAGGATAACTATGATCCGTTCAACGATGATTACATTAGCTCCACATAAATGATGGAAAGTGCATACGCTGGACATCAAGACTCCATTCTTGAATGGGGATTTCCAAGAGGAAGTATATGGTAATCAATCCCCACTAGTTTTAAACTTGCTGGCGAAGAACATAAAGTAGGTTGGTTACACATGGTTTGAAGCAAGCTCCAAGAGCTTGGTATGATAAGCTGAATGCTCATTTGACCATCCAGGGTTATGTGAATAGTCCAATTGAAAGCACCTAGTATGTGAAAAAAACTAAAGCCTATATTTTCATAGTCATCTTGTATGGAGATGACAAGCTCTTAACAGGGACTTGTAAAGAAGAAATTTCAGATTTCAAGAATTATTTGAAAGCTGAATTTGATATGTCAAATTTGGGGCCTCTACAATACTATCTTGGCATTCAGTTTATGCACAAAGATAATGGCATCTGCCAGGTGCACCCATGAAGTGTGCCATGCTAATCCTAGCATGTAGCCCTGATCCAGGCAGCAGTATTAGCTGCTTACATGCATCTTCATCAGTGTTGCATCATGTCGACAACAGATTTCAGCACACATCTATCAGTCAGCAGCATCATATCCAGCCAGTAGCATCCAGTCCACAGTTGGTAGCATTAATCAGTAATTATGGTGAAGATTTTGGCATTTTATGTCACACATTGCATGTTAGAGGAGAGATCAGCACGCTAACAGCAGTTCGAACTAACTCACTCCCTCTTGGAGTTTGATCATGTAGACCCAATAGAAGTAGCAGTAGCCCATTTTGAGATAGCATACATGTAACCTTCTCCATGTACATAATGTATATACTAAAAACCAGTCTCTCTCTCTCTCTCTCTCTCTCTCTCTCTCATGCACTTTGTGTTAATGTTCCTACATGGTGCTTAAGGACTGTGATTAAGGCATGAAGGCTTCCACTATGTCACACTGGTATCAAAGCAGCAGGTGCAACCACATACCGAGCACTATAGGTCCCAAGAAGGTGTACAGTCCAGCAGTGGACGATAACACAAGCAGTTAAAGCATCGGAAGGTCAGGCATTAGGCCAATCCTCAGTAGTCAGCCCATGAAGTAGGTGCTCAAAGGACGACCTTAGTAACTTCTTGGGAACATGAGGACCAACCTCAGTGGTAGTGCCATGATCAACCTCAGTCATCAGTCACAAGTCACTGCATTTACGGACAAGGGTATGCAGGCAAGAGGACAACAATGGAGCAAAAGCACATTCCTAGTCATGGAGTGGAATCAAAGGCAGGATAGGAGTTTCAGTATAGCTGCCACGAAAGAAGTATGACAAAGAATCCCACTGAAGTCAAGGGATGATGACAGTCATCCAAAGTCAAAGACAATTAAGGTTGGATTCCCGTGATCAAGCTAAGTATGAAGGAATGTCATGTGCACCAATGCAGTGCCAAGCTAATCCCAGCATGTAGCCCTAATCGTGGCAGCAATATTAGGTGCATACATGCATCTTCATCAGTATTGCATCATGTCCACAGCAGATTTCAGCACATGTCTATCAGTTGGCAGCATCATATCCACTCGGTAGCATGCAGTTCACAGTTGGTAGCATTATCAGTAATTATGGTGAAGAGTTTGGCATTTCATGTCTCACATTTCATGTTAGAGGACAGATCAGCAGGCCAAAAGCAGTTGAAACTGGCCGACTAGCATATTAGGTGCATATATAAAAGCATAGGGCATTACTTCATTTCTCATCTTACTCCCTCTTGGAGTTTGAACACCTAGGCTGAGTAGTAGTCAGAAATAGCAGTAGCCCTTTTTGAGATAGCATACATGTAACCTTTTCCATGTACATAATATATATACTAAAAACCAGTCTCTCTCTCTCTCTCTCTCTCTCTCTCTCTCTCTCTCATGTGTTTTGCGTTCATGTTCCTACATGGTGCTTAAGGGCTGTAATTAAGGCATGAAGGCTTCCACTATGTCATAGTATCACTATGCAACAAACTAAGTACATAAGAAGTTTGTTGAAAAGGTTTCACATGGAAGAGTGCAAGCCGCGTTCTACTCTAGTAGAATAAGTTTTACTACTTCAGCAAGCACGACATTGGTGAACCTTTTGAGCCTGGCATTTACAACCAAATAGTGGGATGCCTCATTTATTTGTGTAACACGAGACCTTACATAGCTTTTGGGGTGTCTCTGTTGAGCAAATTCATGCACAGCCGAAGCACAAAGCAATAGCAAGATGTGAAACGCATCTTCCGTTATCTAAATAAAGGGCACCCAAGATCTAGGTTTTGTTCTACCCTTGGGGCCTTAGGCAGCTTGCAGCTTTATGCATACAATGATTCAAACAAGGCTAGTGATTATGATACTAGGAAATCCACCAGTGGGAATTGCTTTTTCTTCGCAGTTCATGCATATCTTGATTAAGTAAAAAGCAACCCGCTATATCTACCTGCAAAGCTGAATACAAGGCAACCTTCACTGCTATAGTAGATTGTGTATGCCTAAGGAGATTATTGGCTGACCTTCATGAGTATCAACAAACACCCACTCTACTATTTTCATTGATAGATAGAGTGCTAAGGCCATGGCACGAAATCCTGTATTCATGCACGAACCAATCACATTGAGATCCATTATCATTATGTCAGAGAGAGATTACATGCAAGGTAGATCAGTTTATCTTACTCCCGTACACAAGAATCTATTTACAAAGGCTTTGCCTCGAGAGAAGTTTGAAGCTTTCCGAAACGCTTTAGGCTTGCTCTCATACACAGAGTGATCTACTACATTGTACAAGTTCCGCTTACTAGTCACGAGGGATTTGAAGCCAAATGCACACTTACGGTAGTTTTGTGTGAACAAGCCTTAACCAAGGACACTTTTTCCCATGTGGTTTTTCCCTTTGGATATCCAGTGTGAAAGGACATCCTATTTACTACTTTTGTACTTGTATATTATTAATGGATGTGACAGACGTGGAGAGTTGACTTAACCACCTCCACTAATTCTCACTCTTAACATCTCTGGGTGATATCTCCATCTGCATCTCAGTGGCTGTCAATTGAAACCCTAACTCTCGATGTGTGTGGGTGTGTGGGTGTGTGGGTGAGAGAGAGAGAGAGAGAGAGACAAGTTATTCTCTCTCTCTCTCTCTCTCTCTCTCTCTCTCTCTCTCTCTCTCTCTCTTTTCGTGAAATGGTGTTTTATATCATATGTAAAAATGTACATCAGCCACATGGCTCACACAGAACCTATGGCCCCAAAAAACCCCCACAAAAGATCCTCTAAAGGATCATGACCATGCAAACCTGTACACTAATAAGAAAGCCTCCTAGCCAAATAAGCATCCCACATAAAAGCATCAAAGATAAGCCAGCCGAGCCACCGTAGTCCATAACGAAATAACATCTGCATCCAGTAGCTGAGCTGAGAGAAGAGAAGAAAACTGCCAAAGCAACAAACCACGGATATGTAGAATGTGCCCATGTATTCCAGACAAGGAATCAAAGATGAACCCATTCCGTGTAGTCCAAATATGCCAAAGTCCTGTCCATCTAAGGAAATGGAATATCACAAGGTGACTTTCCGAAGTAATGACTCGAGGACAAATCCCAAATATCCACTGATAAGCCGAAACAGTAGACCTCTCTACTGCCTCCCAAACGCGAGAGACAAAAGACCAAATCTAACAGGCCACTGGACAACTCATGAACAGATGCATAATTGTTTCAATGCATGTCGTGCAGAAGAAGCAAGAGGCCAATGTAATTTTACGACGGCTGAGCTGATCCCGTGTAGGTAACCCTCCCACCAACATCCTCCAAATGAAAACCTTACCTTGGTAAGGGAGTTTAGACTGCCAACCACGCATAAGAGTTTTCTGCCACCATGATTTAGACTTGTGCAATCCCCACACCTTATTGGCCTTGGCTGAAACCCAATCTTTCTTTGATACGAGCTTATGATAGACCTGGTTAGCTGAAAGTGATATCAAGTCACCAGATTTACATAGTGCCCAATCAAGCCAAGGCTGATCTGCAGATGGCCGAGGCAATGGAGTAAAACGCTCAACTGCATGCATGATGTCAATCCATAGTGGCTGAAATGTCCGAGGAACCTTAAAGTGCTGTCGAATACGACGAAACGAATATGGCCTGTCACGACCAGGTATCACAGCATCTCGGATTCTAACCAAGCCTAACCTGACCATCTCTCTCTCTCTCTCTCTCTCTCTCTCTCTCTCTCGGTTTTTTTTTTAATCCAGACATTGTATCAGATCCACCATGATGTAACTTTTGGTCTCATAGGTCATTATGGCCTTTTGAAGACGTTAATATAACATTTCATTTTCATTTCATTTCAATTTCTTTTCTCGCGCCGTACTAACCTCTCCCCTCCACCCACTTGCGCAGGCCATACAAAAGGGCTACAGCCGTACAATCTTCTCTCTCTCTCTCTCTCTCTCTCTCTCTCTCTCTCTCTCTCTCTCTCTCTCTCTCCTGTACCACTTTCTAGAGTCATGAGATACCAGGATCAGAGATGCCTCGGATTATACTTGCTGGAGCTTCGTAGACATAGAGAGGGTCTCTTGAGAGGGAGGGGATCAGAGAGGGAGAGACACCTACAGAGGCAGATTACAGACTTCTTTCGACCAGAGATTGAGCAGTCAGGCCAGCAGGCATTGCAGCTAGCCCCAGAGTATAGCCGCACTAGAGGTACACTGATTGATCGGGCTATAGAGCTGGGGCGGTCCAGGCGCCCCAAGATGAGAGGCCCATCTCGACACCGGCGGAGACTACAACAGAGGATCAGGACCAAACTAGCACGGCATGGGAGACGTCCAGTCAGAGTACTCACCATGGAGGACATTGAGGATATCCGCCATCGACCGATGAGAGACTTCTTTGGATAGTGATGTGTATGATGCTTACCTTTGTTGCTGGAGTTTTCCTCCCAGATGTTATCCATTAGGAGCTCCTAGTACCGTACTTTTTCTCACAGTTATTTCAGTTTCAGTTAGTTGTTTTTAGCTTTTCTTACACAGACATTGTATCAGATCCACCAATTGTTGTAACCTTTTTGGTCTCATAGGTCATTTTGGCCTTTTGAAGACGTTAATATATCATATCATTTCATTTCATCTCTCATCTCTCTCTCTCTCTCTCTCTCTCTCTCTCTCTCTCTCTCTCGCTCGCTCGCTCGCCGTCGCCTTCTCCTTGGGCTCTCTCTGCTCGCCGCCGCCTTCTCCCTGGGCCGTTCTTGTTTGCTCTGTTCGCCGCCCACTGCGGCTTCTGTTCGCTACACGTCGCCTTCTCCCTGGGCCGCCCTTGTTCGCTACTATAGCCGCCTTCTCCCTGGGCCGGGCCGCCCTTGTTCACTCTGTTCGCCACCCACCCTTGCTCATGCCCCCAAGGCAACAACATAACTCTCTCTCGCTTCTTCCATGGCTTCCCCCTTGCGCAACTCGACGAAGGCGACCTTTATGGTCACAAACAAGAGGATAACAAATGTGGAAAAGGAGATGAAGGAATGGAAGACGGAGATGGAGGGATGGTGGAAGGAGAAAGCCAACTTTCTCCAAATGGTATTCAATGAGGGTAAGCGGTGGAAAGAGGAGAAAAAGGACCTCATAGCAGAAGTCAAAGACCTTCACGAGGAAGTCAACACGCTCAAAGGCGTAATTTCAGCTCTTCAAAAGGAGCTTGCAGAGGCTAAGGCAAATGGTGGACTTGAAGAAGGTGAAATTCAGCCATCCATGTAGAAGAGCTCAAGGTTATCAAGGAACAAGTACGGGCAATTAAGGAAGAAGAGAAGCAACACGAAGCAAAGACTTCCTCATGGGTGGAAGTCATCACCAAGACTCAAAGGAAGATGGATGAAGCGGAGAAGTGGATAGAGGTCGCCAAGAAGGGTAAAGGTAAGGAGATAACAACCCCTACACCTACAATCATTAACATGACTTTGGAAGAGGAACAACAAAGACGTACACGTGCTTTGCATGTAAGGATTACCGGCCTTAAAGACGAGGATAAAGTTGAAGAGGAGGTGAAAGAGCTTATGGTGTTGATGGGGATTGACAGTCCGGCACACGCAAAAGCCTAGAGAGTGGGCAAAAAAAGCGGAGACAACGGGGAAACATCAAAGGAACGAGCTCTCATACTTTGCTTCCCCTCTATTGAGGTGAAGAAGGAGTTCTTGAAGAGGCGACCCACTTTAGAGAATACAGGCATTTTTCTTAGTGACGATCTTACTCTTTCACAACTTGCACATATGAAGGAAGTCATGCCAGAGATTAAGCGGCAAGAGAAAAGGGAAAGATAGCATTTTATAGAGAAGGGAGGGTGGTCATCGTGGAGCGACGCTCTACATGACGGTGCGAGACCTATGGGACCAAATTAAAGCTGGCAACCTGGAACTGCAATGGATCTCTCAGACTTGATGTAGATGCCTTTGAGGACAGCTTTAGAGATAGAGATATAGTCTTCTACTCGGAGACTCACCAGGCCCCTGGTCAGATGATGCCACAATGACAGGATACAGATGGGAGACAGCTTGCAGAGTAGGGACGAGATCGGTACACAGTAGTAGAGGATAGGGGGGTGGCAGTTCTTTTCAGGAAGGAGCTACAACCGCTTCTACACATCGTTCAGAGAGATGATCAGGCCAGATATATGTGGGTGAGACTGAGGGCCGACACAGGCAGATTCCTGTATATTGCCATATGCTATTTTGCTCCTAGTACATCGACATATGCAGCACCTAGAGGGCAGTGTCCTTTCTCTGTGCTAGATGATGACATATGGGAGTTCTCTAGAGATGGAGACATCATCCTGTTAGGGGACTTTAATGCCCGGACGGGCAACCACCAGACAGCCTTTTATGATACCTCAGAGGAGATGCTGAGAGCGCTGGGCACTCTGCATATGGGATTAGAAAGACGCTCACAAGATGTGGAGTGCACAGAGTATGGGAGATATTTGGTAGATATGGGGACTGCACATGGGTTGGCCATACTTAATGGCTTGCAGAGGTTTCCGTCAGCAGCTGGATATACTTGCTTTCCACCTAGACATGGTGCTAGCACAGTGGATTATGTTATGGCTATGCCGAGCTTTGTTTCATGCATTGAGGACTTCACACTTGGATCTCGGCCCATTGGGGTAGTAGTGGGTCATGCATTGTTGACATTGACCATCTCTTTTCACTTTACCACAGCTCAGAGGACACGAGGGGCAGATCACACTCGATATACTTTTACTTCAGAGACTGATGTTGTCTATAGAGATGGGATTTATAGGCGTCTGTACACAGAGGAGCCAGGGAGACCTTTGGAGGAGCTGACCCATATACTAACAAAGACTTTACAGGATGCAACAAGAGAGGCATATCCACATACTCAGCCTGGACAGAGACCGCGTTCTGGGTGTATGCCCCAGAACAGCTAGTACGATGAGGAGTGCAGAGAGACAAGAGCCCGACTGCAGCGAGAGGTTGCTTTGGGAGTCACTACTCACCGACAGTCACGTATTGCCTTCCGGCGCCTTGGCATTCGAGCAGAGGGACCACCATGATGTAACTTCATTTTCTGGTTTTTTATCCAGACATTGTATCAGATCCACCATGATGTAACTTTTTGGTCTCATAGGTCATTATGGCCTTTTGAAGACGTTAATATAACATTTCGTTTCATTTCTCTCTCTCTCTCTCTCTCTCACACACGCACAACAGTGTGTGGCTTCCCAACTGTGTGCGCGTGCTCGCATGTGAGAGTTAAAGACAGAAAGATATCTTAAGCGTCTACTAAAGACCCAATGCCTATGAGACCAAAGTGGTACAATAATGTCCATGGTGTATCTCTTCATGGAATGGAAAATAAAATAGAAACAAAAACATAGCTATCTCACTGGGGTGATACAAAACTGTCCATGGAAACTCATCCTGGCATACAAGACACATGAGAGGAGCATCAGCCCCCAATAGATGGTATACCACTCTTCGACATTTGAAGCATGGAGCAGATAAGTATGGCCGAGAGGTCTCCGTCACATGGAAAGGTCGCTCCATGGCGGCGGAGCATGTCTTGGATCTAGAGCTGAAAAGGGGATTGTGGCCGGCTCCTGGGGAGGGGGGGGAGGGGGGGGGGCACCACGCGCCAAGCACGTTGGAATGCGGAGGCTTCGTCTGAGGTAACTCCTCTCAAGCGAGGTGGGTCCACAAGATCCAATGTATGGGTGTCCTCCACCTCCTAGGTCTGGAAGAAAGTGGTGATGATTGGCTAGGACCTAAGCTCTCTCAAGAAAGTGTCCCTGTGTCTACGGAGCTCAAGTAGGAAGAGCCCTAGGCAACGCTGGTCCGAGAAGTCAATGATCCAAGTGGTGATGGATTTGTGTAGTATGGTGGTGACCTATGATGTGAGGGTGGGTGAGCTATGATGTGAGACTGGAGTTGGCAGTAGATGTGGTTGGAGTAAACAAGGTCAAGCTCATGATCAAAATGGACCTGTGTGTAATGTGAGATGGGGGGTGGTGGTGGAGGGACAAGTGGTGTGCAAGTAAGAGCGAAAGAAAGGTAGGCAAGGTCAGCTTCACAGGACGGTGGCGGGATGGAGAAGTTTGGGAGAAGGTGTGCTAGAGCTGGAGATCCCATAGGGTAGTCCACGGTGCAAGTACTTCCCGAGTGAGGGAAGGAGGTAAGGGTGTCAGAGAAGGGCCATTGGGACATCCCGTTATAGATAAAGAGACCATGTGTAGCTCCCAGCTCTAGGAAATATCTCCCCGGTAATGTGATGATCTCTGCAACCTGGTGTCAATGATTTCCAGCTCCCTAATAGGTTTATCCAAATCAAGTGGGGGGACCTGCTGATCCCCCCATCCTGGCATAATCCCCTGAGCAGGAGGACTTCCCCCAACAATGAGAACTCCATAATATCCCCATATAATGGTAAGTACGGTGACTCGACATGCTGAGCGGCGTAAGGGGAGTCGCACGATGCAAAATACCACACAGCAATGTGGATGACTTTGACACTACTAAGTTGTAGCCGCACCCAAAGATACCATGCATCCTCATCCTTCCAGACCATGCTAAGAATCTATCGGAAATGGAATCTAAAAAGGAAAACTACCCCTCCGGAGCCACGTACTCCTAATGTGCGGGTCTCATCTTGGAAAGCTAACTCCCCCCAGGTATGTAGGGTAAGCCCCTCTCAAGGCTTTGATAAGTCTCCGTAGAGAAAATGGCATCCCTGCCTGTGAGAACCTCGCTCAAACCTCCACAAGGTGCCATTGCAATTCCATAGTGCTAACCTCAGGTGTTTGGTCTCATAAACCCCGTGTCCCTATTTGAAATGGCGCTTAGTGATAATGACCCTACCATCTCTGTAGATAGCCCACTTGCTTGCTCTACGGGCCTCTTGAACTGTCACCATTGCCTCATGCCGGTGTGCCACCCGTGCTCGGGTGAGATCATCTCCCATGTGCACCTGTGTGCCCTTGAGGGAAGCCTATTTGTCTAAGAAGGCATGCCTGCTAGTGGCATCAGGGAATTTGATGATGAGAGGCCACTCTCATGTCATATCCTTCCTTGTCCTCCATGTATCTGCAAAGGGGAGGCGATCGCGTACACTCCTATCATCTCGCAAAGTGTCACGGCATCCACTTTGGGGGAAGCCCCCACATGTAGCCCTTGCACTCGCACACGGAGGATCCTATCCTTCCCGTGTTTCTCCTCCTTGAGAGTCTCATCTATGATGCTCTGTGGGGGTTTGTGCTTTCTCAGCACCTCCACTTGATCTTTCTTGGTGGTCTCCAGTTCTTCCTGGAACTTATCACTCGCAGCCTTCAGCTGATCCAAGTCCGTCCTTAGACCCTCCTGAATATTCAGTTCCCCTTCCTCCACTGTATGGCCTCTAACCATAGCCTTTAGGGCTTCCATTTCTGCCCAGAGTTCCCCTATCACTGGGGCAGCCTCTGGCATTTCCTGTTGCATCTGGGTCTCTTGCAACAACCGAGTCTCCTACTCCTGGTGGTTCACCTTAGCTGCCAATTCTTCAATCTTGTTATTCTTGCCCTATATCTCCTTGCGGAGACCTTCCAACTGTTTTTCATGTTAGTTCAAGACCTCTCCAACACCTTCTGTTCGCCCAATGCCTTCTTGGTGTTGTCCTCCACTGTCTTGAAGTATACCTCCAGCTCCTGTATTTCCCCCTAGTTGCTGCCTTGGGGACCTGAGCAAGGGTGAGTAGAGAAAGAGAGGCAGAGGGGGGTGTGCACAGCAGAGCAGCGTGCACAATAGGAAAAGAGAGGCGGAGGGGGTGCACACAGCCATGGTTGTTTCTTGTACCGAACTGTACGGTACGAAAGATACGACCGTTGGACGGACTTTCCACCATTTGCAAAAGTGCCATTTCCGCCTGTTTTCTGCCCGTTTTTGTCTATTTTTTGTACTGTTTTTCGACCATTCTTTTTTGTTTTTTTGGCTTGTCTTGGCTATAGGTATGAGCTCTTGAGCACCTTCTTCTAAGTGCCACCCACCCCCCCCCCCCCCCCCGGCCTGCGCCTGCGGCCCCTTCTTCAGCTTCGCCTCCCTTGTTTCCCCCACTTGCCTGTTCTGCCTCCCCCCCTAGTTCCGCGCACTACAGCGCCCATCTCTGAGCACACCCCCCCCCCTCCTCTCTCCCCCTTTCCTTCTACTCGCCCTAGCCTGTCCTGGCCTGTCCCCCTTCCCATTTCTCAGCCTGGACACACTTTCGACCATTTGCAAAAGTGCTGTTTTCGCCTGTTTTCTGCCCGTTTTTGTCTATTTCTCTTACTGTTTTTCGACCGTTCTTTTTTTTGCTTGTCTTGGCTATAGGTATGAGCTCTTGAGCAACTCCTTTTAAGTGCCCCCCCCAAAGCACATGCGCGCGCTGCACCACCCATCTCTGAGCGCCGGGGTGGGACTAGGAGTCGGCGGCTCCCGCTATCCAAGGGCAAGCAGTCGAGCTTTCATACCAACTTCACGATCTTCACATCACCGATGTGCTCACCCACCTCTCGCCCTTGGCTAGGATGGAGCTTGGACGCTCAGGGCATAAGGAGTCGGACGGGGAGGTGGTGGCCTCCAGCTTGGAGGTGCTGCTCTTCGTGTTCCTGCATATCTCAGTCGCAATACCACTCCCCCCCCCCCCTTTACAGATTCATCCATGGAGTTCAGAGTATGCCTACTCTCGCACTTGGAAAGGGTGGCTACACATAGGGGACAAAATCCACGCCTACTTGGCACCCCTTCGCCCCAAGACTGATAGTGATTATTCCACATCTAAACCAGCACCCACGAGTGGAGGGCAATTCTAATAGTTGCACATCCTGGGTCACCACTGCGATTGCAGAGGATTGTGTGGGCTTCCTCAGCGTCTATGCCCCGAAAGCCGCAACAGGTAGAGCCATATTCTAGAGCACGGTTCATCACGCCCTTCCTCAGGCTGACTTTTGGTGCATGGGGGGAGACTTCAACATGATTGAGACAGTAGAGGACATACTCCGAGGAGGCACGACCACAGCCTCAAGCGCAGAGTACTCTACATGGGAGAAGTTGATCCTGGCACTCAGGGAACAAGATCCTTGGCATCTTCCTGAGTTTGGGCGCAGCTACAGGAACCTATGCTTCTCGCAGTCTGCTCGTAGGAGCACCGGCCCCAACCTCCCTTGACTTGAAAGATTTTATGTGGATGAGTGGGCTTGCGGCGGTGGGGGATTTCGATCAGCAACTTGACGCGGGCACTACTTTTTTGCACCACACTCCGATTATTCTGACATTAGAGGACCCCTAGAGGCAAGACACTGGGATCTCATGGAAGGCGGCCTTCGGGCAGCCTTCAATGAGATTATGATCACATGAGCCATGCCAGAGAAGCTTTCAAAGGGTTTGATACACTTGATTCCTAAGGAGGGTGATGACAGATTGCAGATCCGACACTCGAGACCCATCGCCCTTCTAGGGACCGCCTACAAAATCTTGGCCAAGACCATCAACCGGAGACTTCAGTCTTTCCTCCCTGACTTGATCCGTGACACTCAGCTTTTGTTCAGGATCGGAGCATTCTGGACAACATCTTCACCTTCTGGGAGGCAACTGCTTCGGTCAGGATGTGGTAGCAGGACCTAATAGAACTACTCCTGGACTTTGAGAAAGCTTATGATAGGGCGGATTGGAGCTTTCTGGAGGGCACGATGAGCCAGATCGGGTTCCCCTTGAAGTGAATTCGTGGGGTTTCAAGACTTTACTCAACCTCTCACGGCTAGGTTCTCATTCAGGGAGGCCGTGGCGATAGATTCCCGCTTTCCCGCTTGGTACAACACAACTGTCCTCTCGCACCTTACCTTTTCCTATTCATCGCCGAGGCCATGAGCAGTTTGCTCTCAACCCAAGAGACCGGGCTTCAGGGATTGCATCTCCCCCTCCGTACTCAAGAGGAGCTGCTGGACTCGGGGTTTGCAGATGACACAACAGCTTACCTTTCAGGAGATGTGGGGAATCTCCAGAGATTCATGGAGGCAATCAAGATCTTTTGTCGCGCATCAGACTTAGCGCCTAGTTGAGACTTTCAAGTGGATCCCAAGGGACACTCTAGGTCACTATCTTGAATATGCCACACGGGCATTGACATCTCTTCAGAGCAACAGCTCGCCCCTTTTCTTCCGAGTGTTCGGAAGAAGCTTTTAGATTGGAGTTATGCAAGGTTCTCCCTAGCTGGTAGAGTGGTGGTGACAAACCAGGTTCTTGCCACCATGTGGTACATCGCTTCTTGTTGGGCCTTCTCTGGAGCATATTTTGGCCAGGTACAACCCTTGATCCGGAACTGCCTATGGGCCGGCAGTAATGGGAGGCTTGGCAGGGCCAAGGTGGCATGGAGAGTGAACATTCAGCCATGACGTAGAGGGGGGCTAGGCATCACTAACCGTGCTATTCAGAGCCATGCCCTACTGGACAAGCTGATTGTTAGCGAACTCTTTTCCAGTGGTGAGCCTTGGAAGGACTTCCTCTTGGCCCATATTTCAGCCCGCACCCTGAGTCTAGTGGGCACTTGGTCGCAGAGTACTAGATGGATCTTCACAGAGATGCAAGCCCGCAATTTTAGCCTAGCTTTTGAGGACCAATTTGCAGCTAGTTTACTTCAAGCTTGGGATCACCTCAGGCGGGCCCTTAGGCAGATTGCTCCGGTGGCCTCAGAGGAGCGTCTTCGATAACCATTGGTCTAGAACCCCTGATCTGTTTACTCAATGGCCACAGGTTGGAGGCCCGACCTCATGTATCATGGGGCGCGTTGAGCATAGGACCTGCCAAGTCCCTTGGAGATTGGATTGCACACAGGCAGTTACCCCCAGAGGTGCAGGGGAGATGCCCAACAAGGATCTGAGTTGACAGGCTTAGCCTCAACATCGACTGCTATACCTCAAGGTGGTTGACTCCTATCCCAGACCGGACTCCCTCAGTGTGGCTAGGCGTGTTTACCAAGCATGATATTCTTGTGGCAATCCATGGAGCGGAGGAGGACACTCGTTTGCTCACTTTTTCTATTGGACCCCATGGCAGATTAGAGAGATACAAGCCCCCCTTGCAGAATTTTAGTAGCTGCTCCTTACAGAGGGTGAGGGTGATTGGATTTTAGGCACAGGAGAGGAACATAGACCCACCACCGCCAAGGTAGCCAGGGAGAGATTCTAGTGGCTATAGATATGGGAGAGCTGACCTCTCACGCGCCTCCAGTGGGACTCGAGCGAGTGCACTTGGCATGATCCCGCTAGTCGAGAGGAGACTGTGGATGCCCTCTTCTTTGCGTATATAGCGCGGCTAGGCCCCACGATTCAAATGCCAGAGATAGATGGCACCCCGGCAGCAACAATACATTGGCAGTCACAGGGCCTCTCACAACGCTTCCTCTCAGATTTTTGGAAGAGCCTCTGGGACAGCTTTTGGCCTCGAAAGATCACCCTTTTTCTCTGGCTCATGGCACACATGAGCTTGGCGTTGGGCACGTGGTTGGCCATTGGAGGACGACCACCAACTTGCACAAGGTGCGGTCACCCTCAAGAATCTCAACGACATTGTCTTTGGGAATGCCCGAAGGTTCAGCTGGTTTCACAGTGGATTCTCTGCATCTTCACGATGGATAGGGTAGGGCCTCGACCCGGATCATTACGTGGGGCCCCGTTGCTTGGGCCACAAAGGCTGAGGTTGTCAAGGATTATGAGGAGGATTGTGGAGGGCTTGCCCTTCAGGTTTCTCACCTCCGCATTTCGGCAATACCAGTCACAGCCCCATCTACAGACCACTGGAGATGGGGTTCATGTCAAAGATGAAAGATTTGCAGTAGTATCGCAACCTGGCACATACGGCAAGCTAGATGCAGCAAAGCCATCCAAGGTACCCACACTCCACCTACGGAGTCCATCAGGAGCATTTGGTTTGACATCAACCATACCCTCCTGAAGACTTTGAAGGATTAGGGTTAGGGTTTTCACAAGCTCAAACAGGCGTGGAAATCAAGAGATGAAGGAACACGACTCCCAATATGCTTGAATAAATGAAAAAGTGAAGTACAAGCCACATGATAGTGACCCCTAAAGGATAAGTGTTCACATGACCGGCCATAAATGTGCCGGGTGGACCAAAACACTTATAAACTGCATATAAGTGAAAATGAACTAAACTGGGGGAAAAAACCTCCACTAACTGAAGTAAAAAGTGCCCCAGTAACCTACTGATGATCACTAGCACTCCTGTGGGTGCATACACAGCATAAAACCCAACAAACCCCCCTGGAGTGATATGTGATCACTGTACATCATCCACCAAAAGGAAACAAATTCAAAGCATTGCGGAATGCTTCAAATTTCGGACGTGGTAATGCTTTGGTGAAGATGTCTGCCACATTCTGATCTGTAGGACAGTAGATCAGACTGATATCTCCTGCCTGGAGTCTCTCCCGAACAAAATGATAGTGAATCTCAATGTGTTTCGTGCGAGCATGAAACACAGGATTTCTGGCCACAGCAATGGCACTCTGACTATCAGTATAGATAGGTGTAGGCTCCTCCACTGAAATATCCATATCAGTCATAAGACGACGCAGCCAAACACACTCAACAGTAGTAGTGTAGGCTGCTCTGTACTCTGCCTCACAAGATGAAGTGGCCACTGTGGTCTGTTTCTTGCTTAGCCAAGAAATGCATGAAGCGCCAAGAAAGAAACAATTCCCACTAGTGGAATGTCTGGTATCAAAATCACCAGCCCAATCTGAATCACTGTAAGCATGTAACTGCATGTCACCCCCCTCAGGATAAAGCAACCCAAGAGACAAGGTACCCTGCAAATAACGGAATACACGCTTCACAGCTTGCCAATGTGACAACCGTGGGCTGTGCATGAATCTGCTCAACTGAGAGACTGCATACTGAATATCTGGCCTTGTATTACACAAGTATATGAGGCACCCAACAGCCTGAGCATATGTAGTGGCATCAAAGGAAACACTGTCATCTTGTAGTGACAGTTTCATCCCAGGCTCCATAGGAGTACTAATAGGCTTGCAATCCTGAAATTTAAACTTCTCCAGAAGTTTAGCAACATAACGTGATTGCAATAACCCAATGCCTCTGTTATCCTGCACAAACTGTATGCCCAAATAGTAATGTACAAGGCCCAAGTCAGACATGTCAAATGTCTGTTGCAGTATCTCTTTAAATGCTGCAATTTTGTCATCATTTGATCCCATGAGCAAGAGATCATCCACATAAAGACTGATGACCAGCAGATCTGTCTCTTCTTTCTTCACATACAAAGTGGTCTCTGATGGACTGTTCACAAATCCCTGAGTGAGTAGAAAAGCATCTATTTTTGCATACCAAGCTCGTGGAGCTTGTTTCAAACCATACAAGGCCTTTTTCAGCCTGCATACTTTCCCCTCATGACCATGTGCTGCAAATCCCATGGGCTGAAATACATAAACTTCCTCCTCGAGGTCCCCATGTAGGAATGCAGTCTTTATGTCCAACTGGTGAACAACCCAACCACGATGTGCAGCCAATGCAATGACACACCGAAGTGTCGACATACGGGATGTAGGAGCAAATGTCTCCTCATAATCAATGCCCTTCTTCTGTGCATAGCCCTTTGCAACTAGACGGGCTTTGTACCTGTCAATGGATCCATCTGCATGTCTTTTCAACTTGTAGACCCATTTAGTACCAATGGCTTTCTTGCCTTTGGGCAGATCAACCAAATCCCATGTTTGATTCTTTTTGATAGAATCAATCTCGTCCTGCATGGCTTTGTTCCAATGCACATTATCTCGTGCATCCACAAACGAATCAGGCTCATCATCATCCTGTAAACTGGCTGCCATAACCAGATTCAAATCCATGATGTGTGCATGCTCATTGGTCCTTGTCTCCCTACGAGTACGACCAGCAAGAGGACCCTCTAAATGGCTGTCCTGTAGTGTCCTCAAATACCATCTAGGTATATGTCTGACCTGTGGTGCCTGCTGTCCCATATTTGGTTCAGCTCCTGGCTCATTTGGCTGCTGAATTTCTGCACCACCTACATCATTTGCTGGCTGTCCATTACCCTCATGAGTTGGATCACCAACTGTGGAATGAAACTCCATGGGTAGAAGACCTTCAAATACATCATTTTCAGCCTGATTTGCCTCATAACCAGCCATGGATAATTCTGATTTTTCATCAAAAATCACATCCCGGCTGATAAATATCTTCCTGGATAGTGGGTCATATAACCTGTAGCCCTTGCTCTCACGGCTATACCCAACAAAAATGCATTTTGTGGCTTTATCATCAAGCTTCCTCCTCAACTCTTTGGGTATGTGTGCATATGCAAGGCACCCAAAGATACGAAAATGCGATACAGAAGGCTTGCGGCCATGCCAAGCCTCAAAAGGAGTAATAGAAACCAATGCCTTTGTGGGACATCGATTCAAAATATGACAAGCACACATTACTGCTTCCACCCAAAAGATATGTGGTAGTCTTTTTGCCTTTAGCATACATCTGGCCATCTCCATGAGTGACCGATTTTTCCTTTCTGCAACTCCATTCTGCTGTGGAGTGTAAGGAGTAGTATACTGATGTTTTATACCTCTACTCCCAAGAAAAGAATTCAGCACATGTGACATATATTCCCCCCCTCGGTCAGAACGGAGAGTCTTCACCTTGCATCCAGACTCTGTCTCAGCAAGTGCCACAAAGGCCAAAAATGCATCATATACCTGTGATTTCTGTGTCAAAGGATAGACCCAGCATATACGTGAGAAGTCATCAATAAATGTTGCAAAATAAAAGCAACCACCTAATGACTTCGTCTGCATGGGACCACAAAGATCACTGTGTATAAGTTGCAACTTTGCAGTTGCTCTTAGAGCCTGATCACGTGGGAAGGAAAACCTGTGCATTTTTCCCAAAATACATCCTTCACAAATGTGATCTGGAGGCTTCTCCATGAGAGGTAGATCTGTAAACATATTATGTCGCTGCATAAGCATAAGACTACCAAAATTTACATGCCCCATGCGAGCATGCCATAACTCCGCATCAACCATAGCTGGAGTAAGAGTGAATGCATGATAAGCAGACTGATCCACTGGCTGAAATGCATCCAACTCATAAAGTCCATGACATAATGTACCAGTAAGCATCAAGGTCAAGGCATTTGCTTTGTCTCTGACCATGCATTTATCATCATCAAAGTGGACTTGCATTCCACAATGTGCTAAAGAAGAAATGGACAACAAATTCTTCTTTATCCCTGGTACATATAAGGCATCTGTAAGGCGGAGAATGGAGCCATCAATGGCTGTAAGCTGAATCTCCCCAATGCCACACACTGGATATGAAGCATTGTTAGCACACTGAACAGTTTTGCCAACAGGGGCAGGGCCAACATGACTAAACAAATCCCTGCGAGATGTGATATGCTTTGAGGCACCACTATCAAAATACCAAGTACATGCATGCTCTGTCATACTGAGTGCCTGTGAAGACCAAGAGGCATCATAGCTGCATGTATAGAAACAGTAATCCCTGTCCTCAACAAAAGAAGCAGTCTCTGGAGGAGCTTTAGGAGCATCATTAACAGACATCCCAGCTTCCTTTGCCTTCTCTTTGGCAATCCTCTTCCTACATTCCGTGATGTAGTGACCTGGCTTCTTACAATAATGACATTTGCCCTTCTTCTTGGGCTGTCCATCACTTTTCTTGGTATCCTGTGAAGAACCACCATCACCTGAATTTTGATTTGCACTCTTTGGCTGAGATTTCCCTTTCCCCTTTTGACCTGTAGTAAATGCTTGTTCAGCATTTGTGTTCATATTCATATTCTTCCTCATTTGCTCCTCTTGTAATAAGAGAGCAACAAGTTCCTGATACTTGAGGGGTTCAACAGCATTCCTCATGCTGAGGTTCAAAGAGGTATGGAAAGCCAAGTAAGATCTTGGCAAAGAGTGCAAGATGGTGGACACAAGCTGTGTCTCAGGAATAATCTCATCCACATTGATGAGTTGCTCTCTCAAATCCTGCAGCTTGTTCAAGTGGCTAGACATATCATCTCCTTCATTCATTTTCTGATTTTCCAGCTCTCTTTTCAAAAATGAGATCCTAGCCTCATTACGAGCAGCATACATCTGCTCCAAAGTCACCCATGCATTCTGTGAAGAGCCAGCTGACCGAATATGAGGTATAATGGACCTCTGAACTGACAATGCAATGAGTGACAATGCTTGTGCATCCCTGGCATCCCATGTCTTTTGAGCATTTGTTCTCTGAACAGGCAATGGCTGTCCTGGAGCCTGTACCTGTTGTCCTCGTCCACGAGCACCCCCTTGAGGAGGAGTCTCTGGAGCCAATGGACCTGGACGTGGTTCATCACCACTAACAAAATCCCAAAGACCTTTTGCCACAAGCACATTCTTCAGCATAAAACTCCATAAGGAGTAGTTCGTGCCATCCAATTTGTCTTCCTTAGACAAATATGTGAATACATCACTTTGCTGCTGATTTGCCATTATGCTTTACGCACAATGTTGTACCTGTTTACCAAAAAACCCAAAAGCAAAAAAACCTGATAACAACTGTACTCCACTGAATACAGTTCACCCAAATCTGCCTGCACTCTCAATCCTCTGAATGTGCAGCTCAATGCACCAATGACTGAGTAGAGCAGCAAATGGCGTACACAATGCCAAAATGCCCCAAAAATGCCCAAATTTGCTGCACCCAAACTGTGCAAAAAAACTGTATATTTTCTTGCTAGAAAATCTGCCTGTTGTGCCTGTATATTTTCACAGAGAAAATTCAAATGCCCAATATTCAAAATATGTAATGCTTACCACTTCTGTGCTGAGCAGAAGTTCAGTCGACTGTATTGTGCAGGTACACAGCAACTACAGTCGAGGTGCTGTACGGAAGCAGGTACGGAAGCTGAGCAGCAGGTACAGTTTTTGTGCAGGTACAGTCAAAGCAAGTACAGTCGGGTACTGAAGCAAATACACAGAATGCGCAGGTTTGTACTGTCGCCAGGTACAGTCGCCAGGTACGGAAGCAAGGGCACGCGTTGCTCTTGACTGTACGGGCAGGTACAGTAGCTGAAGGCGACTGTTTGCAGGCGGCGCTGAAGTGTTGCTGAAGACGGCGCACTGTGTACGGGCAGGTACAGTAAGCGGCGCTGACTGTACGGGCTGGTACAGTACTCTGCAGGCTGCTCTTACTGTACGGTGGCTGCACTTGACTGTACGGGATGGTACAGTCACTGAAGACAATGCAGGCGGCGCACAGGTGTACGGGCTGCAGCAGCTGAGGCCGGCGCTTGACTGAATGTGTGTATGCTGTACGGACAGCAGCTACACGTGTACTGGTTGTGTACGGGCAGGGCAGGAGTAAGCTTCTAGGCTCTGATACCAAATGAAGACTTTGAAGGATTAGGGTTAGGGTTTTCACAAGCTCAAACAGGCGTGGAAATCAAGAGATGAAGGAACACGACTCCCAATATGCTTGAATAAATGAAAAAGTGAAGTACAAGCCACATGATAGTGACCCCTAAAGGATAAGTGTTCACATGACCGGCCATAAATGTGCCGGGTGGACCAAAACACTTATAAACTGCATATAAGTGAAAATGAACTAAACTGGGGGAAAAAACCTCCACTAACTGAAGTAAAAAGTGCCCCAGTAACCTACTGATGATCACTAGCACTCCTGTGGGTGCATACACAGCATAAAACCCAACACCTCCATGGTCATGGGCGGAAGTTGCACGGTGGCTCTGATCACATGCAGAAGCGACAGGTTGAAGTGCCCTCCCCCCCAACCTTCCCTCACATTCAAGTTCAAGCTCCATAGTTTGTAAGCGTTTAAAAAAAACCGTATTTTATCATACGATAACCCAAAATTTCATATCGTACCAAAAATTCCCGTACGGTATCGTATTTTCGCACTGTGACAACTATGCACATACCGAAGCAGCGCAGCACAGGAAAAGGGAGGCGTAGGGGGTGCACACAGCAGCGCGGGTGAGTGGGCATAAACAAGCACAGCACAGCAGCACAAGGAAGGATGGCAGGAACAGAAGGGAGGGCCACCAGCACCCAACACGAACAGAGGGGGGCACGAAGGTGCTCACGCCATCTGCACACGCGCGCGCGCGCAGATGTTATTAACATCTAGAAAGATCTGAAGGATCTATGAGACCAAGAAGTCTTTACATGTAATCGATACGTAAAGTGAAGGTCAAGACAACATGAAAAAAGTAAAAAAACTAGCTACCGAAAGAAAATACAGTGCCAACCTGCTTCATAGACCCTGTTGTGTACAATTAAGTATGCAAGCAAAGAAGTTGGTGATAGATGTTTGTGCGGTATGCCACATATCAGGCTGTTGCCTCGATAGTTTGTCTCTGTGGTAGCTCAACTCCAATAGGTATAGTCCCAAGCATGTCTCATCTCTGTAATGCATCACCCATGACAAGGGCCCTTAACCCCTCCGTTAACAAATAGTGATAGAAACTGCGTAACTCATAGTAAACTGGGCATCTTCGTATGTAATGCTCCTCAGACTCGATCTCCAGTACTACATTGCCTGCATAAACACGTCTGTCTTGTGGGATGCCCTCTGCTCTCCCTGTATAAATCCGAAGGCAGTGTGAGGACACCCTCTGCTAACCAATGGAAATCCGCATGGCATGGGACGTGTCTATGGAGATAATGGAGCCTCACAATGAAACCATCCCTAGTGAACCTCAAGAAATGTTCTCTGTAGGACTGAATGTTCAGGAAATCTCGGCCAGGGATATCCATGTATGGTCAATATAATGTCTAATCAGATCAAGACAGATGATGCCGTCAGAGATCAAGGAAGGCAGAGTCCAAACTGTACTCAAAGAGGGAGATGAAGTCCATCCCAAAGCCATCTGACTCAAACCAACTCGTGGTGCGTGCATACCAACAACTGCTATGAGCATCGTGACTCCAAGGCCCAATACATATCAACACTCTTTGACTTTACAATGAAAATCAGAGAATTCTACAACAGAAGAACTTTTGTTAAGTAAGGTGCTGGAGACTTACATGATCATATTCCCATCTTGCAGTCAATGGCAGAGACATCAATATGCTTTCAATGCGGCCTCCAGTTCTCAGACCAAATGTGGTGCCTCGATCATAAACCTGGCAATGTAACTCACTTAATACTGCATTAAAATATAGTATGGCAATGAACAAAACTTTCATAAAGACACATTAAAAGCATGTACATAAACATGCCAAAGGTGGTATGACACATACCACAATTAATATACATACCCACATAAACATAAAGGCACGAAGGACAGTGCAAATCTAAAAGCAAACTGGGAACAGTTAAGTATCTGGTTTAGGAAATGATCACTTGAAAGGAGGAGTTATGTCTTTTCGTTTTTGCAAAGAGAGAGAGAGAGAGAGAGAGAGAGAGAGAGAAATGAAATGTTATATTAACGTCTTCAAAAGGCCAAAGTGACCTATGAGACCAAAGAGAGAGTTTGACACACTTACATCGGGAGGCAAAAGAATCCAGATTTGCATAGACTGTAAAGTGAGCACACCTTCAAGGCCCAAACCATAGCTGAAAACTTTTCAAACTCTTCATATCAGGTACAGCCCCAAAAAACCCCAATTTTGACAGTGAAGCGCCGGAGTGGGTGTGCCTCGCTTGACCATGACCATGAGCACAATTAAACATTTCGGCATTTACTCACAGCCATTACACAATCCACAAAGCTGAAAATAAAAATTGCACATATAACACCGCATAGAGGCCGGAATGGGCCGACCTCCTCCTTGGAGTATTTTATAACCCATGGAGAAAATATCATGTACAAGCCTTTCAGGGCCTTACTCTCCCCATGGGAGTTGCCGGATTATCCAAATACAAACCATAAACCTATCCTTCATCCAATATGATTATCCAACAAGTAGGTCCTTCCATAGGCACAGAAAACATGTATAACAACCCACATCACTGTTCCATACGCACATAAACTTGTATGACAGCCAATATGGCTCATCCACAAGCACATAAACCTGTAAACCAGCACAGTTGGCTCATCATAAACCTGTGAACCAACCCATGTGGCTCATCCATGAGCTCATAATCCTGTAGATCAGCACATGTGGCTCATCCATGAACAGCTTGTACGTCGCATAAAACCAGAAATTCCAGCAAGCTTTAGGACTGTTTTGCTTTAAAAAACAGCCATCCGGGGTGTGTAAGATGTTGTAGAGTAGTGAAAATTATCTTTAAGAGCTCCATATCGCTATCATGGGCTTAGAAATGAAGAGAAATGGTGAAAAATCAAAGTTTTCAGCCTCCAAAAACCCGCTTGAAGCTCAAACTCGTCCAAAAGTTGATTCTCTCATGTTCAAATAAGCAAGAAAATGCTACAATGCTGTGTAGAGCTGAATTGACAAGTGTGAGGACACTTGTCTCACTTTTATTCTCTTCTCTGCCACATGTCCCAAATCGAAAGACCAAAAATTCCACAATCTTCAGCTCTAAAGATATATCCCAAATGATGGCTAATTTAAAAATTGCACTTTGGCAATCCTGGATCTTTGCGGAATTAAGGCGGTACTCACACGAACGAAAATTCCATCGGAGATTGCCAAAAATAGCAACTTCCCCTAAAATTTAGGAGATAATCTCCTTGTGTTCCACCACAAGAGAAACACATGTAAGCACCATGTAGAAACCTATTTCATTGCTCAATCTCTCCCAAATCCTCAAGAGTTCACCATACATACTTTCCTTTTAACACTTGAGCTCCAAAGTCCATTTCTGAGTCCAAGAAACCATCTGGAGTGCTTGGGCCTTGCTACGAACACTTGGTCCTCTATACTGGATAATCCCATATTTCCAAAGCTTATACATTCTAGATCTTTTGAGCATCCAAAGCTCATCCACACACTATCAACTACTTATTTGCTATACTAATTCTTTCTATTTGCTACTTCCCTTAGTGCTAGGCTTCATTATGACTGAGTCTGGCCTGCATCTCCGGAGGTTTGACAGAAACTCAATACGAAGGGCTTTGTGTGAATATATGCTCTTATGTGTGTGTGTGTGTGTGTGTGTGTGTGTGTGTGTTCTACACCCACTATTGGGCACTGATGTCGTTGGTGGGGATGTCGTAGTATCTAGTCCATACTATGCATAATGGAGTTGATAGTTATATAGTCTTTTGGGTTGACTACCATGAGCATATAACAAGGACGCTCCTAAAAGGTGAAGTTGGGCATGTTCCTGGATTCATCTAGGTATTAAATATATATAGACTTCAAACCTGCTAATTGTATCTGACACCATTTTGGGCATCTCTATAATTCATGGGCAAATGCACTGCTAAAGATAGAAAGAATTAGCACAATATTAACTGGCCGCAACTCCGACGAAAACTTCACAATGTGAAATATACATGTCCACTAATACGGCTGAATTATATACCTAGATGAATCCAAGTACATGCCCAAATTAACCTTTTAGGAACGTGCATGTTATATACTCATGATATATAACATGATTATATAACTATCAACTCCATTATGCATAGTATGGACTAGATACTACGACATCCCCACTAACGTCATCAATGCCCAATAGTGGATGTAGAACATACACAAAATCCATTATTAATAGGGCAACCGAGGGACATCTTACAAAAGACATTCAAACAAAGTTTTTAAAAAGTAGTTTGAAAAATTAAGAAATAGTGGAAGTAACCAAAGTGATTCTTCCAATATAAACAAGCCAAGGGTTTTTAAAGTTTAGAACATACACAAAATCCATTATTAATAGGACAACCTCGGGACGTCTTACAAGAGACATTCAAACAAAGTTTTTAAAAAAGTAGTTTGAAAATTTAAGAAATAGTGGAAGTAACCAAAGTGATTCTTCCAATATCAACAAGCCAAGGGTTTACCACAACCTTTTGTGGTTTTCTTGTGATTGAGCATGAGAATACTATTATTAAGCATTCAAGTCTCAAGATCCACTAAGAGAATTAATTGAAGGTACGGAGATAAGTAAAATAGTTGAGGTCTATGCATCCAAGCATTTTTACAGAATGGTATGGGGCAATCAATGCTACACACTTAGAAGGCCAACACTTTGCACATTAAGGTTTCAGCTTTGCCATGAATACAAAACAAAAGAAAACAACTAACATTGGATCTATGACAAGGTCACTTACATACAAAACAAAAGAAACCACAAACAATTCTAGCATTGGTTAGCACAACATTTTAGATTTTTGATTACTTACAACTGTGGATGCTAATCCGTTGCCTTTACACACATGCACTATCCAAATCCTTCCCTTCTCATGGATAAACAATGTAGCTTTTTACTTTTAGAACCTGTTTTTGCAGAGCTAGATGTATTTTATATCAACTGTCAAAAGTTTGTCATGATAGAAACTACTAGTGAGATAGGAATTTTGATTAGTTTGATATTTTCCATAGTGTAGCTTTTTAGGTGATTCTACCATGAATAGAACTACTTCAACAATGTTATAAGAAATGACCACATATTATACAACCCCTTACGCTATAATCCATCTAAGCCACTTTGATCATTCACCCATCATTCAAATAACTTGAAACACCACCATGTAACAGCACTCTTTCTACGATCTTCAGAATAGTAGAAAACACTCACATATAGTCTACCTGTCAATTCATATCCAAATACAAGAGGACTCTCGCATTCACATACAGTAATCAAATCATATCCCCATGCTTTCTGCAACCTCCGCATCCTATCCCTGCACAATGGAAACACCTTGATATGGGATCCAAATAAGTTATACTCAATGTCAAAATATCCCCACATCATGAGCCTTCATCATTATAGCCATTGGGATCCATTAAGATGGAGAAAAGACCCCCCAAGACGCCTTTATAAAATGTATATCTCCCCATATAAGAGACAAACAGTCCATGGAAATCATGCCACATGGTCAAGAAACATCCTCCATAGATGGACCTTGCTGTCGCACATAGGAAAATGGTTGTTATGTAGCTTTATCCAAGCGTAAATGCTTCCATTTGATAAGGAACTCTTCAATGCTTCTACTCCATAACTCTCTTGTCCTTCTTCCCACAATCCTTTCCGGCTCATAAATGATTTCTCTTTCTTCATCCATAGATGGAAGCTCTTCCACTTCTTGAGGTATAGAACCCACATACTTCTTGAGATTAGATGTATGGAATACATTATGGATTCTTCTAGAATAACGGGGGTCAAGCTTATAAGTCAAATCACCAACCCTTTTGAGTACTAGGTATGGACCATAGTACTTATAAGCAAACTTGGGATTAGTGGATCCCTTGAGAGTGTTGTGGCAGCTCTTTGCTAGCCTGAAGAGAACATGATCTCATTCTTGTAGCTTCACATCATGCCTATACTCATCCCCATACTTTCCGAGCCTCCGCATCCTACGCCTCCACAATGGAGACACCTTTGTACCTCTCCCTCAACATCACTGCCCACTCCCAAATGCTTGCTAGAATTATGGCAAAATTCAACAAGATGTAGCCATTCATTCCATGAAGATTGTATGTCATGACAATAATGCCTCGGCCACATTCAGAATCATGTGTTTCATGCTCGCACGAAACACATTAATATTCATTATCACTTTGTGCGTGAGTTCATCATGTTCAAGAACGTCGAGATGGTCTTCTACCATATAACAAGCAACTCTGTAGACATCTTCACAAAGGCTCTTAGCATGGATCAGATGGAGGGGCATCTTCATCGGCTCGGTATCGGATCACAAAGGTAGTTCACCTTAAGGTGGACATTAAGGGGGGGGTGTTGGATATCAATGTTCCACCCTCATAATGTATTGTCATTGAGGGAATGTGTTAGATATCAATGCTCCACCCTCGTAATATATTGTCGTGGCATCGACTAGCTCATGGTTTAGCAGCCTGACATCCCGGTATTCACATGAGAAGGTGGCCTATGAGGCCAAATGGTTTAGAGATGGCTTGGATGAGATTTGGCACACTCCAAAATAGGCTACATGCTACATTGGATTGTTATCTCATAACAGTCCTTATAGACTTTACTCTTGGATACCCTGTCCCGATATTGAAGGGTCCGAACCCAGCCAAGGTGAGCCTGGATTGCCGTCCGAGGTGGGGATTTGCCGTGAGTTTATTCTCTAGCTTCTACTAGCATATAGCCTCCATCCTAGCAGTTCCAGATCAGCCATCCTAGCTCCTTTCACACACAAGCACATGGGTGTGGGGATATGCCATCTATTGTATCACTTCAGTAATACAATATTCTTCTGTATATCTATTATTGTGCAATTTGAGTTTTCAATGTTTTGTGCTATGAAAGATCCTACTTCTTGTGAGTGTTCTCTTGTATAAATTGTACGCTATATTCAATAACACAAGCTTTTATTTTAAGCCCTTGCTTTTTTAGAAAGCACAAAACCACATCTAGCATTTTATAAACTAAGTTGCTTCTATAAATTCAACCTTGCCCTCTTTGTTTGCAGGCTTGTGCGGGCTTAGATAAACACCTTCTCCGATTGCTGAAAATCTGTGTACCTCATCTCAACCCTCTCATCCACCCTTAAGGCTTTTCTCTAACTTTTCACTTTACAGCCTGTAACCTGTTACCTTTTTGTCACTACTTCTCTGCAAGTTCAGCATGAACGTTTTGTGTGCATCGGAACTATATGGAGTCAGTGGCAGTAATCCAGTGAAGTCATCCGACAGTAACGACATGGAGTCGCTCGGCCGTGACGACTTTGAGCATATTAAACCACGGGTATGGCTTCGTTTTTACATGCCACTAGCAATAAGGCTGGATGATAAACAAGAGAATGTTATCCAGGATCCTTTGAGGGAGGATAGCATCAGGCCCAAGCTTGATGGGTGCTCCAAGCCTTCTATCACGTGCACACCCATCCGGTGTAGTGACATGACAACATCAAGCATTCATAAGCATTTAGCAGATAGCATTCAGTATCATCGAGTATTAATCCAAACCTTAATCCATTTATCCAGGCATTAATCACAGCATAATCATGTGTTTGGGACTTATACAGCAGCAGAAAGCGTGTATTAGCATTTAGGCCATTTAATGGCATCAGGTCCGGCCTGTTACAGCCAGCCGACAGCAGCTTATCAACAGCCAACAGCATTTAATAGTTTTTATTGCAGGTCGTGAAGGTGCAAAAGGCAGCCGACTGCAGTAAAGGTACCCAACCAGCAGCAGCTCACCATATAAATAGAGCTGCATCATTTAAGAATTAGATATCTGGATCTTCTTAGCATTTTCTTTCCTAGGAGACAAGGGGATACAGTTCAGCAGTCAGCATCACAAGCAGCAGTAGCACATTCAGCATCTAGCAGTCAGCTTTCAGCATATAGTCAGCATTCAATTCATCTCCTGCCTCCTACATAGAACATCAGCATTTGGAGAAGGAATCACCCATCATCATCATCATTCAGTATATCTCTCTCCCGAGAAGGATATTCGTTGTAACCATTCATTTAATATAGCTAAATTGTAATGCAATGACCACTTTGTCTATCTCTTAAGTGTAACATGCAGCGGAAGTCTTCATATTCGAGGATCCTGTCACACAAATGCTCACACCGTCTTCTGTATCCTGAGTTTCGCCTTAATTGTAAGCTTCATCCCAATAATAACTAGGCATAGACTTCTCTATCAACACGGCTTTAACAATTTTTGGCAATGTGCCAATTCTTCCTTTGCAACACCATTAATCCTTGGATTTTATCTTGTTGTTACTTGTCCATGATAGTTGTCCATGAGTCTTTAAAAACTTATCAACTTTTAAGACTTAGCACCTTATCACTTCTCAAGGCTTTGATCTTGTAGTTACACTGGTTCTTTACCAATGCTTTGAACTCAATAATTTTTTTAAAAGCTTTGCTGTTGTGCTTAAGAAAATAAATCAATATGAGAGAGAGAGAGAGAGATGAGAACTGTACACCGTATGGGGTCCCAAATTACCCACTGAAGAGCCCCTATCCCATTACCGAGATAGTATTTGCTTTATTATCTTTAAAGAGACTGACGGTGTGACTGACGATAAGCCAAACGCAAGACCCTCTAAAGACCAACTGTTGCGCTGAACTGTGCACTGTTGTAGAAGAACCAAAGATGTCCAATCTTGAGCCTATGCACTCTTCCCAATGGTATGAGGGCGGGATGCAAAGCTAGGGCTGAGAGAGGGCTGTTTAGGACTGTTCTAGACTGTATATGAATGCTGTAAATGAATGAGAATGCTGCGTTTTACCTTCACCAAGTGGCTGGAGCAAAACGATGACTGAATGAATGCTGAACACTGCATGGATGCAGAAAACGCAAGGTTTACTGCTGACTGAATGCTGTGAACTGATGGCTGAATGCTGTGACTGATGAGTTTGCTGTAGGAGGGCTGAATGCACAAGCGTTGATGCTCCTCTTGCTGAAGGATGCTATGCTTCTCCAAAATGCATGGATCTGAGGTGGATGCAAGGCTGAATGGTATGCGCCAGAATGCTCCTTGACTGAATTATGAGATGAATGAGGGAATGGGTCAAGCCCTCCTATTTATACTAGTTATATAGCCAGTCGGTTGGCACTAGATGCTGGCCGACTTCTCCACAAACATTAAATTCTTAATGATGATGTATAAATGCTGAAAATGATGGAAAAAATACCAAAAAATCATAGATAAATCCTAGATAATTCCTCGATGCTATCTGAGGTTCCTGCAATGGTCTAGATGCTATGCACGAATGATGTGCAATATGCAAGATGCTTTCTGATGCAAACCCTAAGGTTTCTACTGACTGTATATGCATGAATGTGTCTCTTTAAGTGGGTTAAGGCACTTAGACTGACTGACTATGGCTAAGAATTACATAGCTCGTGGGTTAAGGCACTTAGACTGACTGACTATGGTTAAGGCACTTAGACTGACTGACTGACTATGGCTAAGAATTACATAGCTCGTGCCGACTTATCCTGGACTCAGGATATACAATGGGGTCACGGCGTACGACAAATATCATCCTACTGGGTTCTAATAATGTACAGATGTTGCACTGCTGATGATGAGCCAGTTTGTCACCATGCACTACAGTGCAGAGTGCATGTGACATTCCCTCCTGCTTAGCTTGGCGGCAGGTTCATGGCTTCCAAGTAGTCCCCCAACAACTGGGGGTACTCTTGAAAGAACTCCCCGTCTAGCCATACGGCTTCGTGGGTACCTCGATCTCGGAATTTCGTATAGAACTGACGTATCCGTCGATCGGAACCATGCTTCCAACGATGAAGAAGAATCTGCTCGGGCTCAATGACTTAAGCTTCGTCTACCACGTCTGGCTGTTGTTCATCTGAAACATCAAACATTTCTAGACCAACATATGGTTTTAGCCAAGAAACATGGAAAACATCATGCATTGTCCAATTGGTAGCCAACTTTAACTTCATGGAGACATCACTTAAGTTTTTGACTATCGGAAAAGGGCTAAAACTACGGAATGAAAGGTTGGGACAAAGTTTGCCCACTTGTTTCAATCTTTGTTTCATGATACGCAAATACACCCTATCCCCTTTCTTGAAGTGGATATCTTGTCTAAACTTACTGGCATGTCTATGACCTGAATAATGGCCAGACTCAAAACTAAGAGCCAAACTATGTTAAGTACCAAACTCTGCGGAGTCGACATACTGATCTCCTATGCTTTTTAAGTCTTTTCCAGAGATGTTGAGAATGATAGACTCCTGACTGGTCTGGATGCTGGTCTTTTTACTAAGAACATCTGCTATTGGGTTATGCTGACCAGGGATGTACTTGATCATTCCTCTAATCTGGTGGAAGAGCTGACCTTGGCTAGTGTGCGGATCACTCCACTGGGCACTTGGCATCGTCGGGAGCCACTTAAGTGCTTGGTGGTCTCTGGTGACTGTGAAAATGCGTCCATAAGGAATAGGTTTCAAATGTTTGAGGAATGACTGCTGTTCCAGCTTGCCTTTGAAAGTCTTGGAAAGACAAGAGGAAAACTTGCTAGGAGGTTCTGCTAACTGTGGGATACTAGGTGGGAGATCATCATTAAAAATGTCTGAATGAGAAAGGAGATCTGCCAAACTGAGGGACTGAAGCAGATGAGACAGCGGTTATCGATGAGATAGAAACTGTCTGAGCATAAACCAATGCTCTTTCTGCTCCCTTGTGGATAGCTCATCGAGCCTGAGATAAGAAATCATAGGAATACCTGACGAAACCACTAGATTCCTTAGATCATGTCACATCCCAAAAGAGGAGAAACAATGAAATCTCACTAGAATGAGGTCTTTTGAACCTGAAAAGAAAACTGTTGTGCCCGTTGAGATATGTGGGTGTGGAGACCAGGTGTAGACCCGTCTACCTCCAAATGATAGGGCATTAAGGTACAGCTCACATTGGTAGCCAACTGGGGAGAGATGGCGTCCTCAGAACTGCCCATGTCAAAAAGGATTATGAACTGGCGGCTCTTGGCAGAGCCATAAGCTCGGATTAGGCTTTTCTGTGTGGTTGTAGCCTCACCCTCCTCCTTAGCATCAAGTACCACAGATGGCATGGCATGCATAGAAGGTAAGATCTGAACCGCATTGGTGGTAGCAAACGGGTCTGAAGGAGCGGGGGATACTGCGGAAACTGTGGTAGATGGCTCTTTGGAGGCTTGCTGCACTTGTCTTTTTAAACAATCCTACTTACCATGCCTTATGATGTGACAAAAAAAAAACATATGTTTTCTGACTGATACTTCTTTTGCTCCTCTGGAGGAAGATAGCCTCCAGTGATGCCTGCTTGAGTCTTTTCCTCGGGGGTTTACTTAGGCTTGGATTCTTTACCCCCTGAACTAGAGCTAGGACTATTGTCTGTCTTATTGTCTGTAGAAGACGAATTACCCTTCCCCGGTTGGGGTTTGATACTGGACTGTGATAACTGCTTGCGCTTGCCTCTGTTCATCTTCATTTCTTCATTCTAAGCGAGAGTCAAAGCCCGATCATATGAACTGGGTTCAGAGTTACAATCTGTGAACCGAATGTTGAATCCAATCAACGAATGAATTGCTCCATCTTGGCCTGCGAAGATAACCCTAACTGCTGTGCTAAAGTAATAACCTTTCCGGAAAACTGAAGCATTGGGGATCCGTTCTATCTGAATCCATAGAACTCATCTTTCAGACCGGTCATGTACTGGGGCGGAAGGAACCTGGTCTTCAGGTCATGGACAAAGGTATCCCAGCTAAAAGCTGTGACACCTGTGGTCTGGTCTGTATAAAGATTAGACCAATGCTCCCATCAAGTGACTCCCTCACCAGTGAAATGGGGAGCCGCTACGTGGACTCTATCCTGAGAATCTGTGATCCTGGCCAATGGAAAATGAGCAGTAAATTGATGAATAAACTGATTTACTGCTAAATGATCACACTTACCATCATACTTAATGAAATTAGGTTGACTACGAATGACGGTAGTTGATGCTGCGGACTGCTGACTGGTGGCACCTAAGGCTGGGGATGCTAAAGAGAGGTGCTAGTATCTACAAATGACAGTAGTTGATGCTACAGACTGCTGACTGGTGGCACCTGAGATTGGGGATGCTGAAGAGAGGTGCTAGTATCTAAGATGGATAGCCTCCTTTTTCCTTTGGTGCTCGAGTAACATACGTTCTCGATCGAGCTTTCGTTGGTGCTCCCGAACGGCGAGTTCAGCCTAACGCCGCTCTTCGTCGATCCTGGGTTGGGCTTCCTCATAGTCCCGTCTTTCTACTTTTTCTTGCTGCTATCTAGCTTCTGCTTCTGCTTTTTCTTCTCTCCTTCGAGCCTTATCTTCTCTCCTTTGTTGTTCCATCTGAGAGAAGAGCGAGATGTAGTCGGGGCTGCTGGAGGCGGAGGAGGACGTGCTGCTGCTACCTCCAAGAGTTGGAGACGCTCCATGAGCAGCTGAATCTGAGCTCTAAGAAGAGCTCTGGTGTCTCCGGTGGGCGGAAGAAAAAAGTCTCCTTCGAGGGAGACGTCTTCCGGCTGATGAGTACTCTCCTCTGTAAACATGATGCTGAAGTCGGTAATGATGCTGAAGTCGGTAGTCGTGCCGGAACGCAATCTGACCATCCAAGGATGCCCTCACGCTAGGATACGGTGTGTGTGTGGACAAGATGAATCCGATGCCAATGTAACATGCAGCGGAAGTCTTCGTATTGGAGGATCCTGTCACACAAATGCTCACACCGCCTTCTGTATCCTGAGTTTCGCCAGTTTAGCAATCCACTTTAATACTTCAAACTTTAGAGAGATATGAGAGACATAGATGAGAACTGTACACCGTATGGGGTACCCAATTACCCACTGAAGGGCCCCCTATCCCGTTACCGTGATAGTATTTGCTTTATTATCTTTAAAGAGACTGATGGTGTGACTAACGATAAGCCAAACGCAAGACCTATGAAGACCAAGTGTTGGGCTGAACTGTGCATTGTTGTAGAAGCATCTCGAGCCTATGCACTCTTCCCAATGGCATGAGGGAGAGATGCAAAGCTAGGGCTGAGAAAGGGGCTGTTTGGAACTGTTCTAGACTGTATATGAATGCTGTTAATGAATGAGAATGCTGCGTTTTACCTTCACCAAGTGGCTAGAGCAAAACGATGACTGAATGAATGCTGAAAACTACATGGATGCAAAAAACACAAGGTTTACTGATGGCTAAATGCTGTGAACTGATGGCTGAAGGCTGTGGACTGATGCGTTTGCTGTAGGAGGGCTGAATGCACAAGCGTTGATGCTCCTCTTGCTGAAGGATGCTACGCTTCTCCAAAACGCATGGATCTGAGGTGGATGCAAGGCTGAATAGTATGCGCCTAAATGCTCCTTGACTGAATTATGAGATGAATGAGGGAATGGGTCAAGCCCTCCTATTTATACTAGTCATATAGCCAGTCGGTTGGCACTAGATGCTGGCCGTCTGCTCCATAAACATTAAATGCTTAATGATGTATAAATGCTGAAAATGATGGAAAAAATACCAGAAAAATCCTAGATAAATCCTCAATAATTCCTACATGCTATCGGAGGTTCCTGCAATGGTCTAGATGCTATGCATGAATGATGTGCAATATGCAAGATGCCTTCTAATGCAAACCCTAAGGTTTCTACTGACTGTATATGCATGCATGGTTAGTTAGTACGAAAGGTACGGTACGGTACGGTACGATAAAATACGGTACTAATTGGTACCTTAAAATTTTTTGAGGTGCGGTACGATATTAGTACGTTTTTTTTTATAAAAATACTTCCTAAACTTAAAAATTGTAGACAAGAAGTTACAAAATAGTAGAACCATGAACATAATGTCATCATGCCATTAGAGTACAAAATTGCTACAAAAGGATAGGCCAAAAACTCATGGCATGGGCGACCGCCAACATGCGTACATACATGATACTACATACTACAATACATCATCGATGGGCTAGAAGGAGATAGATGCCCAATGCCTAGAGAGCTATAACATATCAAAAGTCTACATCATCACCAACATCTGCATGATCATCAACATGATCACTACTAGAGTGTCCATCAAGAGAGTTCTCTGAAGAGGACTCTTCGAAGGTGGACGAGACACTCTGGGGATCATTCTCGCTAAGTAGGTTGCCATCATTATCAAACAAGGGCTCTCTAGGCAGTGGGGTATCATCATGAGGGGGCAATGGAATATCATCATGAAGGCGGGGATTGGAGCTCGAGGATCCCCGCCTCACATATGTGCGAAGGCCACCCTTTGCCGATGCCGAAGGCGGAGGCCTATGAACTCCAACTGCTCGGGCCCCCGTCCATGCTGACTCCTGGTGCTGCGAGTATCTGCTGCCACAAGCTCACTATAGAGCTCCATGAAGATTGCCTCGTCCTCCTCATCAGGCAATATGATCGCTTGCCTAATATGGCAATGGCAAGTGCACACGCTGACAAACAGCTCCCTATAGGCTGCAAATGGCGATGAATGGCTCTCTAGAAGACTGAAATTGCTCCACGCAACAGCAACAACAACAACGACGACGACGACGACGACGACGACACCCAAAAAAAAAACGTACGGTATCGTACGAATCCGTACGGTACCGTACCGTACAGCAAGTACGTACGATTTCAGTCGTACGACGTACGGAACTAAGCCTGTATGCATGAATGCGTCTCTTTAAGTGGGTTAAGAGACTTAGAGTGACTGACTGACTGACTATGGCTGAGAATGACCTATGTAGCTCGTGCCTAACTTATCCTGGACTGAGGATATACAATGGGGTCATACGACAAATATCATCCTATTGGGTTCTAATAATGTATAGATGTAACACTACTGATGATGAGCCAGTTTGTCACCATGCACTACAGTGCAGAGTGCATGTGACATTAAGTGTTATTAAGTGAAGTTTAGTTAAGCCTAAGGTTGTTTTACTACAATCAATCCCCCACATGTCACATTGGTGTCAGAGCGTTACAAGGTAACCAGCCCAAGATCATTCTCATTCCCAAAGTCATTCAATAAGTCAACATGTTAGTCGCTTCCGCTCAATTAAATCCAGTTCTCAAGATCTTGCAGACCATCCTCACGGTTTTCCCCTTAGGCATGCATCAGTAACCATTCCATCTGCATTCTTACACAACATATAGTGTTGCACAGGGCTTGCATCAGCATAGTAGTCATCCTAGCAGTCAGTCTAGCATCTCGCAAGGGGTTTTCTATAATTTGGTTGAGCACAATGCTAATCAATACACTTAAATACACTAAGATTTGACATTAAATGCCCTAAATGATAATACATGCTTTGTGCTGCTGTTGTTGCTGCATAAGTCCCAAACACATGATTATGCTGTGATTAATGCCTCGATAAATGGATTAAGGTTTGGATTAATACTTGATGATGTTGAACGCTATCTGCTAAATGCTTGATGATGCCATGTCACTTGTACACGTGTGCATGTGACATTCCCCTCTGCTAAACTGTTGCAAGGTGGTACACATGGCAACCTTTGGACTCCTCTGCTTATCCTCCTCTATTGAAACCATTGCCCCCTTCTGACTTCTTCTATCGGGATTGAGGTTGACTGCAGGAGTTGAATCCTTTGAGCCGAAGACTTGTCTACTACGGAAACTAGGCAAATGCTGATAGATTTGCTAGGAAAACTTGAGTCACCACTGACCTGTCTCTGTGGAATCCTTTCAGACACCATCTTCGTCATTCGTGAACCTCTGAACCTCATGAGGCGATGTTGGAGCAAACTTTCGCCTTCTTATGTGAAAGAGAACTCCCTGCCAGTTGAAAATGTCACCATTTGGCCACCCAATTGGTCCACCCGTGCTTTCTCATCATATATGTACATTGGACTAGTGTCCATGGCAGTTGTATATGCCGGGGATTGATGCCACTCGTGTGATACTGTGGACTTGGCTTTCCGTTGGGACTCGTGCCTCTGTGTACATGCCCGGAAATGCCAGGTGGATTGGTGTTCTATTGGGCTTGGTAGTTCGTGTACTTGCCTGGAGCACGTCGATTTTGGTATAGTCTCATGAACGGGGATTGTCCATACCAATGCTGCATTGCATAGTATCTTTATGTGCTTGCTTGAAATTGAAATTGCATACTGTTTTCATGCTTGCTTGATCAATGTGTAGTTCCGGGTAAGGGGACGCCTGCCCGCGAACCGTGCGTGTGAAACTGTCTGCTGACATGGTTATGTGGCATGTGACGGGTGGTAAGTCTTGATCATAAACCTAGCCTTAGGAGTTAACACTAATTTATAAGTGAGTGTGTACACACCTCATTACTCACTCATAAATTATGACTAGCCCAGTGTTCACACACACACAGATGTCTCAAGGTGGACAAAACCCAATGTCCACCGCCCACACGTTATCCCCTTTGTACAAAGGGAGTAACCAGCCATGTGTCCTCTCTAGCTTGCTCCACAAAGCACTTGCTTGCCACCTACAGTGGACAACTCACCGCCTCACTCCTCCTCTCTTTAGAGATAGACGCCTCTTTCATGAGGACATTTGGGCTGTATTTTCTGCACTTTTTCCTCCCAACTCCATATCCAAGCTTGCTAAGGTGTTTCCCAAGCTTCCAAGAGTGTTTCTGTGTGCTAATCACTCTCCTATACACTCCCAATGACTGAAATTCAGCAAAACAGATCTCTTTTTGCTGTAATTTTTTGTCTTTTTGTTGAAACTTCTAATTTCAGCTTTCCTTTCTCAAGTTGATCCATAGGGAAAGCTTCCCCGCAGTTCCCTTCATCCTCTTGAAAACTTTTGTCGCAAAAAAATGCGACAAATCAAAGATCTCATCACTCCAAGGACTTGCATCGCGAAGACTTCCGCTATCATCGACTCTACTTGCAATTGGTAAGCTTTCATGCTTAAATATGGAACCAAGTAGCAAGAGGGACGAACCGGATTACAAGATCACATACCATGTGTAGTGTTCTCTTGTCCTACGTGCTCTCTTGCAGATTGTTGCTACCTTGTGTTGGTGGAACAATAGAGAGTAGATGATAGGGAACATGGGCACTTGAGAGGGTAGTGTGAGTTGCAAGTCTACATCGACAACTACTTGTTTGCAATACTGTATTCATATGCATTGGTATGGAAATCTGGTCAGAAATGCCCATGACACTATGTACTTGATTCTCCCAAGATCAATATAGTTTATTTAATAGAGGGGTCGGCCTATCCGGCTCATTGTGTGTCTCTTGTCAATTCAACAAATTGCTTCTTGTATTGAGCATGTGTCCAGTCAGGTCAGGACTGTTACAACCAGCCAACACCATTCAATAGCATTTATTGCAGGTCATGAAGGTGCAGAAGGCAGCCGAAAGCAGTTAAGGTACCCGACCAGCAGCAGCTCACCATATAAATAGAGGCGCATCATATCAGCATAAGATATCTGGATCTTCTCAGCATTTTCCTCCCTAGGAGACAAGGGGATACAGTTCAACAATCAGTATCACAAGCAGCAGTAGAAAATTCATCATCTAGCACTCAGCTTTCAGCATTCAAGTCATCTCTTGCCTCCTACATACAGGAAAGCCGGCATCCTAGGGTGGACCTCAGCATTTGGAGAAGGAACCAGCCATCATCATCATCATTCAGTATCTCTCTCTCTCCCAAGAAGGATATTCATTGTAACCATTTATTTAATAGGAGACAAACAGATACGGTTTTCCTTCCTAGGAGACAAGGGGATACAGTTCAACAGCCAGTATCACAAGCAGCAATAGCACATTCAACATCTAGCACTCAGCTTTCAGCATATAGTCAGCATTCAAGTCATCCCATGCCTCCTACATACAGGAAAGCCGGCATCCTAGGGTGGACCTTAGCATTTGGAGCAAGAACCAGCCATCATCATCATCTTTCAGTATATCTCTCTCCCGAGAAGGATATTCATTGTAACTATTCATTTAATATAGCTGCATTGCATTGCATTGATCACTTTGTCTCTCTCTTAAGTGTTATTAAGTGAAGTTTACTTAAGCCTAAGGTTGTGATTACTACGATCAATCTCTCGCATGTAACACCTTCATCAACTGATGACCTGTAAGCCCGGCGGGGCGTGCAGAGACAGACTCAACCATGTGTCCAGTACACCACATTGAGCAGGGAACAGGCCCCGTCCCCTCTCAAGAATTTATTCAGGAACAATCCATGGGCACGTTGCCCAAGATATATACAATCAATGAATACAAAACAAATAGATATGCCGATGTAGGATATCCAAGTCGATGTCGATGTCGAGGCACAAGAACTCTGATGCCGAGCACACCACAGGGATGACCCACAAGTATCTCTCACCGGGCTAGTACCAAATCCAATGAATCCAAATCCAAATCCAAATCCAAGTCCAAGTCCAAAACAAACAGATTTGCCGATCTAGGATATCCAAGTCGATGTCGATGTCGATGTCAAGGCACGAGAACTCTAATGCCGAGCACACCACAGGGATGAGCCACAAGTATCTCTCACCGGGGTAGTACCAAATCTAATATCCAAATTCAAATCCAAATCCAAGTCCAAGTCCAGGTTGAAGTCGAAGTCGAGGTCGAGGTCGAGGTCCAAGTCCAAGTCCAAGTTCCAAGCCCAAGTCCAAGTTCCAAGTCCAAGTCCAAGTCCATGTGTAAGTTCCATGGTTCATGCCCAAGCTTTATGTCCAAGCTATATATCCAAGTTGCATGTGTAAGTTACATGCTTCATGCCCAAGCTTTATGCCCAACCAATATACCCAAGTTCAAGCTTCCAAAGCTGGGCGGTGGTTGGGTGGAGCTGCGCAGCGGCTGGATGGTGGTCGAGCGACGATAGCGGCTTTGGAGTGGCTGAGCTGGGCGGCGGCCGCGATCAGCTAAGCAGCGATGGCTCTCGGGTGGCTGAGCTGAGCGGTGACCGAGCTGAGCTGAGCGACGGCGGCGGTCCTAGGGTGCCTGAGCTGGGCGGCAGGCCAAGCTGAGTTGAGCGGCGGTAGCAGAGCGGTGACAGCGAGTAGATGAAGATGAGGGTTTCCTTGCTCTCCACAAGCTTGATGCCCAAAACAAGAGGGATCTAACTTCTTTTATACTTGGGGAGGGCCTTGCTTTTTGACAAAAAGCCATCATGCTTTTGCTTTGCCTTTTTATGCTTTCCTTTTTCCTTTTTGCCTTTGCTTTTGGTCCTTTTACTTTAATTAAAATATTACTCAACTTTTGGTGCTTTGCTTTTCTGGCTTTCAGGCCTTGCTTTTTTTGCCTTGAGAGCTGCTTTTTGAGAAAGCGCCTTTTAGCTTTTTGGTCCGGCTCAATCTCCTCTTTCCAATGGTGTCCTTGGCTCACGGTCAAACTTGTTTGACTTTTTGCTTTTTCTTGCTTTTTGACCAAGAATAGTGCTTTTTCATAATCAAACCTTAGGGACCCTGTCCTCATGTCTCTTTCCGCCTGTCTAGTGTCTGGGCATGGGTTTCATTATGTGAAATAGAGCTAGGAGGACCAAACGTTACATTTCTTACATTTCCGCCTGTCTAGTGTCTAGGCATGGGTTTCATTATGTGAAATAGAGCTAGGAGGACCAAACGTTACATTTCTTCCCTCTTATATGGCAGTTGTCCCCAACTGTGGACTACAAGTTTTCCAAGCACATCTATATGTCCCTGGTATATCCATATGTTCCTGGTACATCGATATGTTTCAAGGTAAATCAAGTATATCCATATGTTTCAAGGTACATCAAGTACATCCAGATGTTTCAAGGTACATCAAGTACATCCATATATTTCAAGATACTAGCCCCATCTGGTGAGCTTGTGCATCTGGTCTTTCCCCATATCCGTGCTGTCATCTCCTCATCTGGCAACATCCCAATGCCTTTTCTTTGACCGATGTCCTCGTTCTTGATGGTACATCTTCATGGCCTGCCATATGTGTTAGATATAATAAATGCATACTTATCTCCTGGAAAAACTAGACACAAGCTAGTCAACAAGTATGGATCATTCGTATCTACTGGGTATTCCAAGTACTGGCCAGGTAGTCTGGAGCGCAATGGACTATCATATGCCATAAATCCAAGCACTATCCATACATCAAACACAGCACACGGAATCAAAGAAATTCAAACTTACATCAGTATGCAATGCACAAGTAATGATAATCCCGTTCATGGATTGTCATGTCTAGTTTCATCGAGGCCGTGCTGAGCCATCTGATGACTAGGACTGCTCAAACTGTCCTTAAGGCCATCTGGTCTAGGACCACCCGAGAGTTCATCAATAGTCATCTAGGCCATCTGGTTACATTGACCGCCCGACTATGAAATCCAATACAATCATCTGGGCCATCTCGTTGCAATGACCGCCTGACTACGAAATCAAATACAGTCATCTCGGCCATCTGATCGCAATGACCGCCTGATTCCGAAATCCAATACAATCATCTCGGCCATCTGGCTGCAAAGATCGCCCGACTGCAAAATCCAATACAGTCATCTGGGCGAATTGTAAGCCCAGCAGGGCGTGCAATGACAGACTCAACCATGTGTCCAAAAGATAACGGTATAGAGAGAGTGGAGAGATAAAGGGGAATAGGGATCTTGCACAGTACACCACATTGAGCAGGGAATAGGCCTCGCCCCCTTTCAAGAATTTATTCAGGAACAATCCACGGGCACGGTGGCCAGGATCAATACAATCAATGAATACAAAACAAACAGATATGCTGATGTAGGATATCCAAGTTGATGTCGATGTCGAGGCATGAGATCTCTAATACCGAGCACACCCCGGGGATGACCCACAAGTATCTCTCACCGGGCTAGTACCTAATCTAATATCCAAATCCAAATCCAATGAATCCAAATCCAGATCCAAGTCCAAGTCCAAGTCCAAGTTCCATGCTTCATGCCCAAGCTTTATGTCCAAGCTATATATCCAAGTTCCATGCTTCATGCCCAAACTTTATGCCCAAGCTATATACCCAAGTTCCATGCTTCATGCCCAAGCTATATACCCAAGTTCCATGTTCATGTCCAAGCTTCATGCCCAAGTTCAACCTTCCAAAGCCGAAAGGTGGCTGGGCAACAGCAACGTGGAGCTGGGCGGCAGCCCAACGATGGCAAAGCAAGGACCAGGCGGCAATTGAGGCTCTAGAGTGGCTGAGCTGGGCGGCGACCAGGCTGAGCTGAGCACCAGCGGCGGCGCTCGGGTGGCTGAGCTGGACGAGGGCCAGGCTGAGCCGAGCGACGGCAACGGCGGCGAGTGGATGAAGATGAGGGTCTCCTTGCTGTCCACAAGCTTGATGGCCAAAACAAGAGGGCGATAACTTCTTTTATACTTGGGAAGAACCTTATTTTTTGCCAAAAAGCCATCATGCTTTTGCTTTGCCTTTTTACACTTTGCTTTTCCCTTTTTGCCTTTGCTTTTGCTCTTTTTACTTTTATTAATAAAATATTACTCAACTTTTGGTGCTTTGCTTTTCTGGCTTTAAGGCCTTCCTTTTTTTGACTTAGATCTGCTTTTTAAGAAAGAGCCTTTTACTTTTTTTGGTCTGGCTCAGTCTCCTCTTTCCAATGGTGCCCTTGGCTCACGATCAACCATGTTTGACTTTTTGGTTTTTCCAGCTTTTTAACCAAGAATGGTGCTTTTTCTTAATCAAACCTTATGGACTCTGTCCCCATGTCTTCTTCCACCCGTCTGGTGTCCGGGCATGGATTTCATCATGTGACATAGAGCTAGGAGGACCAAACAGTTACATTCCCTCCCTCTTATATCGCAATTCTCCTCAACTGCGGACTGCTTTATTGCCCTCCATGTCATAATGAGCGATGATTTCTTATAGGCTTCCATTGGTCCTAGTAGCTTTCACTCCAGAAGGGGCATGTGATGAAGGCAGAAACCCTTGTAAATATCCATGACTGACAAGCGTGGTCTGGTGGAGAAGTATTAAAGTTTGAGATTTTTTGCTGCAGCCATCAAGCTCCCACTCAAAGGTCACAGTGTGCTCCATAGGGAAGGCAATACGAAGATGCAGAAAGGACAGGAGAGACAAAAATGTGAAATGAAAATAAAAAAACGAAGGAACAGGTGGACTTTATAAAACAAAAATAGAAGATCAGGTATCTAGGCCGAATCAATCATTGTCAGCAGGTAAGGCGGCTAAAATGATAAAACAAGATGGAGCAATCACGATTGAGAATGGTCATGATAATTTTTTTTTATTTTATAAAAAATATACAAATATATATAAAAAATATACAAATATATATAAAAATTCTAAGTTAAATATGTATCTTTTTATATTAATTTATTATATGTATGTTTTAAATTATACATTTATTGGTTCTAAGTATTATATGTATCTTTTTATATTAGTTTTTTTATATGTAAGTAACCTTTAAAATGAAAATAATATGTAACTGTCTATAGGCCCTATTTATTCATTGAGTTTGAATAAGAGAGAAAAAGAGAGAGAGACCGAGACCAGAGAGAGAAAAGGAAGACAGAATCTAGAGAGAGGTGGAGAGATTTGCTGACAAGGAGGGATAAGGAGGGAGGTGGCGAACTTTAATACAATCTCCTTAGAAAGGAACACTTCTTTCCTGCATGGGCTTGCTTATTTTTTCTTAAGCTTTTGTTTCTGTTTTCTCCATCTTCTCGGGCTATCGAGACCACCTCTGCAAAGCTTGGGACAGCAGATCTTGATCTTCTCCTCCAGTTCCGAGCTTGGGCCAAGAAGGTAAGCACTCTAGCAACCCCAGATATCGTCTGAACACACCCTAAAGGACGTGGAGGGAGTGGAAAAATACTTTAAATAGTAGACGATTATTATTATTGACATCAAGGTTTATAGTTCAAGTTCTTATATTTATCTCCTATATGTATCTACATCTAACCAATAGTATTAATCATCCAAATGGAGACTCTCAACTCGGCTGCTGGCGATCTAACGCATTGTGCTGCGGATTGGACTTCCGTGCCTTTTGCAAAGATCTGTGAACTTCAAACAGGTCTGTTCTCTTTTCTCAAAATTTGAAGTGTTCACAGCGTTCACGGGGGCTGAGAGGGCCGGCGGTGGTGGTGGAGGTGGCGGCGATGGTGAGGAGGCAGCTGAGAGCTGAGAGGGCCGACGGCTGAGAGCTGAGAGCTGGAGGTGGCGGCTGAGAGCTGAGAGGGCCATCGATAATGGTGAGGAGGCAGCGGCGGCGACGGTGGAGGTGGAGGTGGAGGGCGAGGTGGAGGTGGAGATGGAGGTGGAGGTGGAGGTGGAGGCGGTCCAGACAGGTGTGATCTCCCCCCTTGCCCCCCGTTGCTCCGGCCAATCCACGCACCCGGCAGAGCCGGGGGATGGTATGCTGACCACCCCCCAGCTCTGCTGGGTGCCTGGACTGGCCGGAGCAACGGGGGGCAAGGGGGGAGATGTGCAGGATGGGAGGAGTCCCTCAGGGGGGCTGGGAGGGCCAGCGGCGGTGGTGGAGGTGGCGCCATTGGTGAGGAGGCCTCAGGGGGGCTGAGAGGGCCGACGACTGAGAGCTGAGAGCTGAGAGCTGGAGGTGGTGGCTGAGAGCTGAGAGGGCCGGCGGCAGCGATGGAGGTGGATATGGAGGTGAAGGTGGAGGTGGAGGGCGAGGTCGAGATGGAGGTGGAGGTGGAGATGGAGGTGGAGATGGAGGTGGAGGTGGAGGCGGTCCAGGCAGGTGTGATCTCCCCCCTTGCTCCCCGTTGCTCCGGCCAGTCCAGGCACCTGGCAGAGTCGGGGGATGGTCTGCACAGACCATCCCCCGGCTCTGTCGGGTGCCTGGACTGGCCGGAGCAACGGGGGCAAGGGGGGAGATGTGCAGGATGGGAGGAGTCCCTCAGGGGGGCTGAGAGGGGTGGTGGTGATGGTGAGAGGAGGAGGCGACGGCGGTGGAGATGGAGGTGGAGGTCGAGGTGGAGATGGTTGTCTCACCCATTTACTTGGGACATGATTATGATATCTGGACTTATGGGACTGTTTTGTCTCACCCAACATGAATTTATTTATGTTTTTAAGCCATATTAGAATCACTATCTCCCCATACAGAGGCCAAGAGGTTCATTGTTCATCTCACCATGCATGTGGATTCATGTTGGGATTATGAGAGGGCAATTCAATGAACACTCCACCATACACGTAAATTCGTGTTGCGATTGTGGAGTGAGTGTTTCATTGTTTCCACACCATGCTTGTTGATCAAAGTTCGGATTGTATGGGAGAACATGGAAACTCTTGGGATTGGGAGAAAGGATTGGCATTACTATGGAGAACCAACTTTTCTGTCACCATGGTTTGTGCTCTTGAATGGCACCAGTTTGTGTGCATAGCACATGTTTCTCTGCGAGGCACTAGTTTCTTGTGCATGGCACTTATTTAAGTGTCTTAGCACCCGGTTGGTGATTTTCATTGGCATATGATTATCTCATTGATATTTGTGATTGAGACACAATTGGCTCTTGTGCCTGTGTCTAGCATATCTTCCATGGGATTCTCACCAATTTATTTTGGGACATGATTTTGATATTGGTATTATGGAGACTTATTTTGTCTCACCCATTTCTTTGGGACATGGATTCTTCGATTATATTAGATTTTTGAGACTCTCGCCCACTTCATGGGACACGATTATATCTTGAATATATGGCTTGAAGCTTAAAGTTACGGACAACTTTTAAAAAGCTGGGGAGGATGTCACCAGCCTGGACATTTCCCAGTATGAAAGGGGTCTGGTGGACTCCAGGATGTCTAAATATTTGGAAAGTACAAGCTTTGGGAATGGGGGATTATCCTAGAATACAAAGGACCACAATCCTAAAATTTATGAGAGTTGCTATTTTTGGCCCAACTCCGATGGAAATTCTGTTCGCGTCATTACATCTGGAATTGAGTAGATACCAAGAGTTGGCAAACTGCCTATGACATAATGTCTACTAGTTGGGATATTTTTAGAGGTAAAGATTATGGGAGAACCCATCTCTTAAATTGGGACATGCGGCAAGAAAGTGGATCAAAGTGAGGCAAGTGGCCTCACACTTGTCAGAAAGTGGATCAAAGTGAGGCAAGTGGCCTCACACTTGTCACTCCAGCTATTGTGTGGCTCTCCACTTGTCATCATAGCCTTCTCTTTCCATTTTCACGCATTATAGACCCCACCTGTGTGGTTATTTCCCCTTCCCTCCCCTTGAATGAGATAGCCTTCTCCTATTAGAGTGGCCAACCAAAGGGAAAGTGCATCTTGTCAGAATATGCAGCAGAGATGATGACCAAATCTTGGAACACAAGAGCAAAAGCAAAAACGCAGGCAGAAAAACAGCACAAGAGAGAGACAGATGTAGGCGTGTAACTCTGCTCTATATACACAAGAAGATCCCGAGATATGATACAAATGAGGTATGGGGGCTGAGGACCTATATATACTCCCCTAGAGGGCAGTCGGTCAGCATAAGAGAAGCCCACGACTGATAAAAGAAGTCCACGACTGCATAAATGCAGTCGGCCAGCTATCTGGTGCCAAAACCTGATCAAAACCAGTCGGCCAGCAGCAAGAGTGCCCACGACTGATAAACATCCAGTCGGCCAGCACTGTACTGCTCTTGGCACCCTCTGGCAGCCCTCCCAAGCCTCAGAAAAAATGGGAAAAATAGGGGAAAAATACGGAGAGTGGGAAAAATGGGAAAACACCTCATAAGGGCGGGCACACCCACAACAAAGGCCCTGGTGTATAAAACTGGACAGGAGATGACTTCTAACACCCCCTCTTAGCTCCTGGCTGTGTAACCAACCACTGGGAGCTGGGGTGCCGCCTGAGCAAATCCTGAGAGCGACTTCGTGAAGAGGTCCACCGTACTGTCCTCCGTCGAACAGAACTCCAGCAAGATGTCATCAGCAACAATCTGTTCACGAACAAAGTGCCTCTGGATGACCATGGGTTCCTCCAGTGGAAGCCCAAACCTGCCATGCAACCTCCTCCTGCTCCGTAAACCTGCTCCTGGGTCATAAGTAGATCTCCTCGTGTCCGGATCTCCTCCCCAAATCGAGTCACTCCAACCGCGGAGTCGAACTCCATCCAACAATCCCCCTCCTGTGTAAAAGAGTCCATGATCCTTCGCATGTCGCAGAAACCACAGGAAACGCAATCCTTCCTCCCGAGGAGACATCTGCAACCAAGAGCTCAACTGCCTCATCAGGAAGCTCCCGTCCAATCCGGTGTCCATCAACCAGATCCATGAATCATACAGCTTCTGAATCACAGAGACATCACACTGCTCACAAGGATCAACACCTGTTACGGTGCACAAGCAAGTCCTGGAAACCTGATGAAACCTGTCAACCACCCCCTCTGAATCCGAAACCACAAAGCCTGGAGAAACCACCTCCTTCTGCAAGTAATCACCTGTCACCTGCCTGGCTTTCCGAAAGGTCCCCGTGGAAAGAACATCCTCAACTACTGGAAGTTCTGTCCCGAACACGACGAGACATCAAAGCATAAGTGACCTGTTCAGCTTCCTCTGACTCACGAACACAAGAACTACCAACCTCAGTACTGGAAAGTTCCTGCCAACTGCTGCCATCTACTGGCAAGCTATCCACCATCTGGTCTCGGAAAGCCCGCACCTGCAGCGTATCCACACCTGAGTAGCTATTACCAGACTGCCACTCATCACAACCCTGAGGACCTGGGAGAGAAAGTGCTGAAAGCCTGTAGACTCCATTCTCCACTCCACCTTCCCAAGTCGGCCAGCAGCAAGAGTGCCCACGACTGATAAACATCCAATTGGCCAGCACTGTACTGCTCTTGGCACCCTCTGGCAGCCCTCCCAAGCCTCAGAAAAAATGGGAAAAATAGGGAAAAAATACGGAGAGTGGGAAAAATGAGAAAACACCTCATAAGGGCGGGCACACCCACAACAAAGGCCCTGGTGTATAAAACTGGACAGGAGATGACTTCTAACACATCTTTCTCCACCCTTTTGATTATTTGATCCCCGCCTCATACTTGGAGGCGAGTTTGTATCTAGCCCTTCGTGGTTGTACTTAGCCCCTCATGGTTTGTTTTCATTAACTAATAGAAGGATCTTTTTCCCAGGGAAAAAAAAAAGAGTCCGATAATCACAAAGTAAGAATCTGGTACCATGCTCAAACTCTGGTACCATGCCGTGAGGCCTGTTTTAACTAGTAGAGTGTCTTCTATAACTTGCAAACTTTGCTTTCGGAATCAAGAAACAGAAACCCAGGTGGTTGTTCCACGTATACCTCCTTCTCGAGGTTCCCGTGAACGGAAGCAGATATCCAATTGGAGAACATGTCATCCCCCTTTCGCTGCCAATATAAGAATGATGTAGTTTGTGATTGACCTGGCTGTAGGAGCGAAAGTTTCTTGAAAGTCAAAACCTTCAACTTGTTTAAAACTTTTGGCAACCTACCGTGCCTTGTACTTTTACAAAGTACCATCAAATCTGTATTTTGCTTTGAAAACCCACTTAGTTCCAACGATCTTGCACCTTGGAGGACAATCTACAAGGTCCCATGTGTGGCTTCTCAAGATGGAGTCATATTCTGCTTGCGTGGCTGCCATCCACTTCGGATCCCCTTGTGCTTCAACAAAGGTGGTCAGCTCCTGAATCTTGAGTAGGTCTGTCATGAGAACAAAATGCACAAGATTCTCACAAGCCTTGTTTAACTCCTCCAACCATCTAGCAAAATGCACAAGATTCTCACAAGCCTTGTTTTACTCCTCCAACCTTCTAGACCTGCGAACATCTTGAGGCACATCCTCGATGGCCGGAGGTTTTGCACCATCCAAAAATTGCATGCACCACATAGGAAATGGCTTACCTTTGTGTGGCACATCATGCTCTTGTTCTTATCCATGTCCATAGCAAATGGGGCAAGCTGCCCTCCATCAGAATGCGAGGAAGCCCATGCTGCATGTGGAGATTGTGTTGCTTTGGTAATTTCCTTGTTGCATGATGAAGAAGAAGAAAGCTCCTCCTCTATCCGACATGGTTGTTCTTGGAATACCACATCACAGTTCACTATGATCTTCTTTGCTTGAAGGTCATAAAGCCAATATCCCTTCGACTCCATGTTACAAACCAAGAAGATGCACTTTGGGCTTCTGGAATCCAATTTGGTTCTCTAAGCATCTAAAACATGTACATAACAATCACACCAAACAACATAACGGTCACACCAAAAAACTTTAAGTGTGCAGCCAAATTTTTCTTACTCGAGTAGGCCTATAACAGAGTCATCTCTTTGAGAGCCTCTTTCTTTGCAAAAATATGAGAACTCATTAAACATGAATTCTTCTCCTCAATTTTGTTCCTGTCTCGGTTTCAACCAATGCAAGTCATTCCTTAAATTTTCCAAAAGTTTGAGACTTTTCCTTAAGAAATACACCCAAATCTATCTATCAATGTGAAAAAATAGGAAGAATCTCCAACTGCAATTGTACTCATATTTCCACATAGATGAACATGCACGAGCTGAAGAGCAGCCTCGGCCCTAAAACTAACCTCTTGTAGAAAGGGTTTCCAATACTGCTTACCTATCATGTAAGCTTCACATACATCCATATTGTCATAAATTGGTGGCAAATGCTCAACTAGCTTACCTTTACGTGCATCTCTTAAAGAGTCTGCATACTATGATGTCAATATCTCTCATGCCAAAACTTGTGGCTACTCAAGTCGTTCTCGACTAAAGCTCATACAACTTATTGCTCCGAAGGCCCTTTGCAATGACCTTATCATCTCCATCAAGAATGACTCCACCATTCTTGTCCAAGTGAACCCGCAAGCCAAGGTCCGTGATGGCCGAGACAAAAAAGAGGTTTCTCTTCATATCTGAAACCCAAAAAATATTTGAAAGACTTTCTATACAACCTTCTTTAGACATAAGTAAAATAATACATGAACCTTTTATTGAGCACTTTGTATCATTGCTTACTGCCACCATGATGTCATCTCCCACAAGCTTTAGGGAGGAATACCAATCCTTTTGATGAGTCATGTCCCAAAAGCACCAGTGTCAATGATCCAAGAATTATCATATGCTGTAGTATTAGCCGTCTCACTACATACTTCTTCAAAGGCAACAAATAGCTCTATTTCTACAACATGACTCTATTCCTCCTTGGTATTTAGAGTGCCATTCTTGGCATCTGCTTTCTTTTTCCTATAAATTTGGCTATATGCTCTTTCTTGTCACAGTAGAAGCATTTAACCTTTTTCTTCTGAATTGAAGAGTTAGAATCCTTACCCTTCTTCTTTGTGTTAGGAGAGAAAGCATGGTCCCCACCATTGCAACTCTACATCCACATCTCCTCATCCTGAAGCAACAAGCTGATCTCCTCGAATGTGAGAGGAGTAGGCCTGACACCAACATTCAAAAATGTAACAAAACTATCAAACTTAGGAGGCAATACATTAGACAGCGACAAGCGAGATCCACGGAGAGCACACTCATGCCGATTGCAGCCATCTGGTCACGGAGATCTTTGATCTTGGTGAGAAACACCTCCACCGTTTCACCTTCATTCAGCTTTCTTGTTGAAGCTGATGTTTGAGATTATGAATCCTTGAGGGATTTGTGGTCTCATACAGGCTCTGCTACAACAAGATCCATGCTTCGCAGCTACGGAGAAATGTTGAACCATGGTTAGCACACTATCTTCCACGCTCGTGGCGATGGCACGGCACAGAGAGTATAGGAAGTCCTTAGTCTCCAAGCTTGGACGAGGTCGGCAACAAGTGGTATCCGGTTGCCGTCTGCATCCCTTGGTGGTGGCGGGTGAACATCAACACCAGTAATGATGTCTCAAAGCTTATACGAGGGAAAGAAAAGCCTTAAGCTTGAACTTCTAGTGAGGTTTATTGGTGCCGTTAAGCTTTCCGTCTTAAAGAAGATGACATTTCTCAAATTCTATTTGATTTAAAAACATGAAGCATCTAAGATATGACACTCTTAAATACCCACATGACTTTTGAGCTTCTATTAGAAAAGGTTTGTACCAAACCATAAGCTCTAGTACCATGTAAGAGAATACAACGTGCATTGTATACAAGACAACACTCAAAAAAAGTAGGATCTTTCACAACACAAATTGCACAATAATAGAGATAGCGAAGAATATTGTATTATTGAAGTGAAACAATAGATAGTAAATCCCCACACCCATGTGCTCCTATGAAGGGAGCTTCAATGGTTCATGTGGCACTCCTAAGGCAAAGGCTGAATGCTAGTAGAAGCTAGGAGTAAATTCACAGTGAAGACTAATGAGCTGTGTGGAAAAGGGACTCGCTGTGTATCTATCTAGGCTTGTATATGCGGGGCGGCCTTGACATGACTACGCAAGTTCGCGGTCATACTCGGTGCCACCATCCGCGGTGTACACTAGTGCAAATACTTAGCCATTGATAGTAACTTCAACATAAAGTCTTGTGGTGTGCCTTTAATAGGAAATCAGAAACACACGTAAAATAATACATTGCAATGCTCACCAATGAAAACTAGGCTTCCAAGCGCTTATGGCCATTATGAGGTAGAAGTTGTTCGGTGTGTCCGACATCGATGCCAAGAGAGTCTCCGGCAAGGGTTAGCAAAGTGGTTTGTACAATAAGGGTCTCCCACCCTTGTTGGAAGTACCTCGATCAAGTTATACATCCAATCACAGCATCGTCACCCTCATCCATACAAAGAGTATCCGATTGCCTCTTCAAGTAGGCAACTCTTGCCTCGTTGCGTAAATGATACATTGCTTCCAAAGTGTCCCATGCAAGTTTTGTTGTCTTGTAGGACTGAATGTTGTTCGGTGTGTCCGACATCGATGCCAAGAGAGTCTCCGGCAAGGGTTAGCAAAGTGGTTTGTACAATAAGGGTCTCCCACCCTTAAAAGTACCTCGATGAAGTTATACATCCAATCACAGCATCGTCACCCTCATCCATAGAAAGAGTATCCAATTGCCTCTTCAAGTAGGCAACTCTTGCCTTGTTGCGTAAATGATACATTGCTTCCAAAGTGTCCCCTCCAAGCTTTGTTGTCCTGCAGGATTGAATGCGCAAAATAATAGACCTTTTGACAAAAAGGGCTATCAAAGACACGGCATGTGTATCCCTAGAATCCCGTCTTTTCTACTCTTGCGTAGGAGCAGTATACTCTACCTCAGCTCCTATAGCTCTTAAAGCAGCTGCCCTCTAAGGTGTTGTTGGTTGCAAGGTAAGTGGTGTGTTTTACCACACACAATGCCCCAAAACCCTTTGGCTACCAGCTAATTCCGAATCATGAAACTCCACAGGGAGTCGTTTGTCCCATCCACCTTATCCTCTTGGGAGAGCACACCAAGAGGATGACATTTCTCAAATTCTATTTGATTTAAAAACATGAAGCATCTAAGATGTGACACTCTTAAATACCCACATGACTTTTGAGCTTAGCATTGTGAGCCATGGCATTTGAATCCACACTCTAATGCCTACAAGAAAACCAAGAAGCACTAACATGTAGGCACTATAATGCTTCTATGCAAAGTTTTTGCCTGCAAAAATGCAACCACAATGTGCATTGTACTCACTGAAGTGTCCAAAACACACGATGTGTGTATTAATGTGTCAAATCTCTCTCTCTCTCTCTCTCTCTCTCTCTCTCTCTCTCTCTCTCTTGAGGACACACCCGGGGAGATTGGAGGAGGTGATGGAGGGCCGAGACATCATCATGATCACAGAGACGCATCAAAGCCCAGAGAGGGGACTACCACGAGTACAGGGCTATCAATGGTAGTCTGCGTACAGGAGGACTAGACGACAGGGTACTTCCAGGGGGCCTGGAGGAGTAGCAGTCCTTATGAGGAGTGGCTTACAGCACTTGGTGAAGGTGGAGGAGGTGGATGAGGAGGCTAGATACATATGCACCTACCAAGCAGAGAAGGACTCGGTGACAGGCTGAGGAGGACACAGATGATGCTGGTGAGATGGGGTAGGGGTTGGACAGCATATATGAGGAGGCGGTGGAGGAGATTTCCTTGACAAAGCAGTCACCCTATTCGATCTTATCTGAGGACATCATTCATTCTTGTGGGGGACTTCAATGCCCGAACCCAGAGCCGGCAGTGTGAGCTTTTTGACTTTGCAAAACCTATACTACTAGATGCTCTTGATATGGATGCAGTGGAGAGTATCATCTAACCAAGGTGCTGACAACACAAGTTATGGATCACACCTACTGGCCTTGGGTGCAGCACACGGTCCATAGGAGGCATGGATCTTGTTCAGGACTTTACTATCCCCCCATGCCCTATTGGAGCTGACCACTAACATCTTGTGCTGTCACTAGCAACCAGCCACACACCATTAGAACCACCCTCACGACCACCTCACACCATCATTCATTTCACTAAAGAGTTGGAGGATATATACACAAACCATGTCTATGAGGGGATACTACATCTAGATCCATCAGAGCACCCGTTCTAGGACTATGCCCCAGAACCGCTGGTATGATGATGAGTGCTGCCAGTTACGCAGACAGCTCAGAGTACAGACAGAGCTGGGCCGGTTTACACTACGCCAGGCTGGACGACAGATGTCTGCCCTTACCAGACATAAGAGACGGGCATATAAGGAGGCACAGTATTCGAACATCCACCACTTGCTGATGAGCTGGGGTGCAAATGTGGCCTGGCGCCAGCTCAGGGAGCCTTCCCCACCCACACCGATAGAGGACCCTGCTACATGGCATGCTTACGCGGAGAGACTATACATGGGTGACACCATCACAACCTCTCCGTACGAAGATGGCATACTACAGAGATCATTTCTTAATGCTGACTTATGATGGTTTCATTCAGAGACCGCACTACATGGATCTATATCTTCCACATGCTCTGAGAGTAGTGATTGGATAGCTCCGAGTTTCATCACACCCCCTAGAGATTGAGGCTGGACGAGCAGCCCGCATCCCGCAAGAGGAGAGATTATGCAGATTATGCACGGCGGATGTGGAGAGCAAGTCACACTTTGTATGCAGATGTCCATATTATGATGGGATCAAAGCCACCTACCCTACTCTCTTCAGAGGAGCAGACACATCTTTTCAATCCATCCTGCAGATATCAGATCAACGAGTACTTGGGCGCTTCTTAATAGAGATATACCGACACTAGAGAAAGGAGAGCCCACATCCGACAGACTCAGCTGACCGATTTCTTCCAAAGGATAGCCATGCAAGATCCCATAGTGATGGGCCGAGGAGTCACTTTGAGAAGAGTAGAGGAGATTCGAGCATTGCGGCGTCCACGAGCGCCCGGATACCGACCTTCCCACAGGCATCGACATATGATCAGGGACATTCGGGCACGACACCAAAGGCGACTACAGGAGAGAGGACAGCCGGGACCCATTGATCTAGCGGCCATCTTGCATATCATTACAACTCGCGCTAACATGTATGACATATCACCCCCCCCCCTCACCACAAGATGGAGCTAACTAGGAGCATGCCTGCATTGAGCATCGTTATATCACCCTGGCATATAGTTGTGCATTTACCCCAGTAGTGCTCCTTCGTTATATATGTACATACATTCCGACCTCACAATAGCAGTTTTCTTCCAGTTGTATTGTGCACTGAGCACCATCTGATACTCAGAGATACCACATACATTGTACATGGTTTTGTCTCATAGGCCAGTTCTCTTTGGCTTGAGAGAGATGTTAATACTCTCTCTCTCTCTCTCTCTCTCTCTCTCTCTCTCTCTCTCTCTCTACAGAGAGCATTTTCTTCAGCTCACAGCAGATGGTTTTGTGATCAGACCCAATTACATGGATGTATACTTGTCTCATGCAGTACGATGTGCTATTGGTCAGATTCGCACATCCTCACACCAGCTTGAGATTGAGATTGGCCGATATAGAGGTATACCAGCTGAGGCCAGGATATGCCGAGTATGCCATAGGGAGCCAGAGACAGAGCTGCATTATATATGCCATTGTACTGCATACTATGAGATACGTGGTCGTTTCCACTGTTTATTCAAAGAGGGTTTTGGACCACTTTCCAGAGTCATGGGGTACCAGGACCAGAGGTGTTTGGGATTGTTCTTGCTTGAGCTGCGGAGACATAGAGATAGCCTGCTTAGGCGCACAGAGAGCCAGACTCAGAGGCACATTACAGACTTCTTTAGTCCAGCCATCACTGCGCCAGATGGACCACAGCAGCAGCAGGACATGGATACCGCCCACACCAGGGGTACGCTGATTGATCATGCGATTGAGCTTGGGTGGTCCAGACGCCCACGACTACGGAGGAGGGCATCCCAGCATAGACGGAGGTTGCAGCGGCAGATTCGGATTATTCTTGCGAGGCATGCGGGACACCCAGTCAGGGTGCTGACCACGGAGGATATTGAGGAGATCCGCCAGTGTCCGATGCGGCACATATTATGAGATGGAGGTACCTCCATAGTGTACCTTCCAGTTCCAGTTTCATTTTCTAGGTGCCAGTAGTATCATCTTTATTTTTCATTTTCTGGGTTTTTTTTTTTTTAATCCAGACATTGTATCAGATCCACCATGATGTAACTTTTGGTCTCATAGGTCATTATGGCCTTTTGAAGACGTTAATATAACATTTCATTTCATTTCATCTCTCTCTCTCTCTCTCTCTCTCTCTCTCTCTCTCTCTCTCTCTCTCTCTCTCTCTCTCTCTCTCTCTCTCTCTCTCTCTCTCTCTCTCTCGTACTAGGCGGCTCTTTCACAAGCTCCATTCAAAAGGGGAAGAGCCACTAGCCGACCTAGGCGGCAACAGTGTTGCGGGGGCACTAGTGCCGCTCAGGTATGGCAACGCAAATAGGCTGAACGCAAACGCGGAGAGAAAGAGGAGCAGTGCACAAATACTCTTGGCGACACAGAGAAGGGCAACGTGCAAAGCACGTGTCTTGTGCAGGGTGGTGCACGCGAGGACGACATGCACTGTGCGGGCAACAGTAAGCAAAGGAGGCAAGAGCACAGTACTCTCATGCAAATGTTGGACTCAAACACATACAGGGGTCTAGTGCTATTAGGATTAGGGTTTGCTACAGAGCAGTATATACAACTTGCAGAGATGCATAGAGATATAGCTAGCCATCGTATAGCAACTGACAAGAAGAGTTCGAGAGTGCAAGTGACATGGCATTGTCACGTGGCAATGATGATGTGGCATTAGTGACATGGCATTGATGATGTCACATTTATGATGTGGCAGTTAGGTATAGGTGGCTGACAACAATAGTATTGGCTGATTAGGAGCAGTGGTGCATTATGTATATGTGGTTAGCGAATCGTCATATTCATCTACTTTTCTCAGCGTTGAACTTCACATAGCGTTTCTATTTAGGCAAAGTGCTAGCTAAGAGTGTCCAGTATAAGTATAGGTCACATGGCTATGATTAGACGTCTTCATTCTCAGGCTTCAGCCACATCTTGTACTTGAATTTCAATTAAATTATTCTTTCTTCTACATAATATAGAGCAGTACTTTAGGACCTTGTGTGTGTTGTATGTGTGATTCCATTGCACTCTTCTTTGTATGTCTATAAAACCCTAGCACATAGCCACAAGTATTCTACAGTTGGTATCAAGGCCTAGAGAACCTGCAATGTTTTTTCCCTTTTTTGGCACCCGTGTGTGTTAACACCTTGGTTAGGGTAGAGCACTTAGACTCCAAGAGTGCACTAGTTCGGGTTATGGGAAGGTGGATATTTGGGTTCTCTCCACTGCACATGGGTTAATTGGTGTTTCTTGTGCTTCCCTGCCCCACCAAACTCTTACCCTATCGCGCACAGCTGAAGTCCCTCACCTGGCCCTTGATAACACTCACTGATGTGCTTCTCAGCATGAACGCATCCATCGACAAGCATGCAGCTAAAATGCAAGCTATATCTACCTGTCTTGACAGAATGAAGTCGGCATCTCGAGCACCTAGTATTCCAAATCTCGCATCTACAAGGGCCTGTGCTGGGAAGCAAGTGTTGGACAATTCGGAGGATGAAGTGGAAAAACTTTTAGGAGGTGGATTTTTCATTGCTTTTGGATGCAGACAAGGGTGCACTAAATGAGCTTCGGCGGAGTAGGGTTGTCATCATTCTACAATTGCGTGTAGTCAGCGAGAGACGTCGTTCGCATCACCGACAGTGTCCATGTCCACATGAGTCTCCAGATAGTTCGCGTTCGCCTTCACTGGCTCAACGTCGAGGGATTACCAATTTGCCAAGTCGTGAGGAGCAAGCTCAATTATTGGAGCTTCTGAAGCCTCCCAAGTTCAACGGAAAGAAGGTGGGAGAAGTTGTCACCAATTGGACCACCTAGAATGGCCGCCACATTGACAAGAGCAGGTGGTTCAACATCCTCCACACATTCTCTGTGTACTCCAGTGCCTCCCTTGCCCTGCATACTCGTAAGTGTGTCACATAGGGCTATGAGTTGAGCTCTAAGAAACGAGTGATTCGATTCTTCCCGAGAATTTGGTTGTTGGAGACCAGCAAGCTAGTTCACGCTTTTGTGCCATGGATTTAGCAAGATCGAAAGGAATTAACCATAGTTGTTTCTCGTACGCGTACGACCAGGTTCGTACGTACGAGTCGTACAGTACGATACCGTACGAATTAATACGATATCGTACGGTATGAGTTGGGTTTTTTTTTCCCAAAAAATTTTTTCCTTGAAAAAAAAATTCCAAATGCTTAAAAAAAATAGAAACCCTGCTTTACGAAGATCCCAAATGCTCGCAATACTTCGCAACTTTCGTGTTCTCTCAATATTCCATATGGGGTTGTGGAGAGACCTAAAAAATCTGGCGAGGTAGACTGGTAGTGTACACTTGATTGGTAGGATGAGAGAATCTTGCTACATCACTTGGGGATCCCTGGTATAGGTAGGCTAGACAATTAGATTCTCAAGTTATGCACGAGGGAGAACATTTGGACATGGCCATTTTGATCTAGAGAGGAGTCCCTAAACTTATCACCCTAGATGCACTCCTCGTATTTGTGCAAGGACGGTCCCTTAGTCATAAACGCTACACTGGGAGACCTTTGGTATTGCATTACCCATCCAGGTTCTTTTTTGGAGACAATCGGGAGATCCAACCGGGAGAGACACATATCCATGTACTGGTTTCTCAAGCATTGTAGACTCCTCCCCTCCCAACCTTCCCTCACATTCAAGCTTGAAGCTCCATAGCTTGTAAGTGTAAAAAATAAAAACCGTGTTTTATCATACGGTATCCGAAAATTTCATATCGTACCAAAAATTCCCGTACGGTATCGTATCGTATGGTATCGTATTTTCGTACCATGACAACCATGGAATTAACCTTCGAAATGTTTGAATATCAAGAAGGTAAACTCTTTCAAAACATCATGTCGTTCAAATACTCACAACGTTATTTGAAAGGAATTGCCACATGGTTTACCTCAAAAGAGAAATGTGAACCATAATATTGAGCTAATACCTAAGGCACAACTCATGTTTAGACAACCTTACAAGATGAGTCAATCTGAGGAGGATGAAGTTGCTACATAGCTTCAAGTGTATCTCCACATGGGGCATATGAGGCCTAACAAGTCCTAATGGAGAGCACCAATTCTCCTAGTGGAGAAAAAGATAACATGAAAAGAATGTGTGAATTATAAGGGTGCCAACAAATTTTCCCTTAAGAGTAAATATCGTTTGTCAAGAATGGATGACCTTATTGATCGACTTTGTGGAGAGCGATATTTCCCAAAGATTGATCCAAGGACAAGTTACCAATAGCTTAGGATATTTAAGGGTAAAGTCTTTAAGATTGGTTTTAAAACTAGGTACAAACATTCTGAGTCCTTGATTTTACCATTCATACTCATGAATCCACCAGCTACTTTCCAGCAGATGATGAACGATATCTTTCGTACATCTTTGGGAAATATAGCATGTGCCCATGCTAGGGCCATTCTTGCTACAACATAGCCAATGGGAAAAAATATTGACTTCCAGCACCATCACCACCAGATTTTGGTACCGCCTCTACTATCCGCACCTATACATCCACACGATAGCGAGGAGTAGGTAGACCTCAATCTCGTGGTAACTCATGTCAAAGGTCGTGGTTGTGGTTGGTTGTGGCGGCACGGTTATGCTTCATTAGTTATGCTGGAAATGCTTCCCGACAAGCATGCAAATGACTTCAAAGTGTCCACATATACCAGTACCAATAGTAATGGCTCAGATGATGACAACTAGAGAGAGAGAGGACTCAAAGATGAGCTCATAGCTTGTAGAGCCTAGACATGTCACCTTCCATCTAGACTCTTGGGTTTAGCAATTTGGATGTATGATCATTAATCATGATACATCTTTTTATCATTTTAACTCTCGACCTTATACAAATGCCACAGTGCCACCATAATATAAAGATTTGATATATTATTGGGATTTCAAGTTTTAGTTTGAGTTTGGACTTTGTTGGGATTTGAAATTTGGACTTCGCATATGGATTTGAAGTTTGCTTTAAAGCTTTGAAGCTTTGAAGTTTCATTGTCACGTGCACCTTGAATGGGGTACTCAGTCACACACTGGCATGATCATTAGTGCAGAATTTGTACAGAAGTAGCACCTTTTTTAGGAATATTTGTCATACACCGTGACCCCATTGTGAACCCTCAGTCCAGGGACAGCCAGGCACGAGCTATGTAGGTCAATCTCTGAGAGGTCAATCAAGTGTTAGTCCTCCTAACCCACTTGGAGAATTCATCATACAGGTGCATGTAGATGTCAGTCATAGCCATCGATGCATGATTAGGCATTTTTACACTCATTTCATATAGAAGGGGGCAACCCTAAGGCCAGTCCAGAGGCAAACCCAATGTGGGCTAGCCTTGCAAAGGGTATCCAAACCCTTGCCATACACCTAGGCCAGTCAGCTAGCCCTTTGGTGGGCTTAGGGGACAATCGGCCAAGCCTAACCACAAGTCGGCCAAGCCAGACTAGGTCGGCCAGGCCAGACAACCAGTCGGCCAACAGCGGACCAGCCCTACACCCCAACCACCACCCCAACAGAGAACAACAACAGCCGACAAGTGTAAATAAGCCGACTAGGCATTTAATGCTAGTCCTGGTAAAATTCCAGCAGGCCAACAGCCTTCTCAAGCAGTCAACCAGCAGTAGAAGGCCATATAAATACATGTGCCTCAGTCCCACACAAAACATTCAGGTATTCAGCAGAAAGCACAGAAGCAGGTTAGCATCCAGACTCTCCAGGGATCAAGAAAGCTCCTCTTCACATTCAGCCAGCATATGTGCAGTCCTACAGCTATCTGGACTTGCATCAGTGGCCAAAAGAGTCTTCAGCAGAGCCTCGGATTACATGGATACTCAGCCAATGCACGGTCTTCCTCGTCCTTGCATTGGGCATACATATCGCTTGTTTACTCGAGCATTGTACAACATTCTCCAAAGAATAATATAAACAAATACTCCTGCTTGTTGTAGGGGGGCCCTTCAGTGGGTATTTGGGACCCAATACTGTGTCGTCTTCTACATTCTCATTCTCTTCCCTCTCTCCACCCTCTAAATTCGATGCTAAAGATTCTGACCACATAAAGGTATAAAGAAGGCCTGTTGTGCATTATCACGATCAAGCTTAGTGCATGTAACATTCATGCTCATGAATCATTATGTTTTTTGGTCAACCATAAATTTGCATTGTTTTTAATAATCTCTAAATGCTGTAATGTTATTTTGATTTTTTGAAACATATCGGTTTTTTTATTTCAGGATGAACATCAAAAACCTCAAAACATTGCTTATGGCGATAAGCCTAGGTCAACAACCCCTCCTTAGTACACATTTCAGCCCAGTCCAGAGCATAACAACAGTAGGGGGGCAAGCTGGAGAGGGCGCAAAGGGCACAGAAAAGCAAAGATGTGGATCCTATCAGCCCCCCCAAGGCCGATTTATACCTAACCCCCGTCATCAACCTCTGGTTCATACTAGTCTAAGCCCAGTTTGAGCATAACACCAGTACAGGGGCAGTGTGGGGAGGACGCACAGGGTGCAACAAAGCAAAGATGCGGAGGACAGGGGCTTGCACAGTCCACCATCACAATGGGGACCTCAGACGTGAGCACAAGCATGGCAGTATGGCAAGTCATGGGTTCGTATGCATGGGGTGGGCACATCGAGTGGAGAGAGAAAGAAAGACTACGCCTCCTAGAAGACCACCAGGATCTATGAGACAATGGTAATACATCAATAAACACGCATAGTGGCATGTAACATTTAAAAAATTGGAACACACAACTTAGCCACAAAAGCATATACATAAACACTTTGAACTAAATGTGTCAAGGATAGGGAGTGAAAACATAAATACATAGCACCACTAGAGATCTAGAGTGTGTGCATGAGAGAGAGAGAGAGAGGGGGGGGGGTGTGGGGAGAGGGGTGTGGGGTGTGGGGGTGGGGGTGGTGTGTGAGACAGACAGCGACAGAGAAAGTAACCTTAGATACCAAACACAGCATCAAATATATCTGTAATGAGAATCCAAAACCAGCAGTACTCACCAGATTGAATTCAACATAGCGACCTCTCCGAAGTTGTTGCCATGCTTTGTTATCTGGACTAAATGGTGTGTCTTTCCTTTTTTGTATCAGTGGAATGTAAGCTGGAATAATGGAGTTGGCACACTCTGCAGCACCATACATACAATTAAACAGATTTGGAAAGGCCAAAAACTCATCTGCACTTGTTGCTTGCATTGAAATTAAATGGGAACACCACAATCAAACCCATGCACAAGTAGGAAAAAGGTTGGAGATTCAAGGATACTAGAAAACAGAGAAGAATAACCAGGCATAGGGTAGCTATTTCAACACAACAATCACCAAGATGACAAATAAAGTCTCTTCAACTGAATAAAGATTACCACAGTACCTGTTGCAAAGGCAAAGAGTTGATCTGGATCCCTATCATTCAAGTCATCAAAGAAAATTCCTCCAATCCCTCGCCTCTCTCCACGATGCTGCAACAAGAATCAAGAAGTGATCAAAAAAGTTACATGGTTTGCTTATGGATCCCCAGCCTTGCTCAAATGATGAATAATTAATGCCACAATACAACTCTAACCAAGGCATAAACCAGTTTGTCTATACCGAAAACTTGGATTTGCAAAATTCATTCGATCAAACCAAAAATCAGCAAACGTACAGGGATGTGCATTCGAGACTATTCAAAAGCATACTCAATGACCATTATAGAGCATGTGTTTAAGCAATGGACTTGAATCTTGGAGACTAAGTACTTTGGCCCAGTGGCATGACCATATTAAATTCTTAAACCCCCCTCGCCCATGCTTCATCCCTGCATTGTGTAGCTATTTATATTGTAGTAATGTGTATGAACACACTTAGGACCAGCTGGGGCACTTTCTCCTCTTTAGGAGGTTTTTTTACCTGTGCATGTGAACGCCTTCTTATCCACTTATTGGGTGTCCTTATCCTTTGTACTTGGCACTCATTTCATAATCATAAAATCTATATCGAGTTGTGGGCCTCTCCCTCTCCTTCTCATGATTGAGTTCCGTGTGTGTGTGTGTGTGTGTGTGTGTGTGTGTGTGTGTGTGTGGGCTGCAGAGAGAGAGAGAGAGGTCGCCTGTGTGTGCTGCACGCTCATCATAGCCCTACGTCTCCAGTGACGGTGTTCGTGAGCCCGACTGTACCTGCTGGGAATTTTCGACGGTGCCTGTTGCGTGTATCTGTTGCTGCCCAAGTCTATGCAGGCCTGCTCGTCGCCTAAATCGCTTCCTTCCATGACCCTGACTACCCTGCATCCACTCTGCAGATGCCAATCTACAGGCCTGTTTCATTGCCTCGATTGACCCATCCTTCTTCCTCTCTGTGTTTTCTCCTGCCCAGTGCCTGTGTGTGTGCATGTGTGCGTGTGTGAGAGTTGGGTGTGAGTGTGAGAGAGATTGTATGTGTGTGTGGGCGTGTGTATATACTGTGTGAGCAGTCTCCCTTTTATATCTACTTCTTGTTCGGAGCCAATTTTCTCCTTCGAATGCAGGAAAGACATGGAGAATCAGGTAGATGAAGATGGCCGATGTTTGCACGAGAGTTTGTCAGAAGAATTTGCTCAAGCAAGGAACACTTGGGAGGGTCCCTTGCCAAACCTCAAATTTCAGATTCCAGCACAGGATCTCATGTACCCAATGAAGCAGTATGTGCAAAATGCAGTCATTCTGTTTTTCCCTGGCAAGCTGCCTTCAGCCCAAGATGTGGCTCAGTGGATAGTATCTGTCCTGAAAAAACATGCGGTGCAGGGATTTTCTTTGGACCGCAATTGCAGCCACCTCCCTCGGCTATCCCTAAAGAGCCAGATCTTGTCACGCCAAGGCACAATATTCTTCAAAATGCTAAATCACAAGATATTACACAAACTCAGAACAATGTAAATGAAAAAAGAAAAGGAAAGCAAGTCTCGGTATCCCAACCGGTAACTCTGGCGTCTACCTCGAAGCAAAAGGGTAAAATGCAGGTCTCAATGGCTTTGGACTCATGATAGTGGCATACAAATTGGTTGCAAAAATGCTCGTTAACCGCCTCAAGGGCTCTCTCTATACGGGTTTGCATATGGTGCAATATGGGTTTGTACCTCACAGACACATTACGGACAACATTGCAATGCGTACATTGGCATTGAATATGCTAAATCAAGGTTGATGTGTACGTACTGTACGTTGTGTATATGTACGTACTGTACGGTGTTCCGTACAGTAAAATTTTTTATGTACGTAAAAATACGTACCATTGGCAAACAATAGGACATTCAACACCTTTCTACATTTAAGGTCCATAAAAGTTTGAAACATTCAAGAATCAAAATAAACCAATTTGCATGTAGTATGTACTAATTTCAAAACACACATCATATACTTGACACAATGGCTGTCAAGACAAAATAGACGTAGAAAGGCTCATACTAGAGCATACAAATAACAAATGTCTGATGTCAACCTAAAAGGCTCATACTAGAGCATACAAATAACAAATCATAAATGTCTGATGTCAAGAGTCAAGACTCAAAAGTAAAAAACACTAAGCAATAACAAAGAGTCTCGACTCGACTCTCGAGACTCTACTCTCTGAATCTCAAAACTCCTCATCGGATGAGGATGATGACACTCCTGAAGAGAGCAAGTCCCCGTCTGTCAGGACGTTGCCCTCTTCATCATACTCTGGCTCTGCCATCATACTCTGCTGTCCTGGATCATCATCCTCCGTAGGCTGAATGAGAGGAACAGCCTCATTTGCCCGTCTCCGAGGAGTACGGACAGGAAGCTTTCCTCGCCGAATGGTCTCTCGTCGTGAAACTTCTGGACCTGCATCTCGCCCGACTAACGGGAGACTGAGAACTCGCGCACGTGACCTCGTCACACGTCGATCCACACTCTCCAACTCTCTGTGCAGCATGCGAATAATCTCCTCCTGATCGTTTCTCACAAGCTGCTGCTGCTGCTGCTGCTGCTCAGTCTCCTCTGCACTCCCCTCCGAGACCAACTTCAATTTCGATGGATCTGTCTGTTAAAAAACAAAATGCAATTCAGTGTTCACATTATTAACAGCGTAGAAAGTAGTAATTAGTAATTACAAATATTCGCTTGTAATATGTATAAACGCTAGCCCAAAGTTTCAACTTTCTAACCTGCTTGGGTGTCCCCAAAGCGTGGTAATCTCGCACAAGCTTCATATTTGCTCGGCAGTAGACCAATCTCTCTAGCTGTGCAGTGCTGAGTCGATTACGGATCTTCGTGTGAATTAGCGAATAAGCGCTCCAATTGCGCTCGCATCCACCAGCAGAGCAATCCTACATGTCACATGTGCATTGTGACGTGTCAATGGTGACAAATTACAATGGACATTGGACATGGTCATAGACAATAGACATTGATGATTGGACAATGAACCATGGTCCCAGGTCCAAAACACATGTATGAAAAATGTAAAGATAGAAAACTTTACCTGTGAGAGGACACGTAAAGCGATACGAGTGAGCTTTGGAAGACCTTGTCTTCCATAACTCTGCCACCATGTAAGAGAGAACTTCGTTGCCTCCGGCCTCAACGCCACAGCTCTAGTAAAGGATGACCCTAAATTATTTTCATAGCTTGCGAGCTCTGCATCAATGTCCAACTGCTCATCCTCCTCGCAAATCAAGCCAATGTACGCATCCTTGCCCTGTAGACTCCTGTCATTAAAAAGAGTTGGCTTCTTGTAGAAAGGATGAAGCAATGCAGCCATCGCATGAATGGGCCGACTCATAAATGTCCATCTCTTGTCTACAACAGCCAAGATCTCTTCCCGACTGTAAAAGCATTGACGCAACATTAGTTAACAGGCTGAATTTTGATTATAGTATTTACTATTATACATTATAGTATTATACTAAATAGTTAATAGACTCGAGAGTAATCATTGCAGAAGCAAGTACATACCGATCAAGCGCCAGTGATCTGCAGCCTCTGATGTGTGTCTTCATCTCTGAGAAGAGATGATAGACTAGGCCCATGGTGGAGCCCTCCATGTCTGTGACACGCAGCAACACATAAATTGGCTGCAATGCTACTATCATAGCCTGCACCTCCGACCAAAAGGACTCATCAAGCACCCGCCGCTGTATGTATCTAGTGGACTCCTCCTGTGCGTGATGCATCTCTCTCCACTTCGGGTCCACTACTGTCTGTAGAAGTGGATCCCTCACTGCATAGAGTCGCTGCAACACAAGATACATATATGCAAATCTGGTCTTCAAGGGCCGCACCATGTCAAGTGTACTGTGACTCCTAAAGATAGCCAATGCCTTGTGCTTTTTGCGGAAAAAAGTAGTCATTTTTGTGGCATCGGAAACAATAGGCAACACCCATGTTAACTTCCCAATGTCCTCCATCAACAAGTCAAGACAGTGAGCTGCACATGGAGTCCAGACAATGTTCTTAAACTCTGCCTCAATCATCTCACCCATAGCCTTGCAATTGGAGGCGTTGTCAGTAATAACCTGCACCACATTCTCTGGGCCAACCTCAAGTATAGCCTGCCGGATGTGCTCATAGATAAACTCACCTGTAATCCGCTCTCCAGCCTTTCCTGCATCAACAGCACGCAAGAAGTACGTGCCAAGGCAAGACGACACAAGAATATTAATGATGTGTCGCCTACGAATGTCACTCCAGCCATCTGAAATGATGGTGCACCCAAACTGCCCCCAACCTGCCTTCACTGGTACCAATGCCTTATCTATCAATGCTTTCTGCTCCTCAAGCGTAGTGGTCCGCATCTTATTGTATTCCAACCCCAACCAATCCTCTGTGTGTCCAACCTGGGCTATGGCTCTGACCATCCTCTGCCACTGCTCAGTCCTCAAGACATGAAAGGAGATGTTGCACTCAATGAGAGTGCGAGCAATCTCCATCTCAGCCACTTTCTGGCGCTCCTTCACCCAAGAAAGAGAGGCAACTCGAGAAGGCAAGGTAGTCTGCCTTGGTGCATGCATCTCTCCATCATCCTCCACATAGTCCTGCTGCTCATGCATGGTACGAGCCCTCTTCCTACTACCAGTGGGCTGCTCCTCCTGAACCTGTGAAGAACCACCCAAGTCTCCCAAGAGTGCATCATGGAGAGCATCCTGTGTCTGTTGACTACCTTTCACCTTTTTCCCTGCACCCATTGCTGGAAAATTCTCAGCAATCAACTTATCCCTAATGTCCTTTGGTACTGCCTTGCACCCTGCACAGTTATTGGTTGTGCCAATGCCTGTCAAGTGCATAACGACGCGAGAAATGGTACTGGTGAGCTGAAAGTTGCAATACTTGCATTGCCATCGTCGCGTGCCAGATCCAGCTTGCCCTGGCGTGTTGACAATGCGGATCACATTGGTGTGCTCTTGCCAATACGGGTTAGTTGGCTTAGGCATGATGGCTCTTGAGACTTTTGTCTGCACCTGCCAAGTGCGCAGCACATATGCAAGAGAAAGAGATAAGACTCAAGACTCAAGAGGGAGAGAAAGAGAGAGAGAGGAAGATGCTCAGTTTACCTACACGCACGCCTGGCGGCAAATTTCCAACGCTGTGGTCGCCTGGGCTTTTTCGAAATCTTCCTGCTCTCGCCTCTCTGTAACGCACGCTCTCTGGAGTCTAATAATTAAACTTGAAAGGCCTAGTATGTACCCAAAGGCAGCCGCCAGGCGGGCGCCCATTCATACACGCTCGGCGATTTTCAGCATTAAAAAACCCACACGTACGGATCGATATGTACGTTACTGATCCGTACAGTACGGCCGTACGGTACGGATCAGATCCGTACGTACGTATATATCAACCATGTGCTAAATACACAGATCAAGATGTGCTTCTGATGCAAATAGTTATTGAAAAGGCCTTTGACACAATCCAATGGGACTTTGTGGTAGAAACTATGCGCTGTATGGGCTTTGGTTGCAAAATGAGGAATACTGTTTCCTAGCTTTATCAAGATAGCTTGGCATCGAGCATTGTGGATGGAGCACTCAAAGAGGCATGGAACTTAGGCAAATCGGTACACCAAGGCTGCCCCTTGAGTGCGGTACTATTTGCCATTGCCACACATCCACTACTTTTACATATGGATCACCTTCTCACCACCCATACTTTTCATGGGCTGGTTTTGCCATCATGTGAACAATTTGTGGGATGAGCATAGGCAGATGATTCCTTCTTTCTGCCTAGAAATGATTCAGATGATCTCAAGACTGTAATGGAAGCACTTGACCACTTCACAGGTGCAGCGGGCCTCAAAGTCAATTTTAGGAAATCCAAACTCTTGCCAATGAAAATTGAAGTTTGGCATGCTCATATATGGCCGAGAAAAATAATCCTTCACAGATTGTGCGTCATTTGGGATATTGGTTGGCATGGAAGGCTACTATTAATGCAAAGGTTTACTGGATATTGCAGCGAATAAAAGGAAAATTGTACTACTGGAAGCTTACCACTTGGCCTCTCCATGTGCGCTTGAGAATAGTGCAATCCGTACTCATTGCATATATTCAGTTCTTTTTACTTCTTCTATTTTGGCCGCGAGATCGGATTGATGCCTTTATGTCGGAAATATTAGAGATCTTTTGGAAATCAAAACACCATAAGAAAGCACACAAGCTATTGTCAATGGCAAATCTATGTACTCCCCTCCCCATATGCATGGTGGACTGAACATCCTCAACATACATATACATGTCCTCGCACAAAAAGCTACTTTGTTGTCAGCATTCGCAACGCAGCGGCAACCTTGGTCACGGATGCTGGCGGCCATGTGTGTTAGGATGAGATCCTCGGGCTTTGGTGACTGGACTACTACACACTGGGAGGTGGTGTTTGGTCGTTTTGTTGGAAAGATAATCGACTGCCCATACAGCACGCACCTTATTCAAGACTAGAGAAAGGTGTTGCAGCATGTGACATGGAATGATCGTGACATGGTGCAAGGGAATTCACTCTGCGGGCTGAAAGCATACATTGGACTGCGGCTCTTGCCCGCCCATTGGCTTTCACGCAACCAAGAAAAGCTTTCTTCTTGGCAAATGGGCATAATTAAGTTCCATGATGTGGTGGACCATGCTGAAAACATTAAGTCCTTCCTTATGGCTTGACGTAGCTTTGGATTGGGTATGCATTATAGACCTTTGTGGCATGAGATATGTGAGTTGTCCCCCTTTGCACCAATACCGCTGCTTCATATGCATGACCGCCTGGCTGACTGGAAAGTCTTGGGGTACCTTTGGATGTAATATCAGCACTCTAGCCTTATGTTGTGTTCTTCTCCTGTTTACGGTTCTAGGCTTTGTGGACAATTTAGAGCAGCCGGAACAGATTCATGTTCAGACAGCATATGTCGGACACCACCTCCTCCGGTAGGCTCTCTTTGCGATAGACACTGCATTGTTGTTATGCAAGCCAAGATGTTGATTTGCAGACTTTCTCACTTTTCTTCGACTGTTTCTAAGGAACTCTAGTATGGGTCCTTTTCGGACTCACCATTGTCCAATGCATATACCTTCATGGGTTCTCACCTCGCACTGACGTTTCCCAATAGTAATATATCATTACTATATATATAAAAAAGTGTGTGGGGCTACCGCTCCAAACCCTAGCCCCAACATTAGATACAAAGTGTGTGTGTGTGTGGCTGTCACTCCAAAACCCAGCCCCAACATTTGGTATTAAAGCACATTCTTCTTCCCGTTGTTGGTTATCACAGCACACTGCTGCCCACATTTTGTGTGCATCAACTTCATCCTATGCCACATATTGTGTGCTCTGTAAACTAGTGCTGTTCGTCGCCTCCCTCCTATCGCTGCCGGACTTTGCCCCCACTTTACGCAGCCTATAGCTAACGGCACTAGTTTGCACACAACCACTGCTGCCCAGCCCAGCTGGTGGCATGGGGCTGAGCTCAACCCCGTGCAGCCTTACCTGGCACCCCTCCTGGGGAGGGGGGGGTGGGGGGGTTGTTTTTGTCATCTTTACTCCTCTACCACCTCCAATCTACTCCAACCTTGGCGTTGACCTACAGCAACCACCTCCAATCTACTCCCACCTCGGCAACGACCTACATCAACTGCCTTTAGTCTTCTCCGACCTCCGCGCCAACAGCAACAAGCACCTTCATCAACACATTCTATACACTCTCTATCTTTACAACACTATGTGCAGTCACAAATTTCCAGTCAGTGCTCCTTTTTGTTTGGGTCAAAGCTTTTATCTGCAGATCTATCTGCGAGCTACTTGCAGCCATACATGTTGCATTCCGTGGCATTGCACTTGCAAGAGTATTAGGACAGTTGCATTTGGTAAGGGTCGGATATTGCATCTATTAGTAGTAATCACTGGCAATGATGTCTTTGGAATGCTTAGTGTTGAGGATAAGTTGGTTGGCACTAACTATCCACTGTGATCATACATGATTAAGCATGTACTTGCTGCCAAAGGCTTTTGGAATGTGGTGATTGGGCTTGAAGCACAACATGCCTCGCCAGCACACCAATAGACTGCTACAAGTATTCCAAAGAGTGATACAGCATCTACTTGACGGCAAATCCCTAAACCCCTCCTACTGCAAAGCAAACTAGATGGCATGGCAGAGATATGAATGCACATTAACCTAGAGCTAATCCTTTGATTAGCAGACCTAATCCAACAAGGTTAAAGGACACTCGCATTAGGAGATACGAATGCACATTAACCTAGAGCTAATCCTTTGATTAGCAGACCTAATCCAACAAGGTTAAAGGACACTCGCATTAGGAGATAGGAGGCAGATATAGAGGGCTAAGGTTCAGAATAGCCCCGGGGGGGGGGGGGCATCTTTGCTCCTCTACCACCTCCAGTACACTCACACCTTGGCGTTGACCTACAGCAACCACCTCCAATCTACTCCCACATCGGCAACAACGTACGACAACCACCTTCAAGCTTCTCTGACCTCCACGCCAAGTGCAGCAAGCACCTTCATCAACACATTCTATACACTCTCTATCTTTACACTGCCATGCGGTCACAAATTTCTAGTCAATGCCCCTTTGTGTTTGGGTCAAAGCTATTATCTGCAGATCTATCTGCAGACTACTTGCAGCCATACATGTTGCATTTCATGGCATTGCACTTGCAAGAGTGTTGGGACAGTTGCATTTGGTAAGGGTCAGATATTGCATCTATTAGTAGTCATCACTGGCAATGATGTATTTGGAATGCTTAGTGCTGAGGATCACTTGGTTGGCACTAACTATCCTAGATCGGGAGAAGTGACCACAGTAATCAACACATCCTTTTTCACAGGAAAAGAACACGGGGCAAAGAAATTGGACTTAAGATACTTACCTAACAAAAGCTTTAATTGAATACTATGAGATCTACTAATCACTAGATCCTCAAAAGAAAAGTTTTCTGAAGTATAAAAATTTTTAAAGAGATTTCTGACATTATACAAGTCAAAAAATTTATAAGAGAAAAGGCATGAAGTCATGATCCTATCTAAGTGTAATAATCTTCGATTGAAGTCTCTAGAAGCAAAAACTTTTCTGTTTGAAGCACTCACAAACTCTACCTCATGGTTTACTATATCATCAACTTCTATGTCATGATGATACTCTTGTTCCAAGGTTGGATGATGTTCTCCATTTACATCAATAGGGGAATGAGAAAGAAGAAGGTCAGGACCAGGAAGAGAAGAACTCTAAGAAGCTTTAGGCATCCAAACCTCTCTACTAGAGTGGGAAGACATGAGTAAAATTTTCGGTTTGGGATGATTTCTCCTAACCAAGGGCACTTTTCCCCATGTGGTTTTCCCCTTGGATATCAAGTGTGAAAGGACACTCTATCCATTCAACTTTTGTACTTGGATATTATATGGATGTGACTCATATGCAAGAGGTGACTTGCATTTGTAATCTACCACACCCCTTCTTGCTCTCTTTGTGTGTCTTCCTGAAGCTAACCCTAATCTGCAAGAAACCCTAATTCTGTGTGTGTGAGTGTATGAGTCCAACAATTGGTATCACATCTTCTGTTTCTCATCTCTCACTCACTGCCTATTCTGTGTTGAGAGGAGGACATGCACACCTGTGACCTCCCGTGGATTAAGAGCTAACAATTAGAGTTGTGCCCGCATCACTATCCTCACAAATGTGTGCTCCCGTCGCCATCAGGACAGAGAGCTCTCGTGTTGCCATCGTCAACTCTCTTGTAACCATCGCTGCACACCCGACTCTTGCAGCTATATAGCCTCTGTGTGTTGCACACCCACCACCTGCCAATATCCCTTGTTGGAGTCTCTCCAAGTAATCGCCTACGTGTCACAAAGCTCACGTCTTGTTCTCGCAGTTCGGTCTGGGTCTTGATATAGCCCTTCCACGACGACCACACACTGCACGAACACTTACCCACAGCGAGTCCATTCCTCACCAGACTTCTCCCTTTCGGCGCCTCTACCCCCGTCTTCGTTGGCATGCGATCCCGTCCACCTACCGACCTGCAATGTAACTCGTAGCGGCGGGTGCCCGGGGGACTAGGGCCTTTGACACACTTGTTGATACCATCAATGCATATTAAAACATTTAAACATGGCCACAGCCTTAACACATATCCATCATCACTTTGCATAAAACATAAAGCAGGACAAAACATCCACAAATGCTGAAAATGGAGCTTGCACGTGTGACACCGCATAGAGGCCGGAATGGGCCGACCCCCCCCCCCCCCTTGGAGTATTTTATTACCCAAGGAGAATAATATCATGTACAAGCTTTGAGGGCCGTACTCTCCCCACGGGAGATGCCGGATTATCCCTATACAAATGCCATAGCACAGCCCAACACAAGGCTACCAAGCCGGAACATAGGCTGTAGAAATGCCGAGCCATCAATGTAATCCATATACCTCCGTGTGGGTACTGATTCTTCCCCAAAAACCACGGGTCTTCATGCAATAGAGCTAGTACAGCAAGTACAACTCTCCATTCAGCCGGTACAGCAGGTACAATGGCTGGTACAACAGGTACAGTGGCTGATACAGTTGGTACGGTGGCTGGTACAGCAAGTACAAGTACAAAAGCTGGTACAGCAAGTACAGTGGCTGGTACAGCCGGCACGGTGGCTGGTACAGCAAGTACAACAAGTACAAAAGCTGGTACAACAAGTACAGTGGCTGATACAGCCGGTACGGTGGCAGGTATAGCAAGTACAAATGCTGGTACAACACATACAATGGCTAGAAATCATAATAAATAATTGAATACCCTTGCCTTCAGTATTTCTTCGCGATGGAAGCCTCCAAAACAGTCCCACAAAGCCGGTATTCTTCATGGGCAGCCTTCAAGTGAGAGAGAAAGAGAGTAGCCATCATTAGAGAAGCCTTCAACGGTGGTAGAGGCTAGTGTGCAGCAAGAGAGCCTCTATTAATGAAGAGAGGGGGCTCCAATTTATAGATTTGGGCCTCCCATGAGCTAAAATGGCAAGAGAAGGCTACAATGACAAGTGGAGAGCCACACAATAGCTGAAGTGACAAGTGTGAGGCCACTTGTCTCACTTTGATCCACTTTATAACAAGTGTCAGGCCACTTGTCTCACTTTGGTCCATGGTTAGTTAGTACGAAAGGTACGGTACGGTACGGTACGATAAAATACGGTACTAATTGGTACCTTAAAATTTTTTGAGGTACGGTACGATATTAGTACGTTTTTTTTTTTAAATACTTCCTAAACTTAAAAATTGTAGACAAGAAGTTACAAAATAGTAGAACCATGAACATAATGTCATCATGCCATTAGAGTACAAAATTGCTACAAAAGGATAGGCCAAAAACTCATGGCATGGGCGACCGCCAACATGCGTACATACATGATACTACATACTACAATACATCATCGATGGGCTAGAAGGAGATAGATGCCCAATGCCTAGAGAGCTATAACATATCAAAAGTCTACATCATCACCAACATCTGCATGATCATCAACATGATCACTACTAGAGTGTCCATCAAGAGAGTTCTCTGAAGAGGACTCTTCGAAGGTGGACGAGACACTCTGGGGATCATTCTCGCTAAGTAGGTTGCCATCATCATCAAACAAGGGCTCTCTAGGCAGTGGGGTATCATCATGAGGGAGCAATGGAATATCATCATGAAGGCGGGGATTGGAGCTCGAGGATCCCCGCCTCACATATGTGCGAAGGCCACCCTTTGCCGATGCCGAAGGCGGAGGCCTATGAACTCCAACTGCTCGGGCCCCCGTCCATGCTGACTCCTGGTGCTGCGAGTATCTGCTGCCACAAGCTCACTATAGAGCTCCATGAAGATTGCCTCGTCCTCCTCATCAGGCAATATGATCGCTTGCCTAATATGGCAATGGCAAGTGCACACGCTGACAAACAGCTCCCTATAGGCTGCAAATGGCGATGAATGGCTCTCTAGAAGACTGAAATTGCTCCACGCAACAGCAACAACAAAAACAACAACAACAACAACAACGACGACGACAAAAAAAACAAAAAACAAAAAAAAACGTACGGTATCGTACGAATCCGTACGGTACCGTACCGTACAGCAAGTACGTACGATTTCAGTCGTACGACGTACGGAACTAAGCCTGCTTTGGTCCACTTTCTTGCCACATGTCCCAATCTAAGAGATGGGTCCTTCCATAATCTTTACCTCTAAAAATATCCCAACTGGTAGACATTCTGTCATAGGCACTTTGCCAACTCTTGGTATCTGCTCAATTCCAGATGTAATGACGCGAACAGAATTTCCATCGGAGTCGGGCCAAAAATAGCAACTCTCCTAAATTTTAGGAGTGTGGTCCTTTGTATTCTAGGATAATCCCCCATTCCCAAAGCTTGTACTTTCCAAATATTTAAACATCCTGGAGTCCACCAGACCCCTTTTAGACTGGGAAATGTCCACGCTGGTGACATCCTCCCCAACTTCTTAAAAGTTGTCCGCAACTTTAAGCTTCAGGCCATATATTCAAGATATAATCATGTCCCATCGATTGGGCGAGACCAGACAGTCTCAAAAAATCCAATATAACTGAAGAATCCATGTCCCAAAGAAATGGGCGAGACTAAATAAGTCTCCATAATACCAATATCAAAATCATGTCCCAAGATAAATGGGTGAGACAAAACAGTCCCATAAGTCCAGATAGCATAATCCATGTCCCAAGTAAATGGGCGAGACAAATCAGTCCCATAAGTCCAGATATCATAATCCATGTCCCAAGTAAATGGGCGAGACAAAATAAGTCTCCTGCCAACAAGACATCGGTCCACATGACCCTTGGCATAGACATAAGTCCCGTCATGTCCACTTTACCACTTGCACTCCGTGTTGGTACTCTGGCCACACACCTTGGATGAGATGTGGGCTTACAAGAGACACACAATGAGCCGGAACGGCCGACTCCTCCCTTGAGTAAATTGTATTACTATTGGAGAAATTCAATACATAGCTTCACGGGCATCCATTGCCAAATCCTCCATGCCAATGCATATGAAATTCAGCATTTAGAAAACAATGGTATGTCGATGTAGATCACCAAGGAGCTGCCTTGACGCCCGGCCCGACTTCAGTGCCCATATTCTCTACCATTGGCTCTATGTTCTACCAAGCAAGGTAGCAACATCTTGAAGAGCACTTAGGACAAGAGAAATACTACACAGGGCGGCTAAACAAGGAGTCCTGAAAACAATCACTCTCGCAGGCATAGATAACCTGGTGTTCCATACGCATTTCTGCTACACATAGTTTATAGGCATTTCGGCCACCAACTAACACTACCCTCTCAAATGCCCATGTTCCCTTCCATCTGCTCTCTATTGTTCCACCCACACATGGTAGAAACAATCTTCAAGAGAGCACGTAGGACAAGAGAACACTACACAGGGTATGTTGTGCTTGTCACTACCCTTTGAAGTGCCCATGTTCCCTTCCATCTGCTCTATATTGTTCCACCCACACATAGTAGAAATAATCTTCAAGAGAGCATGTAGGACAAGAGAACACTACACAGGGTATGTGAACGATAAGTTTCATAAGTCCAATGCATCCCAAATAAAGGGAGCCAAAAAGAATAATCCATCCCAGTAAAAGGGAGTCATAAACATAATCCATAAACCTGAGGATGGATCCAAATCCCTAGAAAAGAAGTCCAGGAATCTATAGACTTGTATACCATAATCCATGTATACCATAACTCTTACCACATACTCCGTGCTAACCACACACCTTGGAGTAGAGGTGGAATCCATAGAAATTGCTTGTGAAGCCCAATATCTATATAAATCTCGTCCAAGAAAGAAATCTCCATAGATATAATCCATCCCAATAAAGGGAGCCATGAAAAGAATTCATCCCATTAAAGGGAGCCATAAACAATGTTTCCCTGAAACCATCTCAAGGCAAACAACAACACCTTTCTCCTTGCATAGCTATAAAAGGGTTAGTGAACATCAAAAACACTTCATAGTAAATAGCAAAAGCACCAACTTTGCAAACTCAAAGTATACTTAGCTATTCTTTGCCAAGTTGGTCATGAAGCCAACAGAAATATCTCGTCACCATATCCTTAAGATATCTTGAGATATATCTCCACATAGCTTGCCTGTAAGCTTGATAATATAATCCACAATATCCATATGGAAAGAGTGCTAAACGTGTGCACATAAAGCCAACTCCATACTTCCAAGATAAATTTTGTGAATTCATAAATCCTTAGATCAAGCTGTCTATTGTTCATGCTCTTGCTTCATAGGCTCTGAAGTGGCTGGCCATGCTTAATAGCAATGATGGTAAGTGTGGTCCCCACTCCAGATCTTTTCTCTTCCTTATTGATGGAAGGAAGCCTCCGCTTCCAAGAAAGCCTATGCTCTGATACCAATGTAACTCGTAGCGGCGGGTGCCCGGGGGACTAGGGCCTTTGACACACTTGTTGATACCATCAATGCATATTAAAACATTTAAACATGGCCACAGCCTTAACACATATCCATCATCACTTTGCATAAAACATAAAGCAGGACAAAACATCCACAAATGCTGAAAATGGAGCTTGCACGTGTGACACCGCATAGAGGCCGGAATGGGCCGACCCCCCCCCTTGGAGTATTTTATTACCCAAGGAGAATAATATCATGTACAAGCTTTGAGGGCCTTACTCTCCCCACAGGAGATGCCGGATTATCCCTATACAAATGCCATAGCACAGCCCAACACAAGGCTACCAAGCCGGAACATAGGCTGTAGAAATGCCGAGCCATCAATGTAATCCATATACCTCCGTGTGGGTACTGATTCTTCCCCAAAAACCACGGGTCTTCATGCAATAGAGCTAGTACAGCAAGTACAACTCTCCATTCAGCCTGTACAGCAGGTACAATGGCTGGTACAGCAGGTACAGTGGCTGGTACAACAGGTACAGTGGCTGATACAGCTGGTACGGTGGCTGGTACAGAAGCTGGTACAGCAAGTACAGTGGCTGGTACAGCCGGCACGGTGGCTGGTACAGCAAGTACAACAAGTACAAAAGCTGGTACAACAAGTACAGTGGCTAGTACAGTCGGTACGGTACAGCAAGTACAGCAAGTACAAATGCTGGTACAACACATACAATGGCTAGAAATCATAATAAATAATTGAATACCCTTGCCTTCAGTATTTCTTCGCGATGGAAGCCTCCAAAACAGTCCCACAAAGCCGGTATTCTTCATGGGCAGCCTTCAAGTGAGAGAGAAAGAGAGTAGCCATCATTAGAGAAGCCTTCAACGGTGGTAGAGGCTAGTGTGCAGCAAGAGAGCCTCTATTAATGAAGAGAGGGGGCTCCAATTTATAGATTTGGGCCTCCCATGAGCTAAAATGGCAAGAGAAGGCTACAATGACAAGTGGAGAGCCACACAATAGCTGAAGTGACAAGTGTGAGGCCACTTGTCTCACTTTGATCCACTTTATAACAAGTGTCAGGCCACTTGTCTCACTTTGGTCCACTTTCTTGCCACATGTCCCAATCTAAGAGATGGGTCCTTCCATAATCTTTACCTCTAAAAATATCCCAACTGGTAGACATTCTGTCATAGGCACTTTGCCAACTCTTGGTATCTGCTCAATTCCAGATGTAATGACGCGAACAGAATTTCCATCGGAGTCGGGCCAAAAATAGCAACTCTCCTAAATTTTAGGAGTGTGGTCCTTTGTATTCTAGGATAATCCCCCATTCCCAAAGCTTGTACTTTCCAAATATTTAAACATCCTGGAGTCCACCAGACCCCTTTTAGACTGGGAAATGTCCACGCTGGTGACATGCAAAGTCTCTTCAGCTTCCTGTCCTGACCGCAAAGCTCGTTGTCACTAATGTCTTGCCTCGAGCCTCGACTATAGTGGGCATCCCATGTATTTGCCCGTTATCCAGCCCGCATCTTGTGTACCAGCTTGCTATTGTACCCCTTCTGTGCAGGTAAAATTTGCAAGAAATCCTAATTCTGTGTGTGTGAGTGTGTGAGTCCAACACTTATCTAGCGCAATGTAAAGTGGAACCTTTCCACACCATGGAGATGTTTACGCATGGGTTAGATCCGGATTACAAGTTGGAGGTCTCCACGAATGGAGCCAAGACTCTAGAGGATGATATCAAATTTGCCCAAAACTATGATAATATCCATGATTACATGCGCACTCCACGAAAAACCCAGCGGGGATTTGGCAATAAAAAGCCATCACATAGTGGCACTAAAAGCTCATCCAAACCCCAACAATCAATCGATCAACCTCAGCAAAGTACAAAGAAGGCTCAACAAGAATGCAAGGCAACCCAGAAGGCGAAAGCAAAGGAGATGGGAGCATGCTTCAAGTGCAACCACCTGGACAATACCGCCAAGGTTTGTCCGAACAAGAAGAACAAGAGCAAGTCCATCTGTGTTCACGAAACCTGAGGTATTCCTCGTATCTCTACTATTGAAATTCACCACCTTGAGCACAGTTTGTGCCGAGGATGCTCTTTGGATACTTTGGCCTTTGGCAAGCATGATCTCCTTAGGATCGAGGGTTTGATCACGAGCCGGAAGATATCTGTACTTTTTGATAATGGCATCAAACATAACTTTGTGAGTGCTCGCTTGGTGTAGAGGCTACACTTGCCAATAGTGACAATGACCACAAGTACCAAGTGAACTTCACACCGGGGAGATTCAGGACAAGACAGTTCTGAACCTAGACTTGTGAATGGGCGACTATTCCGAGAACCTTGACTTCACCTCATGACCCTAGATCGGATTGATGTTATCTTGGGAATATCTTGAATAGATTGTGAAAAACCATATTATTATTGTACATAATGATTCCCCCATTGTAATTTAAGACCTCATTTTGTACCTCCTCAAGGGAACGATATTCCTATTGTATCACCTATTGATATGAATGAACTCTTTACATTTTGTATCTCTGTATCATTGAAGTCTGTTTAAGTGCAATATCTCTTTACGAGATTCTCGATTCTTGAGGGTGAGCTCTTCTAATTGTAACACGTTTTTTTACATTAACAATACCATCATGGAATCGGCCGAATCTCGTCGGGTGAGGGATATTGACCGTTAAATCACATACGTGTTCCCAGCTGATTTGCCTGACACCCATCACTGATTTGCCTAACACCCATCACTGGGGTCTTTCTTGTTCATCAAGCCTCTATTCAAATAACTTTTCTATCCCTACACTCTATCATTACAATACACTTGCAGGTCCGTGTCATCTGTGAATCAATGGGCATCTCAGAAGGCTACCTTTCAGTGGACATTGAGGGTTTGCAGTGACATTTGCTTGGGGAAGATTGTTAGTTTGCTTTTCAATCATGGGGCTAATAATGATGTATACCGGTGCTCTTTGCCGAGGACCAGCTTGATAGGACTAACTATCCCATATCGCCATATATGATGAAGCATGCCCTCATTGCAAAGAATTTATGGGTATATGTATCTGGTTGTGAGTTAAGACCTGCTAGTCCTCCACCTACAGCTCGCACGTTGGAGGAATCCACTGTTGGAACTAGTGATTCTGGTTCTAGTGGAAGTGAACCGCCTACACCTGTCCCTTCTAGTGATTTTGGTTCCAGTGGAAGTGCACCGCATGCACATGTCCCTTCTACACAGGAACAACTAAGATGGGATGCTAAAGATATGCAAGCTCATGCATTGATTGCTCTCTCATGTAGACGGCAGGTCATTCCTCATATCCGTTCATGTACTTTAGCTAAGGGTACATGCAATATAATTGCTTCTTTGTATCAGATCCGCAATGAAGCTTGTGTAGCATATCTCCAGAAAAAGCTTGACACATAGCATGTGGCAGAGGGTAATTCTATGGATGGATTTATCAATCGTGTTAAGGATTTGCAAGAGCAATTAATCACTATTGATGAGGTGATACATGACAGTTCACTTGTTTCTACGGTTCTGCATGAATCCCATCAAGGATTTGCTACCACTCTTCAGCTCTTGACGAAGAGAAATTCAAGGTTGTACACATTTGATGAATTTGTAGTTTTTTTGTTAAAGGGAAGAGCAATCCCGGTCCCACCTGAATAGTATGATTATTGCAGATTAGGCCTTTGCAGCCTCTTCTCGTGGCAAAGAAAAATCTCGGATATCTTCTAGTGCTAAGCCTAAGGGCAAGGCACCTGCCCGTTCAAATCCTCCTGTGTCAAAAGAGGGTGGGGACAAAAAGAAATGGTGTAGCTATTGCAAAAAACTTGGACATGTCATTGAAGAATGCAAAAAGCATATTGCGAGTGAGCAAAAGAAAAAGCAACAAGATTTGGTTGCTACCACATACACTAAGGAAGAGGCCAACTTGGTTCATGATGGCTATGCATTGCTTGTCACATGTAGTACTCTGTCTATGCCTTCTTCCCTTCCTGTATGTCGATTTTTGATGTTGATTGGTACTTTGATAGCGGTGCTACAAAGCACATCACTTCATGTAAGAAGTTGTTTGCCACTTTGCAGGATGCACCTAAAGGTGGTATAGTGATGTGTGCTAATAATGCATCATATGCCGTTAAAGGCATTGGGAATGTAGATTTGATAGCATGCAATGTGATGACATTTTCACTTTACATGACACATTGTATATGCTTGGAATTCGTAAGAATCTCATTTGTGTATCTGCTCTTGCTAAAACTGGGTTTAAAGTTCAATTTTCTGAACGCTGTTGCTCAGCTCATGACCATCGAGATATAGCTTCTATTGTCACGTCCAGTACCTTGTACAATGGTTGGGATGCCAAGTCTTAGTGCAGGGGAGCTTCTCCAAAGATGTAGCTATGGCCTCCAACTCAGGGGAGACTTAGAGGACTCTATGGCTAGGAGGTGAGCCTTAAGCCCCGCTCCTCTAAGGTTTCTTGCGCCAGGTAGTTCTGGGGCTCGGACTAGGGAGATTTTAAATTTACCCCATATTTAAAACGTGGCATTGTATGATTTGTGATGTTTCTTCGACTAAACCATACCTCTAAAGTTTATTTATGCATATAAGTAATATATCATGCAAGTTTTTAGATGCCCCCCCTGCAACAAAAAATAAAAAATAAATAAATACATTTTCAAAACCTCTGGGATTTTTATGGAACGTTCCATAAACGTTTGGGAAACGCATTTCAAGAAATGCGTGGCTACTATGATGACGAGGATGTCTTGGTGCGAGAGGGAGTGGAGTTCTTTTTTGAGGAAAAAACATGAGTTATTTTTTTGGGCCCGACATAGATAAAGGGAGCAAGTTTGGTAGAGCCGAGAAGGGAGACAAGAGGGTGAAGAGGGACGAGTGAGAAAAGGAAGGCAGCGTGGAGGGCAAGTAAGGAACAATCCAACTACTATAACCAAATGCTAGGGGGGCGAGCAGCAAAGAGAGGGGGAGAGGGGGGAGCCGCGGGGGGGGGGGGGTGTTCAGGTAAAGGGTGCATGGAGGGGGCTGAGCATGAGAAATTTAGATCAAGAAAGAGAAGTGGAGGGAGGTAAGGAACAGAATTCGTTGTTGCATGGTTGGATTTTTGTATTCCTTCTTTGAAAAGGTTCAATAAAGGGCAATCCCACAAACGCAAAGAGGAGCGACCCAAGAAAAAGGGGTGGCTGAAGCAAAGGGGGAGACCCAAGAATCGCAATGAGGCGAAATTAGGAGGGACACTAGATATACATTTAAGTTTTCTTTTTTTGTGTGTTGGCTCTTTTAGAGGGAGATGACCTAATGGGGCATAGGCGGCAAGCTTGTGGTTGGCAACCAAGCTTCAGGCAACCCAAGAAGTGCAAGTAGGCCCATGGGGAGACTTGTGATTGGCGACCAAGCAAGAAAGGGTAGGTGGAGGCACGAAAGGTTCTGAGGGGGGACGAGTAAGAAGGGGGCAAGTAGGAGGGTGGCCGGGGGGAGGGGGGGGGGGAGGAGGTGGAGGTGGAGGTGGAGGTGGAGGTGGAGGTGGAGGTGGAGAAAGGCGATTACAAGAAAATATGGAGAAGGGACAAGGAGTTGGGAAGGAACCTGATGGCATTATAAACCTTTTGTGAACCTCAACAAGACCAAGGTTATGATCTTTAAAACCTCACACACAATGGATCCCAGACTAAGATTCACATATGCAAGGGATCATATAGACGTTGTCTCATCTTATGTATACTTGGGAGTTACCTTTTATGGACTCTACTTCACTATGTGCCTAGCAACAAAGGCTCAACAGACCAAAGGATATGCAGCTTTGACATGGTGAAGCGACAATGCTTCCATGCTCACTTTCAAGGGTGGCTTTTTAACACAATTGTTATGGCTGCTATGATGTATCCGGCCTCCTTTTGGGGACTAGGCGTTGGGGAGGATAATTAGAGGAGGATAGAGAGATTGCAAGTCATGAATGTTTGCACTAAATATTGGGAGTAACACCTCATTGCCCCACTCCATTATTCTTGCAAAGTTTGGAGCAACCACCTTGGTAGTTGATGACCTCCGGTAACGGGGGACGGGGACGGGACGAGGGACGGCCATATGTAGGGAACGGGGACAAGGGTAGGAACGGCACTTAAAAATTACTTTGTCAGTACCACCCACTCACCTATACGGGCAAAGCTTGCATGTCCATGGCTGTGCACCACCTCCATGAGGGGATGGGGTGTGATTGACCTCATCCCACCATGTCCATCCCGTCGTCCTTCTACGGGTAGTTGGAACTTGAAGAGCCACTGCCACGAGGAGGATGCTATGGATGATGGATGCCTCCTTGTCACTTGATAGCTTGAGAGAGAAAGAAAGAAAGATTTTATTAACATCTTCCAAAAGACCGAACTCGGCCTATAAGACAAATCGGTGTACCTGTATGGGGTATCCTCTGTCCCAACAAAATGAAAAAGAGAGAGAGAGAGAGAGAGAGAGAGTGAGTGAGTGAGGCTTGAGCCTTGAAAGTTGAGGGAGAACTTGAGTGTGAGGATGGGTGGGTGTGTGTGTGTGTGTGTGTGTGTGTGTGTGTGAAGCTTGAAAAAGAGTGTGTGTGAGGGAGAGTGTCTCTCTTGAGAGGCTACAGCTTGCTTGTGTGAGAGTTTGAAACTTGAGACCTTGGCCCTTGAGGCTTGCCGCTTGAGGGAGAGAGAGTGTGCACTGTGTGTGTGTGTGAAGCGAAAGCTTGAAGTGTGAGAGGGAGTGTGTGTGTGTGTCTTCTTATAGGGAGGGAGGCAAGAGAGAGGCCAAGGCCCAAAGCCTCAAACTTCAAAGGCTCAAGGCCTATGGGCCAAGGCTAAAGGCCCATGAAAAGCCCCTCACAAACGGCCAAAAAAAAGGTCAAAAATGTGACCATTGCCCAAACAGTAACCTGCAAGCGTTCCCATGCAACCGTCCCCTCTTGGATCCGTCCCCGGAACGCCGTCCCTTGTGAGGGATGCCCAGCTGGGGACGTCCGTCCGTCCCCGTCCCACAGTGTTCCCGAGACGGCGTCCCCCCGTTCCAAGGGTCCGTCCCCTCCGTCCCCTGTGACTATGATCTACACCTTGCTTGGATAGAGACAAGCTCCTCCAACTGCCCTGGAGTCGTCTATGCAAATAGCCAAGCCATGACATGTTAGGGTTTGGTTTTCCAAGGTTTCACACTAGTTCCTCTCACATGGGCTTTATATGAATCGCCAGCTCCCATTCTACTTCAGTCTGGATGCACCACTATTACCTCTCACCCATCAGGATATTAACTGACCTATTCAAGCAGACCTCTAGAGACCTTGTCACATGGCTGGTCCATTGTAGCTTCCTACAAAAATGCAGTTCTACTACCTAGACCACTTTATAATGCTTAGGGAGGACGGTTCATTCGGAAGCTTTGGCTATCTTCACACACGTCACATGCCAAGAGGATTGCGACCGGCCACATAAAATTCTCATCGCCCGAGGGTGGAGACTCGGCAAGTAGAGGGCATTGCCAAACAGAAGAAGATCTATCCATTCTGTTCACTAGAGGTCAAGACGGAAAAGCAATATCTTTTCATATGCCCATTGTACTATGAGATTCTTGGGAGATTTCATTGCCTCTTCACAGAGGGATTTGGCCTAGTCTCACGTCTTTGATTTCCCAGACGAGCGAACATTGGGATTCTAAATGATGGAGCTGCATCGCCACACAGAGATCGGCTATGCAGAGAGGCGCTACAAACCCCACATACCTCACAGCACCCCATTACGAGTTTCTTTCATGGAAGTACATCCAACCCAAGATGGAGGCCTCGGCCAACGAAAATGAGAGAGTATTGGCCTAGATGCCCCTTCTGGACAAACCAGGCAACAAACATTTACAATCCAAGTATCACAAATGTCACCGCACCTCGTAGACATCTCCTTAGAAAAAGGAGATTCATGTGCAACGAGCTAGACGCCTGAGACCCACTAGTCCAAAAAGAGACGCCATCGGACAGCTTGAGATTCCAGAGATTCTCTAGAGATATAGGAGCACACACCCCCCCCGCCCCCCCCCCCCCCAAAAGCAGTGGATGTGTAATAAGCCTTCATAAGGGCTGTGGCACGTGTACTTAGCTTATCTTCAAGAAAACAACAAATTCACGTGTAAAACCTTGAGAAAATCTGAAAATAAACAAAAGAGAGAGAGTAAAGAGAGAAGACACCACACTAGGGGTCGGAATAGCCTTGGGCCAACCCCCGTGGGGGGGGTGGGTACCCATGAGAAGTGAGTGCCCCCCCTCCCCCCTCCGAGTTATATTAGATAAAACCCCTTGGAGGAGTCTTGAGTACAAGTTCTTAGAGCTAGAGAGCTCTCGTCTTTTTACACGTCTCAACAATAAGAGAATAGCTGAATTTATAGTTCTTGACCAAAAGCACTTGAGAGAAGCGCTTTGACGATTAAACTTGACCTTTTGACAAGTCAAGCACTCGGATACATACTTGTCAATGTCCTTTCTCATGCTAGGCCAATAGAAGTACCATTCCAATGCTTGCGCAGTAGAAGAAATACCTTTATGCCCTACATAAGGTGGTGCATGTGACTCCTCAATCCTTGGTTATGTATGACCAAGTATCCATCATCAAATATCCCTCCTTCAAGGAATAGTGATTAACTGTCTGACCATCCTCTAGCTTTTGAATAATCCCACCAAAGTCTTCGTCATGCACATAGTGATCTCTCACGTTTCATGAAACGCCTGGCAACTATGCATGCAAACCAGCCCAATACTTTCTTAACTTAGACTTCTCAAAGATCTCCTTATTAAAAGGAGTAATCTTGAGATATGCATCCCAAAATTTCTTGTTGCAGCACCCTAGCGCATTGATTGCTTGGATAGGGTACAGCCCCTAGGTTCCAGGAGTACAAAAGTCCAAGTTTGGGAAAAGACACTATTTGCGTGGGTGCCCCCCATAGTGCACAAGTCCAGGTTTGGGAAAAGCCACTATTTGGGTTCTTTCTAGTGTAAAGAAAGCGACCTTTCCTTAGTGTGAAGGGCTCCAACCCTCGCCATCATTCCTTATCCTTGGTTTTGGGCAGCTTGTTATGGATCCTGCTCATTGCAAATTTACTTTAGGGTGTGAAAGCTAGCGTGGAAGCGAGTGGACAGAGTCGACACCCCGAGCACCTAGTGTTCCGGACTTGGCGTCTACCAATGCTCATGCTTCTCAACAAAGGCATAACTCGCCTGAACAACGTCCAATGGTGGTGAAAAAACTTTTCAAGAGCGTGGGGAGGAGTACCCCACACACACTTGCAAAGTCGGCCACACCACCACTGGACATCGTTCGGACAAGATGGGATCGCGAAAACCCAGATTTTGCGTGTTTGGGCCTTCTTAGGGAATCAAACATAGAAAACGTGAGATGGAGCAACAAACAGGCAAAAGTTTCTCGAGGAGTTTTCGCTCGTTTGGCTACACGTAAGGAGAGACGAGCTATGCTCCCAATCCGGCAATCGTCATTGAACACTTATATGTAGTCGTAATAAGGATAGACACTGCACGCCTCACCGACAATGTCCTTTGCAGAGTCCCTCTCCACCTAATTCTCCAAACAATCCCCACTCACCTTTATCGGTTGGACACCGAAGGACTTTTGCTTTGCCGAGTTCTTCCTCCAAGCCTAAGTGGCAAATTCTTTAATATCAAAGCTTGTACAAGAGGACTCTTCTCACCTCATTGGGTGGAGAATCTTCAAGGTCTAAAGTCATGTCACCTCAAGAGGACATGTCACTGGATCTATCTTCACCTTGGAAAGATAAACCACTTGGTGTGTCTTCACGGATGTATTACTTGGGATATGTTCCACAAGATGGTGGTCTAGACATAAAGGTGTGATGGATTACTTATGGATACAGATTTGGTGTAGGTCTTCTATGGAGTCTTGTTCTTGGTTCTACTTTCTTCCTTCAGACTGCATTAGAGTTGGAGCAAATAGGTATTGTGATCCATCTGAGCCGATGAACTAGTGGTTACGGTATAGATAGCGAAGTTTTGTCAGGCCTTCTTTGGTGTGCACTTTCCATGAGCTACCGAAGGATACTCAACAACCAGCAGTGTTTCTTCGTGGACGATTGGACAACCAAAAAGTGCTGGATCAGACGAGAGTTGGTCATCCGCAAGGTTTTTTGCAGGTCTTTGTGTTGACGTAAAATGGACGGAATGTGAGCCTTCGGACCACACACAAAGTGGTGTCGCAGTGTTCAGGATCTTGAATACCATGGACAAGATTTGCTTGGACCTTCTCCTTCTATGAAAGAGCACTTTATATGGACATCGTGCAGCTCAAGGAAATTCCAATGCAAGTGGGGAAAAAGGTCATGCAGATGGTTTCAACAGGCTAGCAGCTGCCAATGCCTCATGGGAGGCTGCCTGACACGTGGCATTCCTTCAATCAAAGCCTACAAGACTCTCTGCAGTACATGCTGGTCAAGGAGATCTTACGAGTGTGGGCTAAGAAACAACGTCTTCATTCTCAAACATCTTTTGTACCCTACGGACATTTGTAACACGTCTTTCTTGTACATAATACATATCAGTAGTTTAGGACTCGTGTGTGTGTTGTATGTGTGATTCCCCCGCACTCTTTTGTATCTCTGAAAACCCTAGCACATAGACACACGTGTTCTAAATACAAGGTCAACCCTTGCCCAGAGAGAAGTTCCCATCCACTTGTATAGAGTTGGTACAGTCCATATCTTGGATTCAACAGAGGGGGGATGCACTTCAGACCTTTTGTGAGGAGAGTAGCCTCATCATGACAGGCCCATAGAGATAGTTACTTCTACCTGGGGATGCATCATACCTTCATCGGTCCTATGTTCACCACGCGCCTAGCGGCACAGGCCCACCTAGCAAAAGAATACACTTCTTCAGCCCATTTAAAGAGTGCTTCTGGACCCACTTCCAGGACCATAGCACCAACAGTTGGTTGTTTGACACATTGGTGAGGCTAGCTATGATTTGGGAGAGGAGGAGTGGAGAAGGACAGATAGTGCATGAGTTAATGGTTTCACGCATGATCAGGAGTAAGCCCTCTGTACCACATGAGATAGTCTTGCTAAGTGTAGGGTCGCACCGTTTGTGCACTCTTCCTGATGATCACCTATTTTTCCAATATGTACATAACATACAGACATTGCCTTCTAAGAATGGCATTTAAGTCTTCTAGACAGCTTGTACAAGAAGGTCATAGCAGGTCCTCGTACTCATAGATCATTAACTATGCATGGCCTCCAGATGGACCGCCTCCGCCTTTCATAGAGTTATGTTTCAGTTTTCGGTTTTCACGTTCTATTTTTGTTCCATGGCACTATACCGATGTTATCACTGTACAGTTCATAGTCTCATAGATAGGCCCTTCAGGCCTTTTGTAGACATTACTCTCGCTCTCTCTCTCTCTCTCTCTCTCTCTCTCTCTCTCTCTTTTCTACAGAGAGCATTTTCTTCAGCTCACAGCAGATGGTTTTGTGATCAGACCCAGTTACATGGATGTACACTTGTCTTATGCAGTACGATGTGCTATTGGTCAGATTCGCACATCCTCACACCAGCTTGAGATTGAGATTGGCCGATATAGAGGGCCAGGATATGTCGAGTATGCCATGGGGAGCCAAAGACAGAGCTGCATTATATATGCCATTGTACTGCATACTTTCTACTGTTTATTCAGAGAGGGTTTTGGACCACTTTCCAGAGTCATGGGGTACCAGGACCACAGGTGTTTGGGATTGTTCTTGCTTGAGCTGCGGAGATATGGAGATAGCCTGCTTAGGCGCACAGAGAGCCAGACTCAGAGGCACATTACAGACTTCTTTAGTCCAGCCACCACTAGACTAGATGGACCACAGCAACAACAGGACATGGATACCGCCCACACCAGCGGTACACTGATTGATCGTACGATTGAGCTTGGGTGGTCCAGACGCCCACGACTACGGGGGAGGGCATCCCAGCATAGATGGAGGTTGCAGCGGCGGATTCGGATTATTCTTGCGAGACATGCGGGACACCCCGTCAGGGTGCTGACCACAGAGGATATTGAGGAGATCCACCAGCGTCCGATGCGGCACATATTATGAGATGGAGGCACCTCCATAGTGTACCCCCCCGTCCCGCATGATATTGTATCCCCTCACTGTACTCCACTCACCTCCATAGCGTACCCCCCCCCCCCAACTATATTCACACCCTGTAAGGGTTTCTGTTTACCTTCCAGTTCCAGTTTCATTTTCTAGGTGCCAGTAGTATCATCTTTATTTTTTCATTTTCTGGTTTTTTATCCAGACATTGTATCAGATCCACCATGATGTAACTTTTTGGTCTCATAGGTCATTATGGCCTTTTGAAGACGTTAATATAACATTTCATTTCATTTCTCTCTCTCTCTCTCTCTCTCTCTCTGGCTTGTGCCAAAAAGGGCAAAAGGAAGCACCTTAGATTGTCCTTAAAATTCACAAACATCATCAGCATCTAGCTTTGATAAGTAGGAATAGATAACCTTCAAATCATAAGGATATCACCACGCAATCATACCTTTATGAGAAAATAATCATCACACCAATTCTTGAATCTTGGATAAAATTCTTGATCAAATTTGTCACAGGCATTCTTTTGAACCTAACAACATGAAAACCAAAACTTAAGAAGCGGAGCAAGAATGAATCTAATTTTATTTTTTTAGGCATTCACAGTTATGAAGACTGGGGAGGAGGTCCCATTTTTAAAAACCATCACTAGACAGAGATGCTTCACATCCATAACAAAACACAACTGTCAAGGATTTCGAAAAAAGCACCATTAGAGGCTATCATGCTAATTTAAACAGCTCATTGTCACTCTCTACCTTTGCCTCTATACACAAAACATTCAGGCTCCAATGTCAGCCTCACTCATTTTAGCATCAGTTGGAAATCTGGGCAACTGCCTAAGCAAGCTTCAGACCAGCAGCAACAATAACTTTCATAGCATTCAGTGCACACCCTTCACACAATCAACTAACTATCAGAATAAACTACCCATATTCTTGCATGTAGATAGGAATAGGTGCAGGTTTATGACCAAAGACATGTCAAACCTTATAATCATGTCTACAAACATAAATGACCATGTCTAGTTTCTGCCGTGCTCTTGAAAGAAAAGCAGACTCAGCCAATCGATGAAGGCTAGCACTAGAGAAGAGCAATTGAAACATTATTGCATTCTCAACTTAAACAAGTGTATAGAACCTCTTCGAAACCAGGAGTTTTCACGCCGCCCATGGTGTGTCACGATTCCACACCACGAATGACATAGACGACTAGCCAACATATGTCACTATGTGCCTAGCGTGCTTTCTTGAGCCGCTAGCAAGCTTGGGGGACTTGTCGATAGGAGGGGTCCCTTTAGACTATATGAAAGAAAAGCAGACTCAGCCAATCGATGAAGGCTAGCACTAGAGAAGAGCAATTCAAACATTATTACACCCTGAATTTAAACAAGAGTATAGAATCTCTTTGAAACCAAGAGTTTCTACACTGCCCATGGTGTGTCATGATACCACACCACGAATGACATAGACAACTAGTATTTGGATCTATGTGGTGTTTCATCATTCCAGACCCTCTATGCCAAGAAGTGGCGCGATGATCTTCTCCTTCCCCTTGAGCGCAACCACGGGGACGGCGTGGGATTCGGAGTCGGTGGCTGCTCTCACACCATCTTGATGATCTTCGCATCGCCGACATTCTCACCCACCTCTAGCCTATCGCTAGGATGGAGCTGGGAGGCCGAGGCCAAAGAGATCAAGACGGGGAGGTGGTGTCCTCCAACCTGGAGGTGCTCCTCTTTGTGTTCCTTCATATCTCAGTTGCAGTACCCCTCCCCCCCTCTTACAAATACCTTCATTGTAATCAGTAGAGTTTAGAAAATGCCTACTCTTGCACTCAGCTAGAGTGGCGACACATGGAGGACAGTATCCCCACCCACTTGGCGCGCCTTCGCCCGAGGACTAATTGCAACTATTCCCCATCCAAACCCACACCCAAGACTCTTGGAGTAGAGGGAAATTCCGATAGTTCCGCCTCCCATAGAGATTGATATGCGGATAGTATCATGGAACATTCAGGGTTTAGGGGAGCCTCGGTGCTTTCAGAGAGGCGAGGAATCCTTAGAGGAGAGCTTCATAGAGCTCCAGTTGGGGGACCCATTGACATTCTTTTCCTCCAAGAGCATCATCTTTCCAAGGAGCGTACCCGCCACTGCGGGGATATTTTACCAAGCCAGAGCCACACTTTTTGGTCCCCTTCTTTCGGCCCCTCGAGGACACAAGGAGGATTTGTATTTCTGTCAGCAAGCGGCTGTTTCTGACAATGACAAGCTTAGGGCTCATGGTCTATAGGCGAGCACAATGGATTACCATTATGATTGGAGAGGACAGCGTGGGCTTCCTCAATGCTTATGCCCCAAACGCCAAAGCAAGTAGAGCCCTTTTCTAGAGCACAGTCTGCCAGGCCCTCCCTCAAGCTGGCTTTTGGTGCATGGGTGGAGACTTTAACATGATCGAGTCGGTAGAGGACAAACTTGCGTAGAATACTCTACATGGGAGGAATTGATCCTGGCACTTAAGGGACATGACCCTTGCATAGTTGCCAGGCGTTTCATGAAACGCGTTTCATAAACGTTTCTTTCAAATCCCAGACGTTTTAATAACGCTTCATACAAAACAGGGGGGTTACAGGCCCCAAAATTTATATATAAGTTTATAATATGTAAAAAATATGTTGCCTTCCCTACAAAACAATATAAAACATGCATCATTTACACATTAAAACATGTTTTCAAGTTAAAACTAAAGAATCTGGGTAAAAAACGCTTAAATCGTACAGTTCCCAGGTGGACACGAATGAAACGCGTTTCATTGCAACTATGGACCCTTGGTATCTTCCAAAGTTCAGGTGCAATGCCGAGAGCCTATGCTTCTCGTGGTCCGATAGGAAGAGCACTGGCCCCAACCTCTCATGACTTGACAAGTTCTATGTGGATGAGTGGGCTTGTGGTCACGAGGGCATGATCGGCATCTTAGCGGGCACCACTTTTTTTGATCACGCTCTGGTTATTCTATCCTTGGAGGACCCTTGGAGAAAGGACAGGCATGCAAGCACTAGGATTTCGTACAGCTTCATACAAGACCTCGAGATCTGTAGCAGGGTAGAGCAAATATAGGCGGGATTGGATTTTATCTCATGCTCTACCCCGTGAGCACCTTAGATGTAGGCCTTGGTGAGATCAACAAATTTTTGCAAGAGGCAGCACAGAGCAGATTGGAGGGATTTCGTGAGCAGGAGAGTAGCCTCAAGAAGGGTCTTGCCTCTCTCCAGCGGCTCCAAGAGAGATACCCCGATAGTCCATGGATTGAGAGTCAGCTTGCTCCTACCTGTACAGAGATTAGATCCATCGAAGAGAGGAGGGTGGAGTACAGGTACCATGCCAGAGCTTCCTTTTGGACCTAGGCTAGAGATAGAGTCAAGAGGGATTGTAGGCCCCCACAGGCGGAGAGATGATATCCGCAAGCTGCGAGGTCAGGATGCAGCAACAATTTCCGACCCCCCCCCCACATGAGAGCCATCGCCACAGATTTTTTCTCATCCCTCCTCGCGGGCGCCCCATACCACAGGTGATGGATGCGCGCGAGGGTCTAGCGGCACATGAGAGAGGTCATTCCTTCTGCTTTACAGTCCTTATTGACTTCCTTCACAGCACATGAGCTTGCGGAGGCATTGACAGCTCTCCCTAGGGGCAGTTGCCCAGGGGGGCGGACGAGCTACCAGTTTCCTTCTTTCTTCGCCACTGGGATCTTTTGGAAGGTGGCCTTTGAGCAGCCTTCAATGAAATTATGATCACAGGTCCCATGCCAAACAGGCTTTCAGAGGGTAAGATACACTTCATTCCTAAGGAGGGTGGTGACAGATTGGAGATCCAACACTGGAGATACATCACCCTTCTTGGGACGGCCTACAATATCTTGGCCAGGGCCATCAACCGAAGACTTCAACTTTTCCTCCCTGACTTGATTCATGACACTCAGACAGGTTTTGTTCAAGATCGGAGCATTTTGAATAACATCTTCACTTTGTGGGAGGTGACAGCTTCGTCCAGGTTGCGATAGCACGACCTCATAGTGCTCCTCCTTGACTTTGAGAAAGCTTATGATAGGGTTGATTGGAGCTTTCTTGAGGGCATGATGCATCGGATGGGATTCCCAATGGAGTGGTTCCGTGGTGGTTTTTCAAGCCTTTACTCAACCTCTCACACTGAGGTTCTCATTCAGGGAGCTCGACGCGACAGACTCCCCCTTGCTCGGTCCAGTAGGGCTGTCCACTCGCAGCTTTCCTTTTCCTATCTGTCATTGAGGCCATAAGCAATTTCCTCTCCGCTCAGGAGATGGGACTCCAAGGGTTGCGTCTCCCCCTCCGTACTCAAGAGGAGCTGCTGGACTCAGAGTTTGCAGATGACACAGCAGCATACCTAGCCAGAGATGTGGGGAATCTCCAGAGATTCATTGAGGCAATTGAGATCTTTTGTCGCACATCAAGAGGGCAGATCAACTGGCACAAGTCGTGCATTTTTTGGGTAGGCTCTACACCCGCCCCGACTTGAAGCCCAGTTGAGGCTTTTTAGTGAATCTCGAGGGGTACTCCAGTTCGCTATTTGGGATGCCACGTGGGCATCGAAATCTCTCCGGAGCAGCCCCTCTTCTCGAGGCTAAGTCTGTCTCCACCCCTGATCCTTGCCACGCCTCTCTCCTGAGCGTCCGGGGGCAGCTGCCTGTTTGCAAGCCAATCTCCAAGGGACCTAGCGGGTCCTATGCTCAATTCTTCCCATGATACATGAGGTCTGGCCCCAAAGATATGGCCACTGGGTAAATGGATCAGGGGGTTCTTCACGGGCTGTCGAAGACGCTCCTCTGAGGCTACCGCAGCCAACTGCCTGAGGTGATCCCAAGCTTGGGGTAGGATGGCTGCAAGTTGACATGCAAATGTGTGAACTGGCATTGATAACAGATGGCCTATGGGAAACTTAAAAATAAGGTTGGGATTCTAAAGACAAGACCCCTCAAAGCCTATGAATGGCCCTTAGAATACAAAAGCATGTGCCTCCCTCTGGAGTTCATCTCCCTCCCTCACAGAGTTCCACTTCATTGATAACATTTTCAACAAAGACACAAATATGGCATTACAGAGTAAAAGCAACACATTAGCCTTCAGTAATGATCACAGAGAGAAAGGAAGAAGAGAAACCAAAACTTCCAATGTCAATCAAATTAGATTCACAACCTGGTGAAAATGCATGGCATCTTCTTCAAATATATAAGAAGGTGTAAGATCTGTCCCACCACCAAACCACCAAGCCCTTGGGGCTCCAGAGAGACCTGTAATGAAGGTAAAAAATAAAAAGCTAAATTCCAGTGAAAAGGCCCACACAGCTAGAAACACTGAAGCATCTCTTTTGACTTATTTCTTTTTTAAATGGGGAAGGATGAAATCGGGGTAAGGCAATCAGAATTAATAAAAAAGTGAAACATATGACCATAAATTAAGAACCTTTGATTTTTTTGGGTAAAGACTATGCAACAAGGTCTATTAACGCACTATAACTCCTCAAGAAACAGAAGACCTACGACAAGTTGCATTTTGACTACACACATTGAATGCCTCTCAAATAGTAGGACCAACTTGCCACCCCAATACTCCTCTAAGCCAGTCCTCAAGTTAATTCAGAATTTGGATTGCTTACCACATTCAATTTCTTTTGGCATAAATACTGATTCTTAGTACAAGTTGGGCCTAGGTGGTTTGAAATGTTAGGCATGGTATGTGAAATACTTGTTCTATAAGAGTGCAGATAGTACTCATTAAGGTAAGGTACGTAAAGTATGTCACTATTTTTCTAGTTTGAATAGAATAAATGAAAAATGTGGTTTATTGAAAACAAATCTCTATAGATAGTATGTACAAGATGCATGGGAAAGCATATGAAATCAATGGATGAAGCATAGGAGCTCCAGAAATCTTATAGATGCTTGTGCATTTTGTACGGTGTACAGAACACTCCGTTCACTACGCAGGCAGTCCACACAAAGGGAAGAGGATACCTTTTCTGAAGGGCCTAGAGCATGTTGTGAACCCTAGTCCAAGGGAAAAGTCGCTAAGAGCCTTCTACGACATTCTGGTTTAGCCCTGTCAAGCCTGTGGCACGAGTCTTTTGTAACCCTCTTTGCAAGGTATAATGTTGTACAAGCCTACAGGACGCCTTTTAGACTAATAGTCAAGTGCCTAAGATCGCCAAGTCCAGTGTCAAGTCTTTGCCCAAGTCCCCAGCAAGTGCCTGTAGCACAAGTCTTTTGTAACCCTCTTTGCAAGATATAATGTTGTACAAGCCTACAGGACACTTATTAGACCAATGGACAGGGGTGCCTGGGATCACCAAGACCAGTGTCAGGTCTTTGTCCAAGTCCCGGGCCGGTGTGTCATGCCATGTTTGAAAGCCACATTGTCATGTGGTCATTAGCAATGGTTAGTTTGGAGCCATGGAGGCTGTGGACAGCCCGCACCCGTGTGTCAAGACCAAAAAAGGGCATTAGATAGCGTCCGAACAAGTGGGAGCCAGGTGGAACTAAAGTAGGCACCCATCTCTGCGGGTGGCATGAAGTGTCATGTGGAAGTGTGCCCTGGGCACACCTTTCCATTGGATGCTTGGGCCAACCCTAGATCAGCCATGGAGTCCCTATTTGTAAAGGCTTTGCTGTCCGAGGTTCTCATCTTATCATAACCATTCTATGGAGCATCTCCTGTCAGCCACCAGAGTGCACCAAGGAGAGGAAAATGCACCAATCAAGAAAGCAACTTGGTCATCCTATTCAGGGCAGCTATCTGGGGTGTTAACGAACAAGCTAGGGGGGGCCAGCAGAGCAGGAGTTTGCAGCCTCTGTAAATGCAGCTGTGGGGCAGCTGATGTGCAAGATTAATGCATCATACTGGGCGGACAGAGATAGAGCAGCGGGATGGCTGTACGGACAGCAAAACGCAGCACTTTAGACCGCCCTACGGTCCCAAAACAGGTCCCGTTCAGTCCAAACCGCAAGTCATTGTGTACTTCATTTTCTTGCAATATAATCAAGTAAATACACTGACCAGCGGTGAGGACACTTGAGAGGATGGATTGGCACATAATCAGGTATTCTTTGCCTACTTCTCTCAACCCTAGAAACTCAGTATTCAGTTTTCAGCAGTGTTCTTTGCACCATTATCTTATCTCTGAAACGCTTCTGTATAAGGTGTTACATTGATATGACGGCTGCAGCTTTGATAAGAGAAGGTGCTAAGATGGGTTTTTGTGTGGTTGGCTTTAAGGCTCCAGGCTTGTATCTCTACGACAAGCCTCTAATCCAAGCGTTTTCCCTTCCATGGATACTTTCGTGGCTATGATGCAAACCACGCTAGAGTCTCTACTTGCCGCTTTGCAAGCCAAGCACCAAGGAGATCCAGAGGAGAAACGGCACCAACATGCCATGGAGATGGGGCAGCTCTGAACTTCTCTCGCAGCCAAGGCTGAGCTGTCACATGCTTCCCTTGCAGCCAAAGCACCAGAGACCAAAGGACTATGACTCCCAGAGGCCGAAAGATTGCAAGCTTCCCTCAAAGAATATGAAGAATGGTGTCGCCGAGAGTAGGACAACTATCTTAGTACCATGGTGGATCAATGACAACAAGAGTTCAAAGCCTTTCTCCCCAGGGACAAGCAGCTCCACAGCCATCAAGTCTTCAAGATCATTGGCACTTTCAGAGAAGATAGAGGTCAATACGTACGATGGTTAATTGGATTCAAATGTTTTACATTCTTCATCAGCTTATTTCATATTTTGTTGTTGTTCAAAGGTCCGACCAAGAAATGTTAGCCGCCATGCCTCTCTCAGGAGATGCAAGCATATGGTTGCATGATTGGTTTAGCACACAAACCGATCCATTGACCAGTGTGGTGGCTTGTGAGTGGGCTAGGTTTGTGGAGGATCTCAAGTCTCAGAACTTGCCTCCACATTACTTGCACGTCTTAAGGATGAGTTTCGAGGCCCACGTCAAGCTTCGCAATCGGTCCTCACCTATGCATACCAGGTTGCCCAATTAGGACTTCAATTGTGGAAGCCGGATGAGGATAGGTTATGGGCCTTTTTGTATGGGTTAGACCTCCAAATACACTTTTTATCCCAACAACATGGCACATGATGTGCAACTAGCCAAGGACATGGAGATAAAATAAAACCATGGCAAACCCAAGCAAGCCCAAAACTCGAACACCAAGAGTGAAACACCCCGAGTAGGAATACACCTACTTGTGGTACCAGTGTGTTCGCCCAAGACCGACAACTCACGTTTTATAGCTCGAGAAGCACACCTATTGTTGCAGTGCAATAGGGCACATGAACCATTGTAACCACAAACAAACAAGCGAAACGACAAGTTGTTAGGCTAGCGAATTAGCAATCTTCGCCCAACTGTAGGCTTTGAACCGAATAAAATGGTAAGCCACTGACCAAGCTAGACACCTACACAACCTTGGCAAGCCCGCACCCACAAGGCATGCCAGTTCCATACCACGCACCCGCAACCCTCCGTTGGAAACAAGGCATCCCAAGGCTATGGAAGAGCTATGGAGGATGGAAGATCTTCATGTTGAAGATGTCTGTGAGTAGAAGATGAGGATTGAGGGGAAGAGGAGATGGACCTCAAGCCATGGTAATGAAGTACAAGGGTTAAAGGGAGAAAGAGAGTAAGAGAGACAAAGAGAGAGAAGCAATAGAGCTCAAGTATGAGAGAGAGATTGCACAACTTGAGAATGAACAACCCAAGTACATGCTTTTATAGGCACCAAGGCCTTAGCTTTTGACCCTAAATAAGAGGGTGTTCACACAACTAAGAACGCTTGACTAGACTCCATACTAACTCCAAAATACCCAACAAAACCCCCTTTGGAGTGATGGTGGAGTTGCATGCATAACCTTGAATAGTCCCGTACTCCAAAACAAGCAAAGAAACAAGACATGGTCCCCGCTTCAAACCCAGAGGCTAGTAAGCATGATTCAAAGGCCAATGAGCAAGGCTCAAAATGCTGAGAGGCTCAACAAGCATGGCTTAGATGCTCAAAAAGCATGGCTCGGAGGCTCAACAGGCATGGTCTTTGTGAAAGACGAAGAGGTTAGGTCCTACCTCGAGACTCGAGAGACAAAGACAGCCTACATCAGCATACCCAAACAACACCCCCTGTCAAAGTCATGCTGCAGCAGCACACACACCACCCTAGGGTACTGAGCAACGGCGGCGGCTGAGCTCCCATCTCCCAACCGTTGCTCCCCCAAAAAACCTGGCCGGAGGAGATATCTCTGACAAGGTTCCACCACACCCTATATATGGCTCTTCGATTTCCCATGCTCTTGCATATGGGATAATCCACCACAACTTCCAATCATGCGATAACCCGAGAGTAGCTAAGAGAATTGCCACCTCCAACACCCTCCTTCAATTCGAGCACCTCGATCAAACAGAGGTTAGGACCGCCCAGGACCACACAGGCCGAGCTCTGATACCATGTTGGAGAATGCACAAGCGAAAGCATTAACAAGACGAGAGAGAGTAGAGAGAGCCATGGTTGTCACGGTACGAAAATACGATACCGTACGATACGATACCGTACGGGAATTTTTGGTACGATATGAAATTTTCGGATACCGTACGATAAAATACGGTTTTTATTTTTTACACTTACAAGCTATGGAGCTTCAAGCTTGAATGTAAGGGAAGGTTGGGAGGGGAGGAGTCTACAATGCTTGAGAAACCAGTACATGGATATGTGTCTCTCCCGGTTGGATCTCCCGATTGTCTCCAAAAAAGAACCTGGATGAGTAATGCAATACCAAAGGTCTCCCAGTGTAGCGTTTATGACTAAGGGACCGTCCTTGCACAAATACGAGGAGTGCATCTAGGGTGATAAGTTTAGGGACTCCTCTCTAGATCAAAATGGCCATGTCCAAATGTTCTCCCTCGTGCATAACTTGAGAATCTAATTGTCTAGCCTACCTATACCAGGGATCCCCAAGTGATGTAGCAAGATTCTCTCATCCTACCAATCAAGTGTACACTACCAATCTACCTCGCCAGATTTTTTAGGTCTCTCCACAACCCCATATGGAATACTGAGAGAACACGAAAGTTGCGAAGTATTGCGAGCATTTGGGATCTTCGTAAAGCAGGGTTTCTATTTTTTTTTAGCATTTGGAATTTTTTTTTCAAGGAAAACAAATTTTGGGGGGGAAAAAAAAAACCAACTCGTACCGTACGATATCGTACGAATTCGTACGGTATCGTACCGTACGACTCGTACGTACGAACTTGTTCGTACGCGTACGAGAAACAACTATGGAGAGAGCTTGTGGACAAGATCACCTGTTATATTAGCTTGAAGCTTTACAATGGCAATAAGCCAGCAAGAGATGTTGAACTTGTGCAAGAGAAGTGGATGAGAGAGTGAATAATGGGGAAACTCCTTATATAGTGCATGAGTGAGCTAGCTGACGGCGGGCATGCCAAAGGCAGGGGCAAAAAGGGAATGATGGAAAGGAGCCTTTTATAGAAAACAAGGCATTACAAAATCCAAAAGGATTCAAAATTTGGGGGACTATCCCAGCAGAGAACCCATGAGTTATCATAAAATAGAAACTAAAAATTGAGGAAGATTCCCCCCTCGATGCCAATGAAGATTCTTTTTCGGCATCATTTCCAAGCAATGGAAGCTTTGGTTGTCACTTTAGGTTCACGGGCAAGGGCAGAGGGCCCAAAACTGCAAAAGTCTTAAGTAGAAGAGAGAAATCCCCAGATTTTCGTCGATGCAAAGGCTTCATCTTAATGTTAGGGGCTTATGCTTGAGAAAGCCCAAATTTTTGGGACTGCACACGCTTTGGATTCATGATTCTATCCATTTTGCAAAAAAAGCCCCAAGTATCTACGATGTAGATACTCTTTGATCATACATGTGAAAATCTCCTTGCTTGATAGTATGTAGTCATTGTTGAGGGTCTGCACGTTGTAAGAGGTGTAGACGACTTGGCCAACTAAAAATAATGGAGTCAAAAGGCTGACTGAAGTGAAGCTCGATAACAAGGCACTTTGAGTTGTGCTACTCCTATAGATGAGCTGAGATCCGGCGTGGAGCACCGTGAAGTGGAGTAGGAAGTGGACGAGCTACACGCGAGTGAATACCTCAAAGACACCGGCGAGAACCACAAAGCCCCCTGCAGGCTGTGCAAACTCAGATATCTCTCTCTCCTCTCCATCTCTTGCTTGCGTTTTGCATCAGGTTGTTTCAAGATAAGTGTTTAGGGCTGAAAGAAGACTCTCATAGCTTCTGCATGTGACAAAAATAGGTCATGGGAAATCCTCTCCACAAGCCCTATAACCAGCCTACTACTTTGTTCTTCAAATCGATCATTGTCTTGCTAAAAACTATTCCATATGTGAGTTGGTAATTACCAAATAGCTCATGGAGCATGAATTGTGATTTGTATATCTTTTGAGTAACTACTTAAGCTAGAATGCTCATTTCTCTTTACGGGTGGGCATCGGCCAAAACACCCAAAGTTTTCAGTCAAGTGGTCATAGACCAAATGCCCAAATGATTGGTTTAGCACTCAGGTGGTCAAATTGACCAAAACACCGAGATGAGTGATGAGTGGTTTCAAAGGAGAAACCAGATGCTCAAATCATTTGAATAAACCATGAATAGGTGAATCTTTACAACGAAGCCTTCTTGGACCTAAAGCATGCAACTCCTAGAATCTAGGCGACTTCTCATTTTTGGCGCACTGACGGAAATTCCCTTCGCGTCAAAACCTTCGTATTTTCGCAAGGATCAAGAATTACTAAAGCACCTTTGTCAAATTCTTTATGAGTTGGGATATTTTTAGCATAGAAAGTTATGGAATAATCACCTCTTTAATTAAGACATGTGGCATCTAGAATGAGACAAGTGTCCCTACACTTGTTATTTCACCTTACACTCGTCAATTTAGCTTTAACACTTGTCAATTAAAGTAGCCACTTGTCATTTGGAGCTTACTCTTTCTATTCTAGCATTGAAGACTCAAACCTATAGCACTCCCTCCTCATTTGGATAACTCACTTCTCATCTATTATAAAGATTCAAGCACTTTGTGCCCATGGTTTGATTCAATAAATTCCAACAAAGGGGAAGGGGCCTATTCCTCTCTCAATGAGGTCTAGTTTCTCTTTTCTCTGAATCCTACTTTCATTCATTATTTGTGATTGTTGATTAGTGAGTTTGTTACAAGTAGTTCTTTAATTTTGTCACTTTCACGTGCCCCTGCATTACAAGGTATCAAAGCTAAGCCTTCTCTTAAGAGAACTTTTCCAAGGTGACAGAATTTTTGGCCAGCCCACAGATTACCTTCACCATGTCAGAAGAAGGAAAGAAGAGTATTCATCAACAATCTGGAGGTTCTCAACGTTCTTTAACGGTGTCTTTTCAAACTATGAGAAGATTCAAAGGTACAAAGAGCTCGAAGCAGATCCAAAGATTCAAGCTTTGATGGAGAGAAGAGCTGAAGCTAAAAATTTTGAAGACGTTGTGTGGACAAAAACAGAGGCTGATGATGTGTACATACTGTGCAGAGTACTAAGAGTTTCAGGAAATATGTAATTAGTTTGGGTCAACTTTGAGTTTTGGTTGAGATTAAATCTACTGGGCAGGAGGAGTAGAGGCATAACCATCACGCCTTGCATCATCCACATGATGTGGAGATCTTGTTGCTTTTGTTAGCCAGCCTTCGGGGGTGTGTGTGTGTGTCAGTGCCTACATGAGTGCTGACCGTTCGCATTTGGGCATGCCCTTTGTAAATATGTAGTATGGATGGAGATGGCGGATGCGGGTGCTAATGGCATGTGGGCAAAGGATGGAAGGCATAAATGGTATGGGGATGTGGTTTAAGGGACTGCACAGTGTGAACAACCTTAAATAACAAAATTTAATATGAGAATAGAGGCTTTAAGATTCTAGAAAGAAGCAAGGGTGGCGGCTACCAACGGGATCCCGGCAGGCATGCCCTCACCGCGTGCGCCAAAGAATGGAAAGGGCCACATGGCAACGGAAGGTGAGCTTGCTGTATGGGGGGGGAGGAAATCCCTAAGAAAAACGAAAAAAGAGTCGCCAAAGGAGAGCGCAGCGAAGTAGAGAAAGGGAGAGCACGTCGACAGCAAAAAAAACAAGAGGGTGGCGTCCGGTGTAGAAAAGCAGAGAGAAGAAGAGGGGGGTGTCGACTGCAGCGAAAGAGAGGAGAAGGCGGTGGCGTCAACTGCAGAGAAGCAAGGAAGAGTTTTTTTTGGGTGTTGTCTTTGTATTACTACCGTAGCCGCAGAGGAGATAGGTGTGTCTCTTGTCTATATTGCTGCCTTTGAGCACAGAGCTTGCTGTTTTGTTGCGAGGTGCAGTTGATTGCGAGCAGAGAGAGGTGAGTTGTTTGTATTAGCTGCCGCCAATTCTCTGAGGCTGGCGATGCTTGAGAGAGTTTTTTATGTGTGTACATTGTTGAGGTTGCCGCCTTCGGCACATAGTGGTGTATTGCTTTTGCTATAGTATTGCTGCTGCTGGTGGTTAGTAGTGGTGTGTTGCTAGTTGTATTGCTACCGCTGGAGCCAGTGTTGCTGCCACTAGTGTGAGAGAGCCACAGAGAGAGAGAGAGAAAGCAGAGACTTCCTTGTTGGATCTTGCTCCAGTCATAAGGGCGCACAACAAAGCCTACCTCCTCAATACGGCCAGCCTATGAACTTTTTTTTGGTACCTTCTGGTGGTGGTCATTGTCCTCTCCAAAGCAATCGCAACTGATGGCAAGTAATGGTCTTTAATCCAAAGATGTTGAAGCTACGCATGGAATCTCTAAGCTTGGGTTTTCTGGGAAGTTTTGTGTAAAGAGTCAAAACTGGAACTGAATACTTGTATGCATGTTTGTAATAGTTACTGTCCTGAAAATACAGTCTTGTAAACCTGAAGAAAAGCTTTGAGGGTAGCCCACCACAGATATGTATCTTGTCTTGGAGCTTGGTCCGGATATCGAGGAATTGTACTTTGAAGATGCTTCTATGTTTGAGATTGTATACTCTGATAGTGATGCAGGGTATTGGTCAGTCACTGTTCATATAGATGAAGGGGAGTGGGCTGATTGTGAATGGGTGCTAGATGAAGATGGTTCTGAGGATGTAATGGATGTCCAACTTTGTAAAGACGAAGACTTGTGCTGAAATAAAGTTTGTTTATGTTCTTGGGTCTGGTGTTCTGGGTGTGTTTGTATCAGTGTGTGGAAGTGTGACACTCTATAAAGGCATATACAGCTATACCGCTTCCGTGTCATCAACGTCCTTACTGAGAAGGCTACTACAACTAATGGTGTTGCTGCAGCAAAAGCCTACATCAACATGAAAGGAGTCTCTACTTCAGAAAAGTCAAAGACCATGAAATTTACTTCACCCACCATCATCAAAGGAGGTAGTCAACCTATAACCTCGAAGTCCATCATACCCAAAGACAAGGAGAAAGCCAAAGAACCACAAATGTAGATGGTGGTTGATTCGCCTAAGGCTGTTATGGCGAAAGGAGTAGCGGTTCATGAAGTAACTTCACAAGTAGCTGCTAAGCGGGAGATCAGGCCCAAAGAAAAGAGAGTCAAGTTTGGTGCTTTTTTTGGTAAGAGAGATTCTCAAAAAGATGTTTCTTTCATTAGGAAATTCGATGCTACTTTTGGTGGTGAAGATTAACAAAGAAGTCCAAGATCAGGACGGTGAGAATGCACTTGAAGGATGCTACCTTGAATTGGTGGCTCAAGATTGTCCATGAAGCGAAAGAACCAAAGACATGGAAGGACTTCAAGTAGATGTTCAGCCGATGGACCCCATCTTTTCTACAGAGTCTTTACATCTTGCGATGCCAACCTTTCCAAAAATGCTTCTTTTAAGCGTTTGGCAACTCTTGTTACAGAGTTTGAGCACATAGACTCAGAGGGTTCCAGTAAGGAGCAACCTGCTTCTCCCAGGATTGGTTTTGAGGTTTTTCATACCTTCTCCGAGCTCGAAACACAGGGGAGTGTTCTTACACTTGGGTTTGGAACCATTATTTGGAGCAGCACGTCGCAACCTACATGGTTGTTTTCTTCCAGAGGAGCGGAATACCTGGCAACTTGTTCTGTTGCTTTTGTAGCTAAGTTGCTGAGGAGATTGCTTGTGGAGATTTCTTGGTACCTGTTTCTACTGTCTTTCATCTATGATCGAGGACGGCGTCTCTCGCTTCTTGGAGTTCACTCAGCATCCGGTGCTGAGAGGGGTTGTTAGACATCATCTCCTTGTGGTTGGCTTCCTGTTTGGTGTCCTATTTTAGCCTCTAGGACTGACCATGTTAGCTAGAGGGGCTGGTCACCCCTCACATATTTTTCCCATATTTTATCCCCACTTTATGGAGTCTTGGGCACTTTTTCCCTAGTCGTGAGCTGGTCGACTGCCTACATCTGGACATATATATAGCCAGGCATACCCTCACTCTTATTCATTGCTTAGCATTGTTTGTTGCAGTCCCTCACACACGAGGTCTTCTCCCCTCTTGCTTGGGACATGTATTCTTGGTTGGTGATATTGAGACCAGGTCTATACCTGTGTTTCCTCTCCATCACTATCTCTCCCGTCTTTCCACTTTCCCTTCTTTCGCTGTGCATCAACATGAAACTTGTGTTTTTCCCCGGCTTTTCTGAAATTTTAGAATCGGTCGTATAGGTATCTTACAACAGCAGACCTTTCTTTCTTTCTATTTCGCCCTTTACCATGGCAGCACAACTCCGCTTGTTGATGACATTTCCGACAATGAGAAAGATCATCCTCAGGGGTCAAGCGAACACATAGTAGGAGGTGGTCAAGGAAGTTACTTTGAAGAGCAGATGGCTCAACTACGGGTAGAGTTTAGGGAAGAGATCCAGCTTTTGTACTTCAACGAGCGGTGATTGGTGCAACGGCTCTTGTGGGACTGGGAGCAGTAGCTCCTTCGATCACACCCAAGGCTTTTGTGGTGAGAAAAGGAGAGGACCTAGGAGGTGGTTGACTCTTGACTCAACCGCTAGAATGTACACCTTGAGTTTCACCCGTTCCCAGAAGCCCGGAAGCTTCAAATGGTTAGGGGTCTCTTGAAGAGGAAAGCCCTAACATGGTGGAGAGAAGGCAGGGATAAACCGAGGATTGGGCAGAGTGTGAGAGAGTGTTTCGCAATGAGTTCCTCCAGGCGAAGGATGAGTTTGATATAGTGACTGTCACCATTTGGTAACCCAAGTGGTCTTTCCCTATTTCGTGCCAAGGTACAAGAGGCCAGGGACCTTTGTGTCACTTGACCATGACTCGTGTCACCTACGGGAGGCCACGCCTTGTGTCACTCGTAGTGTGGCCAAGACATGGAACCCACTATCACATATCCCAATTTAGGCTTCCCACTGAGCGAGTTTCGTGCTTAGGAAAACCTGCTATTCCATTGCATAATGCATGTGCACACATCTCTGCTTGCTTGAAACTGATTGCACGTGACTTGTTTTTGTGTGCCTGCTTGATATGATGTGTCCATTTCATGGGCAGTGGACACCTACATGTCCACATGGCACCCTAGTATAGCGAGTGCACGTAACATTGCTACAAAGAAAAGTGGTAGTGGTTGAAGGTATAACCCTTCAATAGAAAATGAGCATTCTTCCTATGCTCCCTATAAAACCACTCTGCTGTATGCCAAAAGTAGAAAGCTGAAAAACCTTGGCACATGCACGAGTAAAATCCATAAGCAATATGGCATCATTTGGGAAGCTACATCGACCCCATCAATCACCTTTTTAAAAATCCAGCAGACGTACCAAAGTGGGAGGACTAGCCCCAAGTCATCCCACAAGCAATGCACCGCCTTAGTGCAGCAACAACCCAGTAGATTCGAGAATGAATCACGATGCTGTGCAGTCACCATCAGACACACCAAAGAATGACACCACGAAACTAATATAAACCAGGCCTGCTAATTGCAAATGTAAATTCTAGTTGAGAACATCATAAACTCCAAATGATTGAAGGACGATGTAGGCATGCATACCTTCTGGTGCATCAGTTTCAAAATACCGATAATTGAAGTGCACCGTAGGAGCAAATGGATTCTTTGGATGCATAACCTAAAAAGAGTAGAAAACGTGACCGCTCGTCAATTTTGCTTTTATAAGAACCCCAAAACATTCCACTCATACACCTTCAGATATCAAATTTATCAAGAAGCTGTAATAAATTATGCTAACAGCTAGTCAACCAGGTAAAACCAAGGAGTTAGATGCACATCACATTAGGCAGGCATGCTGCACACACACGCCTGAAAAAACAAGGAGTAAGCACAACAGAAAAACTTTGTGCCCTTGGAATGATGAGAACATGCGTTCAAAGTCCCCTAGAAGAAATCAAGAATCGAGAGAAAAAGCGGAAGTACATACCGAACTAATTCCAGATGCAAAGAAAGGTATGCGCCCAGCCTTATTCACCGGTACTCCACTGCTAGTCGCTGCTCTATACGCCTCTGGAGGCATACTTCCATACACAACAGACACGTTCACTCCAGCCTTCTCCCACACGTTGCCATCTTGTAGGACCCTGCTAATGCCCCCACCACCTCCTGGCCGAGCCCACACATCCTCTCGGAAGCCACAGCCATCCACAGCCTCCACAGCAGCGCAAATCTCGTCTTGAGCTTGGCGAATCATCTTTTCAAACTTGAAGCGCATAGAGGCTGCTTCCGAAGAAGAGCCCTGCTGCTCACCGTCCCTCAGCAGGGTGCTGGGTTTCTCCGCCATCTTCTGCTCCTGCTCGATCACATCAGCAGTTGCCATCACAACAGGCAGGCGGGCAGCCCTTCGCTTGCTGCTGCTAGAGAGGAAAGAGACGGGAAAAGGTGCATAAGAGACGCAAGAAGATGCCGGGAGCTTGGGCAAGCTGGTGGTGAGAAACAGAGCACTGGAGTTGAGAATGTCGCATCGGAAGGCCATTTCCAGCTACGAAGCTGCAGAAAATGATGTCAAAACTATGTTTACTGACTCGACTGCACACGAAAATAAAGCCAACAAGGGCTACACCTGAAAAATGATACCTGATGAGATAGATTACAACGAACCCTAACCACTAGTTCGAGGAGCCTGGAGGCAGACCTTCTAGATTGAGCAGAGGAGAAAGGACAGCCTTGGACTTGAATGAACTAGTGCCGCCTTCTTGGACCTGGACTGCAGTGAGAGAGTGCAGCAGGGAAAACGCCTATGGATGGATATATGTAGCGATAAGAACCAAAAATACATTTTGATCCTATCCTTCAATGCAAAATCAAAATAGACCAAAAACAGATAATGTATATTCACACTTTCAGAAAAAAACCGGTTCGCTTGAACATAGAACCATCTTCAAGAACCAGATAAAAAATAGGCTCGGTTTCTCCAAGATTTAGGCCATGTTTTAAGTAAACACAATACATTATTTCAAGTGACCTCATATATACATATCTCTAAATAACATCCATGTCTCATAGATTTATAGCGAAAACAAAAATATCATAGTAATGTAGCATACGAAGACGCAAAAAAAGGACCAATATTACATATTCTCAAAATGCATCATAAAATTATCTAAGTCAGCTATATAAATATCCATATAAGTCACTAATCTCAGTCAGTAATGTCAGAATCAATAGATTGAATTCTTCTCCTGTAAGAAGGATCATTCATCTGTCTCCTCACAATACGCTCTCTATTGTAAAGCGGTGATCCATCCCACACATGCTCTACTATAGATGAATGCAAAGGACCTACTATAGATGAATGCAAAGGACCTGCTGCACAAATGACACAAGATAAATAAAATCTCAAAAGGGCCTGCACATAACAACACATCGATAAATAAAATCTCAAAAAAATCATATAATAGAAAAACATAATCAAAATTACCTCGTACAATAGAACATCGAGTGGATGGTACATGAGGAGCTCTGCTATAAAACTCATAATGAATACCAATGGTCATGATGGATGTAGAAAACAACTAGTCATCGAGTACTGAATACCCCTCAAATGATGCAAAGCATCTCTCCATCTCTTTCCAAAACAAATAGACACCCCACTCTTCATCTGGAACACTAATCCCGTACACCTCGACGCCTTCGTCGACAACTCTTACTATACAATGTATTGTTTACTTCAGGATGTTGATTACAGGTAAACCATTCAATCAAAGTAGTCTTGCCTACATTTTTCCTCTGAAAAACATCTGCAATATTATCATCATCTCTGGAGATAACATTATGAGCCCCATTCAAGTGTAACCCCAACCGTTGCACATCAGGTTTCTCATTGTGTAAATCATACTCAAAGAGTCTCCAACATGCCTCTGATGTAGAGGCGTAATGTGCATCCAAATACCTCTCAATCTCATCGACTATGCAAGCAGCATTAACATCACCACCTTGTATAGTTCTAAATATTATTGTTGCTATGTCATGTCCCTTGTATATGTACTCGTAAAGATATTTCACTGCTGCTATTGTTGAGAATATTTCCACATTTACATGAGCATTATATGTGACTGAAAGATAAGGGTTATATGGCACAACCCATCTATTATCAACATTACACGTTTCAATGCCACAGTTCTTCCATTATTTTGACGCGTATACACAGGGTAACCACTCTCATCCACAGTAGTCTCTTGTGTAAAAGCTCGTGGATAGTTCTTTGTGCATTTCCCTTTATCCATACAAACTGCAATTGGATTGAATGGCCCACAGGGCCCATGGATATTTTGCAATGCAACACGACATCATGCAGAGTAGGAAATATTTGCTTGTCACTTTAAGTCCTTACCCCATAGAAAATGATCACACCATACCAAGGCTTGAGCTAAGATATATCATCAAGGAACTCCATTGACTCAGTTTCTTTGGCCACCATAACATCGTGCTATCTCCGATAGTTAATGGGTGCACTAACTGCCTACCACAATAAATTCCCTTGATCTCTAACCACAACTGCTCCATTCTTGGTTGCTTTCAAGTGTAATTAGTAACCCAAGTTAAATAAGAAAAGACAGATAATGCCGATGTCATCACTTCCCAAGTTTGCACAAAAGGACTCAAACCATCACAAGCACACTAACAACCATGCTATATTTGTACAATAGGAAAATGATGTGCAACAATATGTAACAAATGCAAATCACTGTCTTAATAAAGCTAAACCACAAAAAACCATAAATAAGCACAACCTAGCCTATACTAGACCACTTCTAAACTCCTACAATCCTCTTTTTTGGAACTCAATGACACTCACGTATCCAATCACCTTACCAAAAGAGCTCCTTCTTCACGATATTTTTCATCATATCTGAATGTGTTTGGTGAAATACTCTAGTAGTCAAATTAGGCCGGTCACATGCACTTTGCCCCGGGGAGTAAAGAATCTCTTAATACCTCTGGCCACTTTGGGTTACAGGTGAAAGTAATGAATAAATCGGGCTTGCCCTTTGAACGAACAATTGCCATGGCATCCTGATATAAAGCTGA